>NC_079191.1:332312526-332623026 GCF_029499605.1 Hyla sarda
AAATAATGAATAAATCATCTATATGTCGTTTGTAATATAAGATGTCTTTGATAAATTCAGTAGATCCATGAATATATACAGAATCAAAGCCCCCCATGAAGAGATTGGCATAACTGGGGGCCACATGGATCCCCATTTCGTTGCCACGCTTCTGATGGTAGAGGGTGCCTTTGTGACTGAATGCATGGTGCGTTAGAATTAATTCTAGTCCTTCCAGTAGGAAATAATCAGTTTTGCTTCCAGATTTCCAGTTTAGTTTAAAAACTCTGATGCGGTTCTTAGACCATGAAGGATGTTTGAGTACAGTGAGGATATGTCAAGGGTAAGGAACATGTAATGTGGTTCCCAATGAATTTCCATGAGGTCTCAGATAAGACTTGCTGAATCTTTTAGATATGATGGAAGGGTGGTGACGATTCCTTGTAGAAACAGATCTATGAAGTGTAATAGTTCACTGGTGAGTGATCCAATTATTGGTCTGCCTGGTTGATTTGTTAGATCTTTATGAATCTTAGGCAGATGATAAAAAAATGCAAGTTGAGGAGCTGGTACTGTGAGGAATTGTTTTTTATTTTTATTGAGTATACCATCGGAGTGAGCTGCAAAATTCGCATATTCGCATGTTAGTTTTTTTCCAATGCGAAAATTCGTAATGAAATTCGAATAGTGCGCATGTGCAATTATATCTTTCACCTAAAAGAAGGGAGGGATCAGTGTCCAGTCTGGAAGTGATGAAATTTGCATACATTTGAATAAAAAAATTGAATATTTGTCATTACGAATTTATATAACTATATTCTAAATATTCTCGAAATCGTGAAGTGCCGATATTCGCGGTAAAAATTTGCATTTCGAATATTCGCACTCAACATTAATTTTGTGTAATATGACGTTTCTGATGCGGTTGGCTTCCTTGAGGTAATCGACTCAGTTCTGTATTACTACTCTCCCTCTTTTGTCTGCGCTGCGTATGACTAGATCACAGTTCTCTTTCAGGGTTTTCAATGAGCGGCTTTCATTTTTGGTGAGGTTATTGTTGGACAGCTTGTGTGGTGCTGTAGTGGGTAGACTGGTAAGATCTTCTAAGACAATGTTGTAAAAGGTGTGGAGGTGATGTCCTATATGATGGTGGGGATAAAAGTTGGATTTTCCCCTGACCATTTGATGTACGTAGGGGTTATAAGGGGAATCTGCAGCGGAAGGTGTTGGGCGCATTTTTGGATTCTTCCACTTCGAAATGTCTTTTTAGCGTCAGCTTCTGAATAAAGGCGTTCAAATCTACAAAGACATCGAAATCATTAATAGATTGTGTGGGGCAAAAGGATAATCCCTTGGCAAGAAGTGAGTTTTTCGGCTCTGGAGAGAAAGTGTGTAGGTATAAAATCTGGATCATTTCAGCTTGCTTGCTTCTTTTCTTTCCCCCTCTGGATCCCTCTGGATACTCTGGTCCTCCTTTTAGATACCACCTTCCTTAGGATTTACCAGAATGAACAGATCACCCCCAGGGGCCTGAGACTTCCATTTACATCTGCATTCCCAGAAGATACAAACTTCACAACCAATTGGGAAAAGCTGATGATCCACTGATGATGGATTCTCTTACCCATAAGCACCTGAAAATATGCAAAGAACTCAGCACAAAAATCAAAAGTACTTTACACAACTGGACCAGTTCTCCCAACACCCAGAGTTTAAGAATTAACAGCAAAACAAAAAACTTTGAAAAGGAACTTATTGAGGCTAAATCAATGAGACTTAAACAAGACAGACAAGACTATGCAAGCAATTGCTTACATCCAGCAGACAAAAATAAAGGAGGAAAATTACTCCACCCTGAATCCACCCACCCATGTTTCCACGTCAAACCCTGAAATGAAACATGCCCCCACAGCAAACATAGAGCCGAACATAGATCCTCCATATCAAGTACCTACAGATAAGCCTCGCCTGAACAAACGTCCAAATAACAGAAGAACGTTTCGCTTCTCAAACAAAAAGAATGCTTATAAGCCCCCCAAAAAACAACCTCATGCCATTAATACAAAAAAATCCCCCACTACACACCGACAAGAATTCTTGAGAAAAGCCACAACCTCCCAGACCTTCGACACTTACAACACAGGATTCACCGACTACTCTTATTCTCAGTATATGAACCCCCCCCCCCCCCCCCCGACAAGCATGTACGGGCTTCCACCCAAGAAAAAACTTATTTCCCATTTGACCCATACAAAAATGATGACATTACCATCATACCACAGAATGGCATCTACCAGTCGTCAATTCACCTGCAGAACTAATCTCACCTCTCAGCATCTCGTCTCAGATTTCTTTTTTAGGATTTCCCCCCACCAAGACCCCCCCTCCTCTAACACTGGAAGCAGAACTTTCACAACTGAACAAAATCACCAAATATTTTCAACCGACACTAACGAGTACACCCATACTGAAATTGTCAACCAAAAGAAAAGGAAGACCAGAGGATCCAGAGGGGGAAAGAAAAGAAGCAAGCATCAAAAAACATCAGACACCAAAGAAGAACAAGCTGAAATTATCCAAATTTTCAACCTCTCTACACACTCTCCAGGGCCGACCACTCACTTCTGGCCAAGGGATTATCCTTTTGCCCAACACAATCACTTAACAATTTTGATGTCTTTGTAGATTTGAACGGCTTTAATCGGAAGCTGATGCTAAAAAGACATTTCGAAGGGAAAAAATCTAAAAATGTGCCCACACCTTCCGCTGCAGATTCCCCTTGCACCCCCTACGTACATCAAATGGTCAGGGGGAAATCCAACTTTTATCCCCACCATCATGAAGGACATCACCTCCTCACCTTTTACAGCATTGTCTTAGAAGAACTTACCAGTCTACCCACTACAGCACCACACAAGCTGTCCAACAATTACCTCACCAAAGATGAAAGCCGAGCATTGAAATAGGTAAAATAAAAATGATTGAAAAATTATCCCTTTTTGCCTGCTGTGGTTTTTATGCACACAGAGGTATTAAAAAAAAAAAGCGATGGATTTTTTCAAGTGGTCCAAAAATTTACCCTTTTTGGAAGTAGCAACAGGTCACTAAAAAGTGAAGAAGCACTGGTTTTTCACAAGCTGTGAAAAATTACTCCTATTTTGGGGCATAGCAACAGAATTGGCATCCTAGAAAGTGCACAAAAGTGCCACAAACCCCTCCATGCACAGCTTTTTCTCAATTAGTGTTTAATTACAAAAAAATGGCACACTTAACTTTCAATTTAAACAGATTTTACATGGACAGAACAGATGCAGAACACTTTCCGTGTGTTTCTACTCTTATCTGTGTTGTTCACTGCTCACTGTCCCTCACAGAGATCTTCACCTAATGCCTGCTATCACTAAAATGGCAGATAAAGCTATGTGCATAGGTTTTATATAGGTTTTTAAATTGTTATCTATGGTTTGATGGGTGATGGACCCACACCACAGATACCCTTTTAAAACTGCCCATATTTAAAATATATAGATGCTAGATATGTAGGTTTCAAACGGCGGGGTTCTAGACATGTATGCTCCAGTCCCTGAGAAGACCTAACAGGTCACACAGTTCAACATTCTCTTTACATGAGTCTACCATGTTAAGGGATTGCCTTTTGAAAACCCCACACAGTCTGTGACATTGATGACAGTGTCCAGCAGTACTTTTGGGATGGATTTTTCCAGGTAAGAAGAACACTTTTTTCCCCTTTTTCTGGAGCTTAAGTTCATGCCTCTCACAGGGAATTTTTCTCTATCACTGTACATGAACAAATATTTTCAAGGAATCTACTGATGTAATGCAGGGCTTGATGGGGCATATGTCTTTTTGAATCAGCCCTGTCCATGCCCAAAGTTACAGCAACACATCCTTGCTCCTGCAGCTGTCACATACTTGCTTAGGTTCTGTAGTGCTACGTAGTGCACTGTTCTGCATCTAGAAACAGAAAAATAGAAAATACCACCTTTGGATAGGGGATAAGATGTCTAGGGGCAGAGTACCCCTATAAATACAATTTTCTGAAATTGAAATATTCCTTTAAGACACTTTTCTCCTAAACGTAATGAAAGTCCCTTAATATAGCAAATGATTTTAGCCGTCTCTTTTCCGATTCTTTCATCCAGACTGCACAAATTATGGCCACTGCACTTTCATAAATTTTTCCACAAATAGTATAGTATATACAGTCACGGCACCCCTTAAATTTTTCAAGAAAACAAAGTATTTCTCACAGAAAAGTATTGCAGTAAAATATGTTTTGCTATGCACATTGTTACGCCGAGCGCTCCGGGTCCCCGCTCCTCCCCGGAGCGCTCGCTTCTCTCTCGCTACCGCAGCGCTCCGGGCAGCTCCACTGACCCGGTGCTCTGCGATACCGTCTCCAGCCGGGATGCGATTCGCGATGCGGGTAGCGCCCGCTCGCGATGCGCATCCCGGCTCCCGTACCTGACTCGCTCTCCGTCTGTCCTGTCCCGGCGCGCGCGGCCCCGTTCCCTAGGGCGCGCGCGCGCCGGGTCTCTGCGATTTAAAGGGCCACTGCGCCGCTGATTGGCGCAGTGGTTCCAATTAGTGTGTTCACCTGTGCACTCCCTATTTATACCTCACTTCCCCTTCACTCCCTCGCCGGATCTTGTTGCCATTGTGCCAGTGAAAGCGTTTCCTTGTGTGTTCCTAGCCTGTGTTCCAGACCTCCTGCCGTTGCCCCTGACTACGATCCTTGCTGCCTGCCCCGACCTTCTGCTACGTCCGACCTTGCTTCTGTCTACTCCCTTGTACCGCGCCTATCTTCAGCAGTCAGAGAGGTTGAGCCGTTGCTAGTGGATACGACCTGGTCACTACCGCCGCAGCAAGACCATCCCGCTTTGCGGCGGGCTCTGGTGAAAACCAGTAGTGACTTAGAACCGATCCACTAGCACGGTCCACGCCAATCCCTCTCTGGCACAGAGGATCCACTACCTGCCAGCCGGCATCGTGACAGTAGATCCGGCCATGGATCCCGCTGAAGTTCCTCTGCCAGTTGTCGCCGACCTCACCACGGTGGTCGCCCAGCAGTCACAACAGATAGCGCAACAAGGCCAACAGCTGTCTCAACTGACCGTGATGCTACAGCAGCTACTACCACAGCTTCAGCAATCATCTCCTCCGCCAGCTCCTGCACCTCCTCCGCAGCGAGTGGCCGCTTCTGGTCTACGACTATCCTTGCCGGATAAATTTGATGGGGACTCTAAATTCTGCCGTGGCTTTCTTTCCCAATGTTCCCTGCACTTGGAGATGATGTCGGACCAGTTTCCTACTGAAAGGTCTAAGGTGGCTTTCGTAGTCAGCCTTTTGTCTGGAAAAGCTCTGTCATGGGCCACACCGCTCTGGGACCGCAATGACCCCGTCACTGCCTCTATACACTCCTTCTTCTCGGAAATTCGAAGTGTCTTTGAGGAACCTGCCCGAGCCTCTTCTGCTGAGACTGCCCTGTTGAACCTGGTCCAGGGTAATTCTTCCGTTGGCGAGTACGCCGTACAATTCCGTACTCTTGCTTCAGAATTATCCTGGAATAATGAGGCCCTCTGCGCGACCTTTAAAAAAGGCCTATCCAGCAACATTAAAGATGTTCTGGCCGCACGAGAAATCCCTGCTAACCTACATGAACTCATCCATCTTGCCACTCGCATTGACATGCGTTTTTCCGAAAGGCGTCAGGAACTCCGCCAGGATATGGACTTTGTTCGCACAAGGCGTTTTTTCTCCCCGGCTCCTCTCTCCTCTGGTCCCCTGCAATCCGTTCCTGTGCCTCCCGCCGTGGAGGCTATGCAGGTCGACCGGTCTCGCCTGACACCTCAAGAGAGGACACGACGCCGCATGGAGAATCTCTGCCTGTACTGTGCCAGTACCGAACACTTCCTGAAGGATTGTCCTATCCGTCCTCCCCGCCTGGAAAGACGTACGCTGACTCCGCACAAAGGTGAGACAGTCCTTGATGTCTACTCTGCTTCTCCACGTCTTACTGTGCCTGTGCGGATATCTGCCTCTGCCTTCTCCTTCTCTACTATGGCCTTCTTGGATTCCGGATCTGCAGGAAATTTTGTTTTGGCCTCTCTCGTCAACAGGTTCAACATCCCAGTGACCAGTCTCGCCAGACCCCTCTACATCAATTGTGTAAACAATGAAAGATTGGACTGTACCATACGTTTCCGCACGGAGCCCCTTCTAATGTGCATCGGACCTCATCACGAGAAGATTGAATTTTTGGTCCTCCCCAATTGCACTTCCGAAATCCTCCTTGGACTACCCTGGCTTCAACTCCATTCCCCAACCCTGGATTGGTCCACTGGGGAGATCAAGAGTTGGGGGCCCTCTTGTTTCAAGGACTGCCTAAAACCGGTTCCCAGTACCCCTTGCCGTGACTCTGTGGTTCCCCCTGTAACCGGTCTCCCTAAGGCCTATATGGACTTTGCGGATGTTTTTTGCAAAAAACAAGCTGAGACTCTACCTCCTCACAGGCCTTATGATTGTCCTATTGACCTCCTCCCGGGCACTACTCCACCCCGGGGCAGAATCTATCCTCTGTCCGCCCCAGAGACTCTTGCTATGTCGGAGTACATCCAGGAAAATTTAAAAAAAGGCTTTATCCGTAAATCCTCCTCTCCTGCCGGAGCCGGATTTTTCTTTGTGTCCAAAAAAGATGGCTCTCTACGTCCTTGCATTGACTACCGCGGTCTTAATAAAATCACGGTAAAGAACCGCTACCCCCTACCCCTCATCTCTGAACTCTTTGATCGCCTCCAAGGTGCCCACATCTTTACCAAACTGGACTTAAGAGGTGCTTATAATCTCATCCGCATCAGAGAGGGGGATGAATGGAAAACGGCATTTAACACTAGAGATGGACACTTTGAGTATCTGGTCATGCCCTTTGGCCTGTGCAACGCCCCTGCCGTCTTCCAAGACTTTGTTAATGAAATTTTTCGTGATCTCTTATACTCCTGTGTTGTTGTATATCTGGACGATATCCTGATTTTTTCTGCCAATCTAGAAGAACACCGCCAGCATGTCCGTATGGTTCTTCAGAGACTTCGTGACAATCAACTTTATGCCAAGATAGAGAAATGTCTGTTTGAATGCCAATCTCTTCCTTTCCTAGGATACTTGGTCTCTGGCCAAGGACTACAAATGGATCCAGACAAACTCTCTGCCGTCTTAGATTGGCCACGCCCCTCCGGACTCCGTGCTATCCAACGTTTTTTGGGGTTCGCCAATTATTACAGGCAATTTATTCCACATTTTTCTACCGTTGTGGCCCCTATCGTGGCTTTAACCAAAAAAAATGCCAATCCCAAGTCTTGGCCTCCTCAAGCGGAAGACGCCTTTAAACGGCTCAAGTCTGCCTTTTCTTCGGCTCCTGTGCTCTCCAGACCTGACCCATCTAAACCCTTCCTATTGGAGGTTGATGCCTCCTCTGTAGGAGCTGGAGCGGTCCTTCTACAAAAAAATTCTTCCGGGCATGCTGTTACTTGTGGTTTTTTTTCTAGGACCTTCTCTCCGGCGGAGAGGAACTACTCCATCGGGGATCGAGAGCTTCTAGCCATTAAATTAGCACTTGAGGAATGGAGGCATCTGCTGGAGGGATCAAGATTTCCAGTTATTATTTACACCGATCACAAGAACCTCTCCTATCTCCAGTCTGCCCAACGGCTGAATCCTCGCCAGGCCAGGTGGTCTCTGTTCTTTGCCCGATTTAATTTTGAAATTCACTTTCGGCCTGCCGATAAGAACATTAGGGCCGATGCTCTCTCTCGTTCCTCGGATGCCTCGGAAGTTGAACTCTCTCCGCAACACATCATTCCTCCTGACTGCCTGATTTCCACTTCTCCAGCCTCCATCAGGCAAACTCCTCCAGGGAAGACCTTCGTCACTCCACGCCAACGCCTCGGAATCCTCAAATGGGGTCACTCCTCCCATCTCGCAGGCCATGCGGGCATCAAGAAATCTGTGCAACTCATCTCTCGCTTCTATTGGTGGCCGACTCTGGAGACGGATGTCGTGGACTTTGTGCGAGCCTGCACTGTCTGTGCCCGGGATAAGACTCCTCGCCAGAAGTCCGCTGGTTTTCTTCATCCTCTGCCTGTCCCCGAACAGCCTTGGTCTCTGATTGGTATGGATTTTATTACAGACCTACCCCGATCCCGTGGCAACACTGTTGTTTGGGTGGTCGTTGATCGATTCTCCAAGATGGCACATTTCATCCCTCTTCCTGGTCTTCCTTCAGCGCCTCAGTTGGCTAAACAATTTTTTGTACACATTTTTCGTCTTCACGGGTTGCCCACACAGATAGTCTCGGATAGAGGCGTCCAATTCGTGTCAAAATTCTGGAGGGCTCTCTGTAAACAACTCAAGATTAAATTAAACTTTTCTTCTGCATATCATCCTCAATCCAATGGACAAGTAGAAAGAATTAACCAGGTCTTGGGTGATTATTTACGACATTTTGTTTCCTCCCGCCAGGATGATTGGGCAGATCTTCTACCATGGGCCGAATTCTCGTATAACTTTAGAGTCTCTGAATCTTCCTCCAAATCCCCATTTTTCGTGGTGTACGGCCGTCACCCTCTTCCCCCCCTCCCTACTCCCTTGCCCTCTGGTTTGCCCGCTGTAGATGAAGTGACTCGTGATCTTTCCACCATATGGAAAGAGACCCAAGATTCTCTTTTACAGGCTTCATCTCGCATGAAAAAGTTTGCCGATAAGAAAAGAAGAGCTCCCCCCATTTTTGCTCCCGGAGACAAGGTATGGCTCTCCACTAAATATGTCCGCTTTCGTGTCCCCAGTTACAAACTGGGTCCACGCTATCTTGGTCCTTTCAAAGTCTTGTGCCAAATTAATCCTGTCTCTTACAAACTTCTTCTTCCTCCTTCTCTCCGTATTCCTAATGCCTTTCATGTCTCTCTTCTTAAACCACTCATCATCAACCGTTTCTCTCCCAAATTAGTTTCTCCCACTCCTGTCTCCGGTTCTTCTGACGTCTTCTCAGTGAAAGAGATACTGGCCTCCAAGACGGTCAGAGGAAAAAGGTTCTTTTTAGTGGATTGGGAGGGCTGTGGACCTGAAGAGAGATCCTGGGAACCTGAGGACAACATCCTAGACAAAAGTCTGCTCCTCAGGTTCTCAGGCTCTAAGAAGAGGGGGAGACCCAAGGGGGGGGGTACTGTTACGCCGAGCGCTCCGGGTCCCCGCTCCTCCCCGGAGCGCTCGCTTCTCTCTCGCTACCGCAGCGCTCCGGGCAGCTCCACTGACCCGGTGCGCTGCGATACCGTCTCCAGCCGGGATGCGATTCGCGATGCGGGTAGCGCCCGCTCGCGATGCGCATCCCGGCTCCCGTACCTGACTCGCTCTCCGTCTGTCCTGTCCCGGCGCGCGCGGCCCCGTTCCCTAGGGCGCGCGCGCGCCGGGTCTCTGCGATTTAAAGGGCCACTGCGCCGCTGATTGGCGCAGTGGTTCCAATTAGTGTGTTCACCTGTGCACTCCCTATTTATACCTCACTTCCCCTTCACTCCCTCGCCGGATCTTGTTGCCATTGTGCCAGTGAAAGCGTTTCCTTGTGTGTTCCTAGCCTGTGTTCCAGACCTCCTGCCGTTGCCCCTGACTACGATCCTTGCTGCCTGCCCCGACCTTCTGCTACGTTCGACCTTGCTTCTGTCTACTCCCTTGTACCGCGCCTATCTTCAGCAGTCAGAGAGGTTGAGCCGTTGCTAGTGGATACGACCTGGTCACTACCGCCGCAGCAAGACCATCCCGCTTTGCAGCGGGCTCTGGTGAAAACCAGTAGTGACTTAGAACCGATCCACTAGCACGGTCCACGCCAATCCCTCTCTGGCACAGAGGATCCACTACCTGCCAGCCGGCATCGTGACACACATGTTTTTTCCCTTTGTGTGTATTGGAACTTAACCAAAAAAATTGAGGAATATAAGCAAATTGGACATAATGTCACACCAAACTCCAAAAATGGACTGGACAAAATTATTGGCACCCTTAACTTAACCCCTTAAGGACTCAGGGTTTTTCCGTTTTTGCACTTTCGTTTTTTCCTCCTTACCTTTTAAAAATCATAACCCTTTCAATTTTCCACCTAAAAATCCATATTATGGCTTATTTTTTGCATCGCCAATTCTACTTTGCAGTGACATTAGTCATTTTACCCCAAAATGCACGGCGAAACGGAAAAAAAAATCATTGTGCGACAAAATCGGAAAAAAAACGCCATTTTGTAACTTTTGGGGGCTTCCGTTTCTACGCAGTGCATATTTCGGTAAAAATTACACTTTATCATTATTCTGTAGGTCCATACGGTTAAAATGATACCCTACTTATATATGTTTGATTTTGTCGCACTTCTGGAAAAAATCATAACTAAATGCAGGAAAATTTATACGTTTAAAAATGTCATCTTCTGACCCCTATAACTTTTTTATTTTTCCACGTACGGGGCGGTATGAGGACTCATTTTTTGCGCCGTGATCTGAAGTTTTTATTGGTATGATTTTTGTTTTGATCTGACTTTTTGATCACTTTTTATTCATTTTTTAATGTTATAAAAAGTTACCAAAATACGCTTTTTTGGACTTTGGAATTTTTTTGCGCGTACGCCATTGACCGTACGGCTTAATTAATGATATATTTTTATAGTTCGGACATTTACGCACGCGGCGATACCACATATGTTTTTTTTTTTTTTTTTTTTACACTGTTTTATTTTTTTTATGGGAAAAGGGGGGTGATTCAAACTTTTATTAGGGAAGGGATTAAATGACCTTTATTAACACTTTTTTTTTACTTTTTTTTTGCAGTGTTATAGGTCCCATAGGGACCTATAACACTGTACACACTGATCTCTCATCCTGATCACAGGCGTGTATTAACACGCCTGTGATCAGCATTATCGGCGCTTGACTGCTCCTGCCTGGATCTCAGGCACGGAGCAGTCATTCGCCGATCGGACACCGAGGAGGCAGGTAAGAGCCCTCCCGGTGTCCAATCAGCTGTTCGGGATGCCGCGATTTCACCGCGGCGGTCCCGAACAGCCCGACTGAGCAGCCGGGATACTTTCAGTTTCACTTTAGAAGCGGCGGTCAGCTTTGGCCGCCGCTTCTAAAGGGTTAATACCGCACATCGCCGCGATCGGCGATGTGTGGTATTAGCCGCGGGTCCCGGCCGTTGATTAGCGCCGGGACCCACGCGATATGATGCGGGATCGCGGCGCGATCCCGCTTCATATCGCGGGAGCCGGCGCAGGACGTAAATATACGTCCTGCGTCGTTAAGGGGTTAATATTTGGTTGAACACCCTTTGGAAAGAATAACTTAAATCAGTCGCTTCCTTTAACCATCAATAAGCTTCTTACACCTCTCAGCCAGAATGTTGGATCACTCTTCCTTTGCAAACTGCTCTAGGTCTCTCTTATTGGAATAGTGCCTTTTACAAACAGCAATTTTAAGATCTCTCCACAGGTGTTCAATAGGATTTAGATCTGGACTCATTGCTGGCCACTTCAGAACTCTCCAGCGCTTTTTTGCCATCCATTTCTGGATGCATTTTGACATATGTTTGGGGTCATTGTCCTGCTGGAAGACCCAAGATCTCGGATGCAAACCCAGCTTTCTGACACTGGGCTGTACAGTGCGTAATCCTCAGATTTCATGATGCCTTGCACACATGCAAGGCACCCAGTGCCAGAGGCAGCAAGACAACCCCAAAACAACATTGAACCTCCACCATATTTCCCTCTAGGTACTGTGTTCTCTTCAATTGTAGCCCTCTTTCCCTTTCCGGTAAACAGTAGAATGATGTGCTTTACCAAAAAGCTCTATCTTGGTCTCATCTGTCCACAAGAAGTTTTCCCAGACGGATTTTGGCTTACTCAAGTTCATTTTGGCAAAATGTAGTCTTGTTTTTTATGTCTCTGTGTCAGCAGTGGGCTCCTCCTCGGTCTCCTGTAATAGTGTTTCATTTCATTTAAATGTTAAATAGTTTGCGCTGACACTGCTGTTCCCTGAGCTTACAGGACAGCTTGAATATCTTTGGAAATTGTTTGGGGCTGCTTATCCACCATCTGGACTATCCTGTATTGACATATTTCATAAATTGTTCTCTTCAATCCACGCCCAGGGAGATTAGCTACAGTACCATAGGTTGCAAACTTTTTGATAATGTTGCGCACTGTGGAAAAATCTAGATATCTGGAGATGGACTTGTAAACTTGAGATTGTTGATATTTTTCCACAATTTTGGTTCTCAAGTCAGACAGTTCTCTTCTCCTCTTTCTGTTGTCCATGCTTAGCGGGGCACACATAGACACACAATGCAAAGACTAAGTGAACTTATCTCCTTATTATCTGCTTTCAGGTGTGATTTTTATATTGCCCATACCTGTTACTTGCCCCAGGTGAGTTTAAAGGAGCATTACATGCTTAAAAACAATCTTATTTATCCGCAATTTTGAAAGGGTGCCAATAATTTTGTCCAGCCCATTTTTGGATTTTGGATTTTTTTCCTCCCTTTTTTGGTTTAGTTCCAATACACACAAAGGGAATGGACATGTGTATAGCAAAACATGTGTTATCGCAACCCTTTTCTGTGAGAAATACTAAAATTTTTGAAAAATTTCGGGGTGCCAACATTTACTGCCATGACTGTAAATGGTATAGTTGATAACGCTGTTGGTAACTTCACAAACTATTGAGCCCTAATGGAAATAGATGTGTCACAGGATTACTAAAAGCTAACAAAGTCAAACGGAATCACCAGTTAACACCAGGGTACAAAAGACAATGTGGCCAAATACAATCTGTCATACTTGAAAATGGCTTACAAGTCAAAAAATGTTGTGGACCACTAATCTAGAGAGAACATTAGTGTTGGGCAATTTTCTGTTATATCTGGTTTGTTGATGCCTATAACTCATGTATTGTCAATAAAAAAAATTCTATTTGTTTTGCCGAAAAGTCAATGTAATCTATGTAGCTTTATTTGTTACACTGTATATTGGTCTTTCTGTTGGTTAGTGAACTATCTGCATTCTTCTCATGTAAGGGTGCCTTCACATCCCATTTTGGAAATACGGCAGCCAGATCCGACGGCCACTTGTGTATCCCCACCAGACCCGTGTCACGCTCTATTCATTTGAACGAGCCAGATGGAGTCAGCTAGTTACTCCTGTCAGCTCATTTTACTACTATATACTTGCGGCAGACCACGGTTTTCATTCCGGCAAAAAAAAAAAAAAATGGATGTGAATGAGCCCTTACTTCTGCACTGTGCTTTAGCTAAATCTAATCTTCACCCAGCCTGCGAGATTTTTATCTCGAACTAGCTGAGTACCCTGTGTTGCCCAGTTTTTCCTTCCTAATCCTTGTTGGGGAGGAAAATCAACAAAATCATATATTGTTGTCATATCCCAAACCCATATCCCCTCCTCATATCTCAAGCTCATATCCCGTCCTCATATCTCAACCTCATATCCTGTCCTCCTATCCCATCCTCATATCCAGACCTCCTATCTCGACCTCATATCCCGTCCTCCTATCCCATCCTCCTATCTCGAACTCGTATCATTATAGCCTGTCCTCATATCACGAACTCATATCTCGACCTCCTATCCCGACCTCATATCCTGTCCTCATATCTCGTCCTCATATCCCGACCTCATATCCTATCCTCATATCTCAATCTCCTATCCTGACCTCCTATCCCATCCTCATTTTTCGTCCTCATATCCCGTCCTCATATCCTATCCTCATATCTTAACCTCCTATCTCAACCTCCTATCCCGACCTCATATTCCGTCCTCATATTCTGTCCTCCTATCTTGACCTCATAACCCATCCTCATATCCTGACCTCATATCCTGACCTCATATCCCGTCCTCATATCCCGTCCTAACATCCTGTCTTCATATCCCAACCTCAAACACCATCCTTATATCCCATCCTCATATCCCATCATATCTTTTTATTTGACATATAAGTAATATGTGTACCAGGTATTATTGAAATATCTCCAGCTGTACGGAAGTTATGTTGGAACATACATTTCCCATTGATTTGCATGGGACTTTAAACAAAAACCCAGACCCTCACAAATGGGGGTAGTTAAGGGTTACATTAATCATCATATATTTTAAGTGGACATATAAGTAACATGTGATCAAGTATTATCGAAATATCTCCAGCCATTTGGAAGTTATGCAGTAACATATATTTATATATGTAAAAAAGAGAAGCATGATTCCTTGACTCATCAACGCCCAGCCTAAACCCTTGGACCTAGAAAGCTGAATTTTTCACAGGTGTTGTTTTTAAGATGTAGACGAGGAATAAGAAAGGATTTTTCGAAATTCAACCCTTCAAGGGGGTGAAAAAGGGGTTGAAAGTTTATATGGAAGTCCATCATTTTTGAAGCTAGAAGCATGAAACTTTGTTTTTAGGCTAACAATTAGAGATTAACGTTTTCTAAAATTCCACCACTGAAGGGGTGAAACGGGGTTCAAAGTTTGTATGAATTAAGATTAGGTTGATTTTTGAATTTGAAAATTTGCATCATTACTCTTAAATAAAAAACAACGTCTGTCAGTATCTATATTTACATAATAATAATCCTCCGAAAAATCAATGAAACACGCGCTGCACCTGGACAGTATATAAGCAATGCAAGAAGGTGGGCCACCTCATTATAAATGCGACATGCACACGCTGCACCCGTACAGAATGGTCACATTAGCACCTGAGGGCACAACCTTGCATGTAGTACATATAGTATAAGAGGTACTATGAATATTTTGGCTGTACACTGAAATGTTGAATGACTTCAAGAATCAGAGAACTAACAGAAAACGAACATTGTGGTAAATAATTCTTGCAGCTAGAAAGGAGAATCGTACAATGCAGGTTCCTCTAAAGACGTTTCCAAATTTTTGTCCTCTTTCAGCAATCCAAAGGCCTTGCGCGCAGACTCGGTAGACATCTTCAAAGGATGTCAATCTTCAATTCCATTGAACAGCAGATATAATGTTTGTTAGAATTTGGGTAGTTTGGATGCCTGTAGACTGCACCCAGAGCGGCCTCACTACTATAGGATCGTAAAAAGTAGATCTATTTTACCCCAAATTTAACACGAGCGAAGCTGCAGGCAAAAGCTAGTTTCCCATAGACTTGTCTGGGACTTTATTTATGTATTTATATAGCGCCTACAGATTCCGCAGCGCTTTAAATAAAAACATCCACCCTGGCAAACGGAGGTGAGTAAGGGTTAAATCACCATTCCTATGTTTGTTGTTGACATATAAGTAACATGTGTGCCAAGTTTCATGTTAATATCTTTAGCAGTTTGGACGTGATGCTGGAACATACACACATACATACATACACACATACATACAAACATTGGGGGAGATTTATCAAAGGATTTAGACTGGTTTTTCCTGTGTAAATTTGTCGCACAGAAAGTCGCAGTCTAAATATATGCAACTTTTTTTCGACTTTTGCTTTAGAGGATTTTTAGAACATGATGCATTCTAGTCTATTTTAGATGGAAAAATGCATTGATTCTGAATTTATCAAAAACGACTTTTCAGCGACAAGTCGCATCAGCTGAAAGTACGCTGAAATGTCAGACCATGCTGGAGCAGGTTTAAATACAGTCTAAAGCATAGATCCCGAAGTCTGTGAACAGAATTTATCAAGAGCCGTGCACCTTTTGATATATTAGGCGCATAATAGACCAGCCTAACCCTCTTCATGTTGGTCTACATTGATGCGGGACATAGATAGCTTTGATAAATCTCCCCCATTGAGTTTTGTATATATGTATATATATATATATATATATATATATATATATATATATATCTATCTGTTTAGTTGCCACATAGCCATCCTTTAGACACCCAGGTCAGTGTCCTCATCAGGGGAAACCAACCTGGGAATCCCCTCTAAGATAGTAGATGAACAATTATGATGGAGTTGGGAGGAAAAAACAAATCTGTTACACTCTGTTGGCCATGGGATTGCCAAAAAAGGTATGTGTGGTTAAAATTATTATGATACAGTATTTTTCATTAAAGGGGTACTCTGGCGCTAAGACATCATATCCCCTATCCAAAGGATAGGGGCTAAGATGCCTGATTGAAGGGGTCCTGCCACTGGGGACCCCCGTGATCTTTGACGCAGCACCTCGTTACCATCAGCCCCCGGAGCATGTTCGCCTGGGTCTGATGACTGCCGATCACAGGGCTGGTGTATTGTGATGTCACGGCTCCGCCCCGTGTGATGTCACGCTCCGCCCCCTCAATGCAAGCCTATGGGAGGGGGTGTCACAGCTGGCGGGACCCCCGCGATCAGGCATCTTATCCCCTTTACTTTGGACAGGGGATAAGATGTCTTAGCGCAGGAGTACCCCTTTAAATGGTTTTATAGCAACTTTACTTTCTTTCTTTTGCAAAATGCCCCCTAAAAATGAATACAACAGAAGTGCAGTTCCTTTGAAGTAAGATATGGGACGTAGAGATAGTAAAGAAAAGCTAATTATTTTCTGCTATCACAAAGATTTTACACAACCAAACTCTGATGTTTTCTGCAGAGACATTTTAATTGGTTTCCACATGTTTCCATTTTATCTTCTGATTGCATAGAGATACACAGTGTGCTTAATCACCTAATAAATTAGCACGACCATGAAGTAGGAGATGAGCTTTCAACTCGGGTTTGATACCACCTTCAATGTGACTGCATGCAATTATCACCCGATGAGATCATCATATACACCTTACACAAAACCTTCATGTGTCGCTGCGTAGGGGACAAATCTCTCTTCCTCTACATTTGACTTTTCTGTTACTTATGTCTAGGTCAGATCTCATGGTTTTAGTCCTCATTATACCAAGCAATTGGTGGCTTTTGTACGAGTACTATTATATGTTGTCAGTTTGAGTGACTTTTTGTGTTAGCGCTTTGCTTATCTTGCACATCAGAAAACATTTTCTAATGAATGAAAAAAAATTCTATAAACCCATTAAAATATAATGTATTCATTTTCTAAATCATTTTTTCCCCAACAACTCAATGCCGTTTCAATTGCTAATTGACTCGATTCAGCAATGCACATTTTAATCAGTAAAACAACACCACCATAGCAATAATTATCACAATGACAATCGAGGCTGAAAGGGAAAAGAAAACAGGCTACGCTATTGAGCGGTTTGATAACACCAGCAGTTAAGAAATAGTTTCTGTGTTAAAAATAGAAACATAAGCGTTAAATATTATATACACACAAGAGCAAACAGCAGCATAACTACTGCATAAAACATACACTTTATTATCTTCTATTAAAAAAATAAATCCAACTATTGTCTGGCAAGGTATATAGGTGAATAGTTCACACAAAATGTGGGGCACTAGCTCTGTAAACAGTTTACATCAATAACCATCTATGGATGACCGCAATATAGCACAACCAATGTAGTATGCAATGTCAGAGGTATTGCTAATGCACTGGGCAAATATAGGAAAGTAATCTGGAACTACCTGCAGAGTCCTCTAATGCTAATCATTCTCCAACAACATCTGTTTACACAACTACCAGTTTACATCATATCAGTAACAACTTACCCAACGTCGGGGCTGGTGGAGGCAGTAGCTACAACATGGGGAAGCTATTACTGATATGATGTAGACTGTAGATTTTGTTTAGACTATTCGCCTATTTACCTTGCAGGACAATTTTGGGATTTATTAATAAGAGATATAAAGTATATTTTATTAATAAGAGATATAAAATATATATTTTTATGCAGTAGTTATGCTGGTGTTTGGTCTTGTTTTTATATATATAATGTATGGGAAATCTAGGCTGCAATTGAGATAATTGGAGACTATGAGACACATTAATCTAGTTCTGATTTTTGTTTATAATAACAGTTAAACAGTATATTTGGTATTCTTTCATTAACTCCTTAAGGACCAGCACTGTAAAAGTATGGCGCTGATAAGCATCACTTAGCGCACAGAGCCGTACATTTACAGCGCTGCTTTCCGGGATCACCGCGTCTCCGGATGTGGAGATCGAAAAAGGGATGGCTACTGTTATCTATCAGCAATTGCTGTGATTCGCAGGTCATTTCTGACTGGTAAATCACGGTTTTTCTGGGCCAGTCGGTTCACTGGTGACCCAATGACCAGGAAAAAAAAGGGTGATTGGTGCTGTCTGAGACAGCATCAATCACCCTTGCCCAGCAGGAGGGTGAGAGTGGGTGCCTATCAGTGCCCAGCAGCAGTGGGGGCACCTACCTGATTGTCGGTGGCGGTGGCATCCAAGCAGCAGGAGGTATGAGCTGTTTGCCTCCTGTTGTTGCTCCCTGCATGCACAGACAGCCAAAGGGCAGCATGCACGGACAGCCAAAGGGCATGCTGGGAGTTGTAATCATGCAACAGCTGGAGGCACACAACTACAGCTCCCAGCATGTTCTTTGGCTGCCTGTGCATGCTGGGAGTTGTAGTTATGCAACAGCTGAACTTTTTGCTTTAAAAAAAGGCCTCCAACTGTTGCATAACTACAACTCTCAGCATGCACGGAAAGTCAAAAGGTATGCTGAGAGTTGTAGTTCTGCAACCGCTAGAGGCATTTCTTATCAATGAAAAAGTGTGGCTCCAGCTGTTGCATAACTACAACTCCCAGCATGCGCGGACAGCTGAAGGTAATGCTTTGAGTTATGGTTGTGAGCCCCCAGCTCTTGCATAATTACAACTCCCAGCATGCCCTTCGCCTGTCAGACTATTCTGGAAATTGTAGTTATACAACAGCTAGGGCACATGGTGGGATAACAGTGAATTTCCCATTCTGAGTTTGCATTGCAGTAAATCTGCCATGGCTCAAACTAGTAGCAGGAGACTCATTGACGCCAGTGCGCTCAAAGTGGTTACAGCTGTTTCTTTCCTTACGGAACTTCAACAGACCATTTCCTCTGTCCGGTACTGTGTGTCATAAGTACCCTCCTCTTTCAATGACGTCAGGCACAGGTGAGTGGAGATAGTGATATATGTGAAATACATGATGTTAAATATATAATATAATTTTTAAAACATTCTCAAATTACATCCTGCTAGATGAAGACACCCATGTCTATCCTATCATTGAGCCCTGCATTTTCTTGCGCTCGTGTCCTAAGTATCCACTTAGTTACAAAACTAAGACAAACAGAGGCTAAGTGGATACTTAGGACACGAGCGCAAGAAAACGCAGGGCTCAATGATAGGATAGACATGGATGTCTTCATCTAGCAGGATGTCATTTGAGAATGTTTTTATAATTATATTATATATTTAACATCATGTATTTCACATATGTATCACTATCTCCACTCACCTGTGCCTGACGTCATTGAAAGAGGAGGGTAATTATGACACACAGCACCGGTCAGAGGAAATGGTCTGTTGAAGTTCCGTAAGGAAAGAAACAGCTGTAACCCCTTTGAGCGTACTGGCGTCTACTCACAGATAGCGGCATGTAGCCGCCGAATACCTGTATGTATCTGCACTGAAAATAAAGAGGAAGACACAGTACAGTGGGTGAGTGCCTTTGTATTCTTTTGCTATGGATTTGAACACACCTGAAGTTTTCACACGAATGAGCACCTCTACACTCTGTGCATAAAAGGTTTTTCCAGTCAGGAAGCTAGTTTATCCGCACAAAGAAGACATATCTGCAGTGCCTGCACCTTTGTCTTTCCAGTAATCATTTTAATTATGCTTACATGGGTTAGACAAAATAACTAGGACCCCTCTATTTTACCTACCAAGTTAAACTCCTTTGGATTTACCAGCCATCTACCGTAATGCCCCCATTTTTTCTTTGTCAGATCGACAGTACTATAAACTACATGACCAAGTTCAAAGGAGGAGTGATTGTTGGTGCATGCCGGGTAGGGGAGTCTGTGACCCGAGTTCTTGAGTTGATGGTTGTGTTGAGGTCTACTTTTCCCTTGATCATATATCATTATGCAAAGACCACCAAAATATCTGCTGTCAGAAATAACTGTGGTCTGTAGACAAACCCTGATGCAAGGAATAGCAAAGCACTTTGTCAAATTATAGCCATAAAAAACTGAAAACTATGGCCCCTCCAATTACTGCAGAGTTTAAGACCAGTTTAAGAGCAAATTTAAGACCACCAACATTTGAAAACTGTAAGGTATACTCTATACAATGATGATATTTATGGCAGAACTTTGATAGCCGTATCTACGTTGACACCACAAAATGTGAAACAGCATATTCAATGGTGCAGAGATGACAAAACATAGACACTGGAGGCATGATATGGTCTTATGGCTTAATTCACTTTTTCCCTCTTTTTGGTCTTGTGTAATCTAGTACGGTTTGGGGTAAAATATCGGGCCTCGTTTACTAAGCTGAAATCAACCAGTCTTTATCGGGTCATTTTGGCGCAGAGTGTCTGTGCCAGAAAAATCTGACAAACCCGACATTGCACTGTGAAAAGCCAGAAAATGGGCGTGGTTGTCCCAAAAGAGGGCGTGGTTTCAGAACCCGACCTTTTTACTATTGAATTCACAGAAAATCCTGTGGATAAATGGTTGGAAATTTCCACCTAGAAAAAGCTGGTCAGAAAATTTTCCCCGACTTGTAAATCTGTGATCCCTATAGTAAATAAGGTGGAATCCTGCAAGTCTGAAACAACATTTCCCACTAGTAAAAACCCAACACTCTTAGTAAATGAGGCCCATCGTGTTACTCTTTGGGTTCGATAGTTGCCCAGGACAGTAAAGTAACAGCTCAGAAGTATCTGCATATTCAAAGTGACCAAATCCTTCCTATGCTCCAGACTTATATGAATCTGGATGGTGATGGAATCTTTCAAGGTTGCTTAATTGGATCTTGGTCTGAGGAGAATAAAAATGAAACATCTACCTTGGCCAACCCAGTCAACAGACCTACATTTTTTTCTTAGTAAAAAAAATAAAAAAACGGTGTAGGAAATGTGTCATAGATTAGAATAGAAGGATGACCATATACTATACTTAATGCCAATGAACACTTAAAAAACATTTTTTTTAAATCAACAGTTGCTGTATGCTCCACAGGAAGCCGACTTTTGGAATTACTTTTCTGTCTGACCACAGTGCTCTATTCTCATACCTCTGTCTGCATCAGGAACTGTCCAGAATAGGAGCAAATCCCCACTGCAAACCTATCCTGTTCATTGACAGTGGTGTCAGCAGAGAGCACTGTGGTCAGACAGAAAAGTAATTCAAAAAGTCAGATTCCTGTGGAGCATGCAGCAACTGATAAGTATTGGAAGGATTAAGATTTTTAAATAGAAGTAATTTACAAATCTGTTCAACTTTCTAACACCAGTTGACTAAAAAACAAAACAATTTCCCATGAGAGTGCCCCTTTAATAATCAACAACCCATTCACAAGTATATACTGCCACCAGAATGAAAAGAACTGAGCATAGGTCTATTAATTTATTTTTGGACTTTTTCCTATATATAGGAATACCATTCTACACTCTATCAAAGTAGTCGGTACTTGGCCATCTCATCTAGGGATGAGCGAATTGAATCTGACAAATCTGAATTTGTTACGAATTTCAGGAAAAATTCAAGTTGCAACGAATGTGAATATTGCTGCGATTCGATTGCGCAAAATGCTTCATTAAACTCCAAATAGTGCGGTCCAGGCTCCGGGGCATCTAAAATGGCGGATCCACATGTGAGGACATGAGGGAGGGAAAGAAATCCTTGGAAGTCTGGAACAAGGGTAGGCAGGATGACCCTGAATCACATGCAGCCTATCAGCAGACAGCCACCCCTGTGATATCACAGCCCTTTATAATCAGCAGCCATCTTGCGGCCAGTCACTACAGCGTTCTATGATACTGTGATACTGTAAAAGGCCAGCCAAAAGTACACACCTGCTGGTGTTGTAGACAAATACTGTTTTAAGCATACTGGAGTGCATTGTCCTCCCCTCATAAATGCATACCTCATACGTACGTCTCAGTGGTGTACTATTTTGTTCCTGTTAAAGTCTTAAGGGCCTAGATCAGTGGTTCTTAACCTTGTTGGAGGTACTGTACCCCACCAGTTTCATATGCGCATTCACCAAACCCCTCTTAATTGGAAAAATTTAGTATGATGTTTTCAAATTCAAAACATAGGAGGTATATATTTAAGTATATATTTATACATAGGTGCACAAAATGAACAAAACCATTAAAGAACAAAACCATGAAAACATGATTTTCACACAAAAACATAATGAATATTTACAGGCAGTGTTCCCCCACACATTAGCCCTAATGCAGGGGTCCTCAAATTTTTTAAACAGGGGGCCAGTTCACGGTCCCTCAGACCATTGGAGGGCCGGACTATAGTTAAAAAAAAAATAAAATATGAACAATTTTTTATGCACACATATATATCTTATTAGTGGACTACCCGTTTAAGTATGCAGCACAGTTCCCCCCACATTAGGTAGGCAGTATAGATCCCCCCCCCACATTAGGTTGTAGTTCCCCCACATTAGGGATGGCAGTATAGTTCCCCCACATTAGGCTGGCAGTATAGTTCCCCCACATTAGGTTGGCAGTATAGTTCCCCATCATTAGGCTGGCAGTATAGTCCCCCCACATTAGGTTGGCAAAATCAGTCCCCCCACATTAGGTTGGCAGTAGTTTCCCCCACATTAGCTTGGCAGTATAGTTCCCCCACATTAGGTTGGCAGTATAGTTGCCCCCACATTAGGTTGTAGTTCCCCCACATTAGGTTGGCAGTATTGTTCCCCCACATTAGGCTGGCAGAATGTTCCCCCACATTAGGTGCAATATAGTCCCCCACATTAGGCTGGCAGTATGTTCCCCCACATTAGGTGCAATATAGTCCCCCACATTAGGCCGGCAGTATAGTCCCCCCACATAAGGTGCAATATAGTCCCCCACATCAGGCTGGCAGTATGTTCCCCCACATTAGGTGCAGTATAGTCCCCCCATATTAGGTGCAATATAGTCCCCCACATTAGGCTGGCAGTATTTTCCCCCACATTAGGTGCAATATAGTCCCCCACATTAGGCCGCCAGTATAGTCCCCCCACATTAGGTGCAATATAGTCCCCCACATTAGGCTGGCAGTATGTTCCCCCACATTAGGTGCAATATAGTCCCCCACATTATGTTGGCAGTATAGTCCCCCACATTAGGTGCAGTATAGTCCCCCTATATTAGGTGCAATATAGTCCCCCACATTAGGCTGGCAGTATTTTCCCCCACATTAGGTGCAATATAGTCCCCCACATTAGGCCGCCAGTATAGTCCCCCCACATTAGGTGCAATATAGTCCCCCACATTAGGCTGGCAGTATGTTCCCCCACATTAGGTGCAATATAGTCCCCCACATTATGTTGGCAGTATAGTCCCCCACATTAGGTGCAGTATAGTCCCCCCATATTAGGTGCAATATAGTCCCCCACATTAGGCTGGCAGTATGGTCCCCCACATTAGGTGCAATATAGTCCCCCACATTAGGCCGCCAGTATAGTCCCCCCACATTAGGTGCAATATAGTCCCCCACATTAGGCTGGCAGTATGTTCCCCCACATTAGGTGCAATATAGTCCCCCACATTATGTTGGCAGTATAGTCCCCCACATTAGGTGCAATATAGTCCCCCACATTAGGCTGCCAGTATGTCCCCCACATTAGGCTTGCAGTATAGTCCCCCACATTATGTTGGCAGTATAGTTCCCCCCACATTAGGTGCAGTATGTTCCCCCACAGACATACAGCATCCAGCCATACAGTATGGCTGGAGGCTGTATGCCTGTGTTCTGCCCCACTTCAGTGTTCCGACCACCGCTCCTCCGGTCCGGCCATAGCAGGACCGGAGGATCTGTTGTTGGAACACCGAAGCTGATGCGCCGATGGTAAACACTTACCAACTGCCAGCGGGCGTCCTTGCTTCTCCTCTCCTCCGCGCTCCGTTGCCATGGACACACGCATGAGACGTCAGTGACGTCCCTGCGTGCCCTAGCTCACGGTGGTCCCCGCGTTTTTAAAGTAAATAGTCCGCAGGGACTTAACAGAGGCGTCCCTGTGTTCCGAAAGCAGGGATGTGCCGACTCAAAAACACCCGGCAGGCCTCCCCCGTCGAACCCCCAAGACTGACTCACCGAACCCCTCATAGTTCCCCATCATTAGGTTGGTAGTATAGTCCCCCCACATTAGGTTGGCAAAATCAGTCCCCCCACATTAGGTTGGCAGTAGTTTCCCCCCACATTAGCTTGGCAGTATAGTTCCCCCACATTAGGTTGGCAGTATAGTTGCCCCCACATTAGGTTGTAGTTCCCCCACATTAGGTTGGCAGTATTGTTCCCCCACATTAGGCTGGCAGAATGTTCCCCCACATTAGGTGCAATATAGTCCCCCACATTAGGCTGGCAGTATGTTCCCCCACATTAGGTGCAATATAGTCCCCCACATTAGGCCGGCAGTATAGTCCCCCCACATTAGGTGCAATATAGTCCCCCACATTAGGCTGGCAGTATGTTCCCCCACATTAGGTGCAGTATAGTCCCCCCCATATTAGGTGCAATATAGTCCCCCACATTAGGCTGGCAGTATGTTCCCCCACATTAGGTGCAATATAGTCCCCCACATTAGGCCGCCAGTATAGTCCCTCCACATTAGGTGCAATATAGTCCCCCACATTAGGCTGGCAGTATGTTCCCCCACATTAGGTGCAATATAGTCCCCCACATTATGTTGGCAGTATAGTCCCCCACATTAGGTGCAATATAGTCCCCCACATTAAGCTGTCAGTATGTTCCCCCACATTAGGTGCAATATAGTTCCCCACATTAGGCCGGCAGTATGTTCCCCCACATTAGGTGCAATATAGTCCCCCATATTAGGCTGCCAGTATGTCCCCCACATTAGGCTTGCAGTATAGTCCCCCACATTATGTTGGCAGTATAGTTCCCCCCACATTAGGTGCAGTATGTTCTTCCACAGACATACAGCATCCAGCCATACAGTATGGCTGGAGGCTGTATGCCTGTGTACTGCCCCACTTCAATTTTCCGACCACCGCTCCTCCGGTCCGGCCATAGCAGGACCGAAGGATCTGTTGTTGGAACACCGAAGCTGACGCGCCGATGGTAAACACTTACCAACTGCCAGCGGGCGTCCTTGCTTCTCCTCTCCTCCGCGCTCCGTTGCCATGGGCACACGCATGAGACGTCAGTGACGTCCCTGCGTGCCCTAGCTCCCGGCGGTCCCCGCGTTTTTAAAGTAAACAGTCCGCAGGGACTTAACAGAGGCGTCCCTGTGTTCCGAAAGCAGTGATGTGCCGACTCAAAAACACCCGGCAGGCTTCCCCGCCGAACCCACAAGACTGACTCACCGAACCCCTGGGGTTCGATCGAACCCACGTTAAGAGCCACTAGCCTAGATACTGTGAAAGGCCAGGCTAAAGTACACACCTGCTGGTGTTGTAGACAAATACTGTTTTAAGCGTAGTGGAGCATATTGTACCCCCCTCATACCAGCTCCATCAGCTCTTTGAGCTGCAGCGTCAGAATGGCATCCCTCAACATAGTCTGATTTACAATGTTTCCACATGTTGGAATTCCACCCTCTATATGATGGACTGACTATACGAACAGAGAAAAGCCATCACTGATTTCTTGATGATCCAAGCAGATAGGGGGACTCCCCTGTGTAAATTCAATGTCAACCAGTGGCAGCTCATATGCGACACCTGCCGTTTGCTCAAGCCCTTTGAGGAAGCCAAAGTATTAGTCAGTCGCCAGGATTACGGGATGAACAACGTCATTCCACTGCTTAATCTACTACAACACGTGTTGAAAACGATGGCTGGTCAGGGAACTGGAGACGTGGCACCTACATCTCACGGCCACATGAGCCCTGTGGGGGCTGAACTGGAGGAGGAGGAGGGGCACTAGAGGAGCTAGAGGGTTATGAGGGTTATGAGGACCCAGACAAACTGACCTATTACAGAGACATCCTATGTAGTCAGTTGGCTGATGTCTATCTGCACCATCATCTATCCTCTCACAGGTCTGACTTGGGGGGCCCTCTGCGCTCACCTTCCACTGCCATGGCTGCTGGGGAGGGGTGGGGTGGACGGAGCAGTACCAGCTACATCAGCAGCAGCCTGAGTCTACAGTCGCTGATGAGTAGCTTTCCTCACCTGCATAGTGAAGAAACTCATCAGCAGCAGGTAGACCGGGAACAGGAAATGAACCAGCAGGTGGTGGAATACCTTGACATGACCATGCACACACCTTGAAGATCCGCTGGAATTCTGGGCAGCCAAACTTGATTTGTGGCTGCAACAAGCAGTAGTGTCCATCAGAACAAGTGTTTACCTTTTTAAATCAAACAAAAGGTAAGGTGTGCAAAAAACACCATGTGCCACCTACACCACCAAGTAGTGATGCAAAGACCTCTAAAAGGTGGAAGGGAACAACGTATGGTCCTTTGTAACTGGTGGGTGTCAACACTTCCCCTGTATGGCCCTACTCTTGCATTATTAATTCCCTTCTTGGCAAGTGTTACTCGCCCTAAAAAGGGTGGCCCCGCACAGGAAGCTCTCCTTATTTCCCCCTACAAACACTGCCATTTACTAGGGTTTTTAGGTGGAAATAAAGAGAGTTTCCTGTGTGGGGCTGCCCTTTTTAGCGTGAGTAAGACTTGCCAAGAAGGGAATTAAGAGGCCGAGAGTGGGGCCTTACAGGGGAAGTTTTTACCCCCACCTGCTACCATAGACAATGCGTTGTTCCCTTCCACCTTTTTGAGGAAAGTGTTTCTCGTATTAAAGGGGTACTCCGGTGCTTAGACATCTTATCCCCTATCCAAAGGATAGGGGATAAGATGCCTGATCGCGGGAGTCCCGCCGCTGGGGACCCCTGGGATCTTGCACGCGGCACCCTGTTTGTAATCAGTCCCCGGAGCGTGTTCGCTCCGGGTCTGATTACCAGCGACCACATGGCCGGCGGCGTGTTATGTCACGCCTCCGCCCAAGTGTGATGTCACGCTCCGCCCCTCAATGCAAGCCTACGGGAGGGGGCGTGATAGCTGTCATGCCCCCTCCCGTAGGCTTGCATTGAGGGGCGGAGCATGACATCACACGGGGGCAGAGGCGTGATGTCACATGCCGCCGGCCGTGTGGTCGCCGGTAATCAGACCCGGAGCGAACCCAGGGACTGATTACAAACGGGATGCCGCGTGCAAGATCCCGGGGGTCCCCAGCGGCGGGACTCCCGCAATCAGGCATCTGGTACTCCGGTGCTTAGACATCTTATCTCTATCCTTTGGATAGGGGATAAGATGTCTAAGCACCGGAGTACCACTTTAAAAAGGGTGGCCCCACACAGAAACCAATCCCTATTTCCACATAAGAACCCTGGGAAATGGCAGTGTTTGTAGGTGGAAATAGGGAGTGGTTCCTGTGTGGGTCTGTCCTTTTTAGGTCGAGTGACACTTGCCAAGAAGGGAATTAATAATGGGAGAGTAGGGTCTTATAGGGGAAGTTTTTACCCCCACCAGTTACAATGGACCATACTTTGTTCCCTTACACCTCTTAGAGGTCTTTGCATCACATCCATACTTGGTGGTGTAGGTGGCACATGGTGTTTTTTAGCACATCTTTCTTTATCTTTGCTGAAATTTTTTTTTTGGGTCCATATATTTTATCCTAAGCATATTATTAACCCCTTAACCCCTTCAGGACCAAGCCCATTGTGGCCTTAAGGACCGGAGCGTTTTTTGCACATCTGACCACTGTCACTTTAAACATTAATAACTCTGGAATGCTTTTAGTTATCATTCTGATTCCGAGATTGTTTTTTCGAGACATATTCTTCTTTAACACAGTGGTAAATTTTTGTCGATACTTGCATCCTTTCTTGGTGAAAAATCCGTAAATTTGATGAAAAATTAGAAAATGTTGCATTTTTCTAACTTTGAAGCTTTCTGCTTGTAAGGAAAATGGATATTACGAATACATTTTTTTGGGGTTCACATACACAATATGTCTACTTTATTGACGTGTTTTTACATTTGGAAGACACCAGAGGGCTTCAAAGTTCAGCATCAATTTTCCGATTTTTCACAAAATTTTCAAACTCGGTATTTTTCAGGGACCAGTTCAGGTTTGAAGTGGATTTGAAGGGTCTTCATATTAGAAATACCCCATAAATGACCCCATTATAAAAACGACACCCCCCAAAGTATTCAAAATGACATTCAGTGAGCGTATTAACCCTTTAGGTGTTTCAAACGAATAGCAGCAAAGTGAAGGAGAAAATTCACGATCTTCATTTTTTACACTCACATGTTCTTGTAGACCCAATTTTTGAATTTTTACAAGGGGTAAAAGGAGAAAATTTTTACTTGTATTTGTAGCCCAATTTCTATCGAGTAAGCACATACCTCATATATCTATGTAAAGTGTTCGGCGGGCGCAGTAGAGGGCTCAGAATGGAAGGAGCGACAAGGGGATTTTGGAGAGTACGTTTTTCTGAAACAGTTTTGGGGGGCATGTTGCATTTAGGAAGCCCTTATGGTGCCAGAACAGCAAAAAAAAAACACATGTCATACCATTTTGGAAACTAGACCCCTCGGGGAACGTAACAAGGGGTAAAGTGAGCCTTTATACCCCACAGGTGTTTCACGGCTTTTGCAAATGTAAAAAAATAAAAATAATAATTTTTACCTAAAATGCTTGTTTTCCCAAAAATTTTACATTTTTAAAAAGGGTAATAGCAGAAAATACCCCTAAAATTTTGAAGCCCAATTTCTCCCGATTCAGAAAACACCCCATATGGGGGTGAAAAGTGCTCTGCTGGCGCACTGCAAGTCTCGGAAGAGAAGGAGTCACATTTGGCTTTTTGAAAGCAAATTTTGCTCTGGGGGCATGCCGCATTTAGGAAGCCCCTATGGTGCCAGGGCCGCAAAAAAAAAACAACACATGGCATACCATTTTGGAAACTAGCCCCCTTAGGGAACGTAACAAGGGGTTAAGTGAACCTTTATACCCCACAGGTGTTTCACGACTTTTGCATATGTAAAAAAAAAAAAAAAATTTTTTTACCTAAAATGCTTGTTTTCCCAAAAATTTCACATTTAAAAAAAGGGTAAAAGCAGAAAATACCCCCCAAAATTTGTAACACAATTTCTCCCGAGTACGGCGATACCCCATATGTGACCCTAAACTGTTGCCTTGAAATACGACAGGGCTCCAAAGTGAGAGCGCCATACGCATTTGAGGCCTAAATTAGGGACTTGCATAGGGATGGACATAGGGGAATTCTACCCCAGTGATTCCCAAACAGGGTGTCTCCAGCAAAACTCCCAGCATTCCTGAACAGTCAACGGTTGTCCGACAATACTGGGAGTTGTTGTTTTGCAACAGCTGGAGGCTCCGTTTTGGAAACAGTGGAGTACCAGACGTTTTTCATTTTTATTGGGGAGGGGAGGGGGGCTGTGTAGGGGTATGTGTAAATGTAGTGTTTTTTACTTTTTATTTTATTTTTTGTTAGTGTAGTGTAGTGTTTTTAGGGTACAGTCGCCTGGGCGGGGGGTTCACAGTAGTTTCTCGCTGGCAGTTTGAGCTGCGACAGAAAATTTGCCGCAGCTCAAACTTGCAGCCAGATACTTGCTGTAAACCTCCGCCCATGTGAGTGTACCCTGTACATTCACATTGGGGGGGGGGGACATCCAGCTGTTGCAAAACTACAACTCCCAGCATGCGCTGACAGACTGTACATGCTGAGAGTTTTAGTTTTGCAACAGCTGTAGGCACACTGGTTATGTATCACTGAGTTTGTGACCTAACTCGGTGTTTCACAACCAGTGTGCCTCCAGCTGTTGCAAAACTACAACTCCCAGCATGTACGGTGCATGGTGTACATTGACTGCTGAGAGTTGGAGTTTGCAACAGCTGGAGGCACACCGGTCATGAAACACTGAGTTAGGTAAAAAAAAAAAATAAAGTTTCACAACCAGTGTGCCTTCAGCTGTTGCAAAACTACAACTCTCAGCAGTCACCGACAGCCAACGGGCATGCTGGGAGTTGTAGTTATGCAACCAGCAGATGCACCACTACAACTCCCAGCATGCACTTTAGCTGGTTGTGCAAGCTGGGAGTTGTAGTTATACAACAGCTGAAGGTACACTTTTCCATAGAAAAAATGTGTCTCCAGCTGTTGCAAAACCATAAGTCCCAGCATGCCCATAAGGGAATGCTGGGAGTTGTGGTGGTCTGCCTCCTGCTGTTGCATAACTACAGCTCCCAGCATGCCCTTTTTGCATGCTGGGAGCTGTTGCTAAGCAACAGCAGGAGGTAGTCACTCACCTCCAACGATCCACGCCGGAAAGTCAGTCCTTCGTCGTCGCCGCCGCTGCTCCTGGGGCCCCGATCCCAACATTCACGCCGGGGATCGGGGTCCCCAGCTCCCGGGGTGCACGTCCCGCACCCGCTCACATCCTCCGGAAGAGGGGAGGAGCGGGTGCGGGAGTGACACCCGCAGCAGGCGCCCTGATTGGTCTGCCGGTAATCCGGCCCCGAACAGACGGCCCCGAACAGCCAGTAATTCCGGGTCACCGGGTCACTGGAGACCCGATTGACCCGGAATCGCCGCAGATCGCTGGACTGAATTGTCCAGCGATCTGCGGCGATCGCCGACATGGGGGGACATAATGACCCCCCTGGGCGATATGCCGGGATGCCTGTTGAACGATTTCAGCAGGCATCTGGCTCCGGTCCCCAACCGGCTAGCGGTGGGGACCGGAATTCCCACGGGCGTATGGATACGCCCTCGGTCCTTAAGGACTCGGGATGCAGGGCGTATCCATACGCCCTATGTCCTGAAGAGGTTAAGGACTAAGCCCATTTTAACCTTAAGGACCAGGCCAATTTTATTTTTGCATTTTAGTTTTTTCCTCCTCGTCTTCTAAAATCCATAATTCTTTTATATTTCCATCTACATACCCATATAAGGGTTTGTTTTCTGCGTGACTAATTGTACTTTGAAATTAAACCCCTCATTTTACCATAAAATGTACGGCGAACCCAAAAAATTATTTTTATAGGGAGGAAATTTAAATGAAAACCACAATTTTGCACATTTTGGAGGGTTTCGTTTTCACACTGTACACGTTACGGTAAAAATGACATGTGTTCTTTATTCTGTGGGTCAATACGATTAAAATTATACCCATGGCTAAATACTTTCATATTTTTATACCGCTTAAAAAAAATCTAATACTTTATGTACAAAATCAGTAATCTAAAATCGCCCTATTTTGACCACCTATAACTTTTTCATTTTTCCGTACATAGGGCGGTATGATGGCTAATTTTTTGCACCGTCATCTGTACTTTTTTATAGATACCACATTTGCAAATATAAAACTTTTAGCTATGTTATTTTTTTTATAAAATGGGACAAAAAAGCAGCATTTTTGGACTTTTTTTTATTTTTTACATTAACGCCGTTCACCGTAGGGGATCATTAACCCCTTAAGGACGCAGAGTTTTTCAGTTTTTGCATTTTCGGTTTTTCCTCATTACCTTTTAAAAATCATAACCCTTTCAATTTTCCACCTAAAAATCCATATGATGGCTTATTTTTTGAGTCACTAATTGTACTTTGCAGTGACATTAGTCATTTTACCCAAAAATCCACGCCGAAACCCAAAAAAAAATCATTGTGCGCAAAATCGAAGTAAAAACACCATTTTGTAAATTTTAAAAATGTCCTCTTCTGACCCCTATAACTTTTTTATTTTTCCACGTACAGGGCAGTATGAGGGCTCATTTTTTTGCACCGTGATCTGAATTTTTTATCGGTATCATTTTTGTTTTGATCAGACTTTTTGATCACTTTTTATATGGTATAAAAAGTGACCAAAAATACGCTTTTTTGGACTTTGGAATTTTTTTACGTGTACGCCAGTGAACGTGCGGTTTAATTAACGATATATTTTTATAGTTCGGACATTTACACATGCGGGGATACCACATATGTTTATTTTTATTTACACTGTTTTATTATTTTATGGGAAAAAGGGGGTGATTCAAACTTTTATTAGGTAAGGGGTTAAATGACCTTTATTAACACTTTTTTTAAACTTTTTTTTGCAGTGTTATAGCTCCCATAGGGACCTATAACACTGCACACACTGATCTTTTACACAGATCACTCGCGTGTATTAACACACCTGTGATCAGTGTTATCGGCGCTTGACTGCTCCTGCCTGGATCTCAGGCACGGAGCAGCCATTCGCCGATCGGACACCGAGGAGGCAGGTAAGGTCCCTCCCGGTGTCCTGTAAGCTGTTCGGGAAGCTGTGGTCCCGAACAGCCCGACTGGGCAGCCGGGATACTTTCACTTTCACTTCAGACACGGCGGTCAGCTTTGATCGCAGCCTCTGAAGGATTAATACAGGGCATCACTGCGATCGGTCATGTCCTTTATTAGCCGCAGGTCCCGGCCGTTGATGGTTGCTGGGACCGATCCGATATGACGCATATCGGATATCACGGGAGCCAGCGGAGGATGTAAATATACGTCCTTCGTCGTTAATGGGCTAACATTATATTTTGATAGTTCGGACATTTACACATGCGGCGATACCAAATATGTTCATAAAAAAAATATGTCACACTTTTTGGGGGTAAAATTTGAAAAACTGACAATTTTCATTTTTATTAGGGGAGGGTATTTTTCAAATTTATTTACTTTTTATTTTTACACTTTTCAACTTTTTTTTTACACTTTTTATGTCGCCATATGGGACTATCTATAGTAATCATTTGATTGCTAATACTGTTCAGTGCTATGCATCAGTATTATCAGTGATCTTCTGCTCTGGTCTGCTCGATCTCAGACCAGAGCAGGAGACGCCGGGAGACGGACGGAGAGATGATCGGATCTGATCATCTGTTTTAACATGCGCGTTGCCGCAGATGCTGTGATCTGTACTGATCACAGCATCTGAGGGGTTAATGTCAGACATCTGCGCGATCGCGGATGTCGGCCATTACCGGCTGGTCCCCAGCTGCTGATAGCAGCCGGAACCTGCCGTGTATTACGCGAGAACCGCTCCAATACTCGCGGTCATACACAGGACATAAATGTATGTCCTGGTGCGCAAAATACCGCCAAACCAGGACATACATTTATGTCTGTGGTCGTTAAGGGGTTAAAAGTTAAGTTTTACGTAATGCATGTCCTCAATACTAACTTGTGCACACTAACACTTTTACAAAAGAGACTGTTTTCTTCTGCCTACCTGCCTCCGCTACTATTCTGATCCTGCTACCCGCCTGATGCCACACATCTGATGCCAAGTTCTTCTTTCTTCACTAACCTTCGTCACGGGGTACTGGTATTGCCACTTACCGCACCACTCTTTCACCGGGTCACTTTCAAGACTCCTGATGCTGCTGCCACCTCCAGACTGTCTCATTCTGCCACCATATCTTCTCCTTGTGCTGATGCCAAATCCAGGCTGTCTCATTCTGCCACCATATGTTCTCCTCATGCTGATGCCAGCTCCAAGCTGTCTCATACTGCCACCATATGTTCTCCTCATGCTGCTGCCACCTCAAGGCTGTGTCATTCAGCCACTATATGGTCTCTTAATGCTCCCGTCACCTCCAGGCTGTGTCATTTAGCCACTATATGTTCTCCTCATGCTGCCACAAACTCCAGGCTGTGTCATTCAGCCACTATATGCTGCTGCCAACTCCAGGCTATGTCATTCAGCCACTATGTTGTCTCCTCATGCTGCTGCCATCTCCAGGCTGTGCCATTCAGCCACTATATGTTCGACTCATGCTGCCGCAGCCTCCACGCTGTGTCATTCAACCACTATATGGTATCTTCTTGCTGCCGCCACCTCCACACTGTGTAAATCAGGCACTGTATGGTCTCCTCCTGCTGCCGCCACCTCCAGTCTGTGTCATTTAGCCACTATATGCTTCCGCCAACTCCAGGCTCTGTCATTCAGGCACTATATGGTCTCCTCATGCTGCCACCACCTCCGCGCTGTGTCATTCAGCCACTATATGGTATCCTCAAGCTGCTGCCACCTCCACGCTGGATAATTCAGCCACTATATGGTCTCCTCATGCTGCTGCCATCTCCACGCTGTGTCATTCCGGCACTATATGGTCTCCTCATGCTTCCGACACCTCCACGCTGTGTCATTCAGCCACTATATGGTCTTATACTGATGCCACCTCCAGGCTCTGTCTTTGTACCACTCTGTGACAGTGATTCTAATAGTGATGCCTCTTATCTGCATGTCATGCTGAATAACAGTATTATTTCACTAACCCCGCACACACCCTATGCGTGTTAAAGCAAGGCAAAGTGTTCTATTCCCCTATTGAGGCTCTCTGCAGGCCATAAATAGCCGTTTTTAATAACAATTTGCCACCAACAAAAATTTGCTTATCTCTAATCTCATCCTTAATGGAGGAAAGAACGATAGCTGTGTGTGCAAGACCAATGCTTCACTATGAGGAAACAGCTTATGAAACATTTTTCAGAAAACATATCTATTAAAAGTTTTCCCTACTGTCTATTTCAAATCCCAGTAGTCTACAGCAACATACTTTAAACAATATGTGCATAATAGGAAAAAATGTTCACTTTCAAAAAGCTTTACAAAGATTTCCATAAAACTGTAAATATCACTAATCCCACAAAGAAATCATTTGAGGATTATGAGTGATTAAACATTGAAATAAATAATGAAAACACAATGAGAATAATTTCTATTGTTCGGGATACTCTATAACACCTATACTCTATATTGTAAAGAAATAAAAAAAACATTCTACTGCCTATAACAAGAATGAGATTTAATGTGTGATTAAGCTAACCTACTTATATGTGAACTCTTCCACTAACTGTAGGCGATTCTTCTCAGAACACCATAAAGGAAAAAGAAGCTTAAAAGCAACTACAATTTCATATCACATCAAAAGAAGTAAAAAAGAACATAAAATGTAAGGAAGATAAAGAATGCCTTTAAAGGGGTACTCCACCTCTAGACATCTTATCCCCTATTCAAAGGATAGGGGATAAGATGTCTGATCGTGGGGGCCCACCGCTGGGGACCCCCACATTCTACCATGCGGCACCCACCTGTAACGGCTTCCGGAACCGCTGGAAGCCCTCTGGCTAATACCATCCCGACCAGGGGGACGTAAGATCGTGACGTTATGACTCCGCCCCGTGTGACGTCACACCCGCCCCCTCAATGCAAGTCTATGGGAGGGTGCGTGAAAGCTGTCAAGCCCCCTCCCTATAGACTTGCATTGAGGGTGCGGGTGTGATGTCACACGGGGGCAAAGTCGTGAAGTCACGATCTTACGTCCCCTTGGTCGGGATGGCATTAGCCTGAGGGCTTCCAGCGGTTCCGGAAGCCGTTACAGGTGGGTGCCGCATGGTAGAATACGGAGGTCCCCAGCAGCGGGACCCCCGCGATCAGACATCTTATCCCCTATCCTTTGGATAGGGGATAAGATGTCTAGGGGTGGAGTACCCCTTTAAAGATAATGGACTAATTGTCACGTATGGGCAGGGAAGGAGTTAAGCCCTGATCTCACCCAATCCCTCTGAACCTGCCTATTTGCCTATCCACCCTAAACAGCAGATCAACAACCATAGTGATGGTCCCTTCCTAAATAAGTTATGGGAGTCACTGCCAACAAAATAAACTACAGGTCGTCAGGAAGCATACAAACTAACAGGAATAAAAAAGTCAGTCAGTAACAGGGTATCTCGAAGTGGAAATATGCTTATACCAGAGAAGAGTCAGGAAGTCAAGCCAAAAGTCACAAATACCGGGTAAACAGGAAAAACAGGGTAAATATGCTAGCTACTGGAGGAACTCTTTCGCAGGCAAAGTCTCATACCACACTGCAGGTTTATATAGCCAGCCAGATGTAATTGGCAAGGTCAGCTGACAGTAAGAAAGCTAGGCGTAGCCCAGCAACGAAAATAAGCAAAAGAAGCCTAAAACAAATTAACCCTACAGGTTCTGACACTAGGCTGATTGACTACATGCAGAGTAGAATTGCTTGCATGGCATTAAATTGTTGACATATATTCTCATTAAACCTATAAGACATGTGCACACAAACATGTTTTATGTTTGCCATTCACAACGTGAAATCCTTCCACCAAAACACGTCCATAAAGGGACGAGGGACTCTTTTTTGCTATTAATGGTTGCTTTTGTTAGAAGAGTCCCTAGAAGACAACTGATCATGAGGTAGCCTGCTTAGACCCCCACATTCAGAAGTATTGTGTTGGTGTATCTGGCAGCAAGATGTTCATTTTCAAGAAAGTTGAATAAGTATGGATATTAGTCTAGAGTTAAATATGCGGCTACATCTGCCAGTGCTCAATAACCTTTACGACAAAATGTCATATAAATAATTTCAAGATTGTGATTCAAAAGGCAGTTCCAGTAATCACAGATTACTAGACTATTACTATTACTTAACACACATGACTGTCAAGCAGATCCTTGGTTGAACTTGATGGACATGTGTAGGTTTTCTACCATACTAAGTAACTGTGTAGCTATAACAGAGGCTTAAAGTCAATGCCACCACTGTTGAAACCACTCTGGAAATAATTTTTATTTTTTAACACAAGCCCTGTTCCTGCACATGGCATTGGCTAAAAACAACAAAAGTTGCATCTGATGTTTTCCACCACTCAATGGATCTACTTTTACAGAGCAAAATGTTGGTCAATATTAGGCATCAGTATTGATAGGGATATGTTCCTAATTGATTTGATGAGTATTTTGTGATCTATGCAAGCAAGATTGTAAGAGTTGCATGCCAATGTGTATCACAGGATAGCCTAGCTGGATCCATAGTTTATTTAATGAACCAAACATAGTTTAACCCCTTAACGCACCAGGACGTACATTACAACCTATGCATAACCGCGAGCATCGGAGTGATGCTCACGTCATGCGCGGCAGGTCCCGGCTGCTGATAGCCCATAATGGCGGACATCCGCGATCGCGCGGACGTCTGCCATTAACACCTCAGATGCCCTGATCAATGCAGATCACGGCATCTGCAGCATCGTGGTACTTTGAATGGATGATCAGATCGCCCGCAGCGCAGCCACGGCGATCCGATCACCCAGCATGGCGGCTGGAGGTCGCCTCACCTTGCTCCGGCCGTCTCCCGGGGTCTTCTGGTCTGCGATCGAGCAGACAAGAGCAGAAGATGACCGATAATACTGATCAGTGCTATGTCCTATTTATAGCACTGAACAGTATTAGTAATCGAATGATTGCTATAAATAGTCCCCTATGGGGACTATTAAAGTGTAAAAATAAAAGTAAAAAAGAAAAAAAAAAGTAAAAAAATGGGAAAAAACCCCTCCCGAAATAAAAACAATTGTATATACATATTTGCCGGGTACATAAATATCCCAACTATTAAAATAAAATGTTAATGATACCGTACGGTGAACGGCGTGAACGTAAAAAAATAAAAGTCCAAAATAGCTGCTTTTTTGTAACATTTTATTCCAAAATTTTATTCTAAAATTAATTTTAAAAAAATATTAACATTTTTATATAAGCAAATATGGTATCAATAAAAAGTACAGATCACGGCATAAAAAAATTAGCCCTCATACTGCCTCTTATACGGAAAAATGAAAAAGTTATAGGTCTTCAAAATAGGGGGATTTTAAACGTACTTATTTGGTTAAACAGTTTGCAACTTTTTTTAAGCACAACAGTAATAGAAAAGTATATTATCATGGGTATCATTTTAATTGTATTGAACCAAAGAATAAAGAACACATGTCATTTTTACCATAAACTGTACGGCGTGAATACCAAAATTTGCAAAATTGCAGTTTTCTTTTTAATTTCCCCACACAAATAGTATTTTTTTTGGTTGCGCCATACATTTTATGGTAAAGTGAGTGATGGCATTACAACAGACAACTGGTCAGGCAAAAAACAAGCCCTCATACTAGTCTGTGGATTAAAATATAAAAGAGTTATGATTTTTTGAAGGCGAGGAGGAAAAAACGAAAACGTAAAAATAAAATTGTCGGAGTCCTTAAGGCCCAAATGGGCTGAGTCCTTAAGAGGTTAAAGAAGATGTCCAGTGCTAAGAAATGTATCCCCCTATCTGCAGGGGGTAAATGTCTGATCACGGGGGGTCCGACCACTGGGAATCCCCATGATCTACCGTACCGGGCTCCAACTCGACCCCGGCTGAGCTGATATGTGACGTTTCGCACACAGCAGGTCAGCTGGTACAAACACCCCCCCTTCATCAGAGACACAGCATGCCCCTGTCTCCGCCACTCCTATAGAGATGAATGGAGAGAGTGTGTTTTTCGACCAGCTGGGTACAAAATGTGATCTAGAAGCGGTGAGTAGGGGCCTTGTATGGGAGATCATGGGGGATCCCCAGCGGATAGAGGATAGATTTCTTAGCACTGGAAATCTACTTTTAACGGTCTATTCACATGTATAGTATCCTGCACATATTTGATACATAGGAATAGAAGCTGTAGATTTTATGCTTCTGAGTCCAATGTAAACCAAAAGACTAAACACAGCTTCAGATCGGCAGCTTCAAATCCTGCACATCAAATATGCCATACTGTACATGTGAATAGACTCTAAAAGGGACTACGTTTATACCATTTTTAAGCAACTACAGTTTTTGAGGCACTTTACACCAGTAAAAGGGGTAAGTCATAAATCTGTCCAAATTTATTTACATGATCTGGGCTACAGCTCTTTGATGCAGCCAGTTATATATTGTATTCTTTTTGTAATATATGTGTATATAATATATAATCCCATATATAAATATATAGAATACTTCTTGTTAAGTGACTGATAAACATATTCTGATAATACCTATTAATAAATATCGGATCATGGAAATCAAATATTTAGAAGATTACAATATTCATTTTTTAAATACTAGGATCAGCTAGTTACTGAATGCCAGGTGGTGAAATCCCACAGCCATAGACTTCAGATTGCAGAGCAGAACACTGTTCAAGAAGCTGACTCTGTCAAGCAAAAAGATTATTTCACTACAGATTGCTTATGCCATTTGTTATACATGAGTGCCAAATGAATTCATAGGAAGCCAAAGGACTTCTGGGAAACATCAAGGATCCAGCTATATAGATGACATCATGAGCAAATGTAAAGTCTAACCTATTCTACAAGGTCATTGGCATCTTGCTCAAAGTAGTCAAACTATATTTCCTTTATAAATAGAGATTAAACACCATCTCATACACTACATTTTAAGAAATGCATATAGATTTTAAATATATTTAATGTCACATAATGCATCAGTTTAAAACTATTTATTTTTGTGGTAAAACACCTTTAATTGTAATGAATAGGTTCCAAAGCATGGGTGTAAAACATTGGCTTAAGGCAGCAATTGCAGATGATGGCCTCACTATTTTACATTCCATAACAGACTCATGAAGAGCATAGTGAGTCATTGTAACATACGTACCTGTTCCAGCACTGGCTCTTTCTCCTGTTTGCTTTGGTATCACTCTGTATAGTGTCAGTGGTTCTGTTTCTCAGGGCCACTTGAGAGACGTGGATGGCCCAGCCAATAAGAATGCACAGACACCGGGTCAATCAGCTGCGGTGTTGATGGCCGTGCCACCCAGAGGTGGCCTATTTAAAACTCTTTTTCTCTTTCTGTGTCAGGCAAATTTTTCCCTTCACTTTATCAGCATTTGTATCGTATTCTGCTGACCTATCTGTGTATCTGACCTTTTGACCTTGTCTATGTCACCATTCAATAATAGCATAGCAAGTATGTAGGAGCAGCATGGACTTCTGTAAAAGATAGGTGTCTCTGGTCCTTGCATAAGGTGGTACACTAACAGTGACAGATGTAACACACCAGCTATAGAGATGCTCCAAGACTATTTCTCACTTCAGTCAGTTCTGATCAAACTGAACAACAAGACTGCAGTGGGCAGTGTCATATATGAGCATTACCGATGAGATACTAAACTAGCAAAGTTGGAGGTGGTGTTGTCTCACTCTTGCACTTTGAAAAGTAGATAGAACAGTGTTTCCCAAGCGCATTCTTCAAGTACCCCACAACAGGTCATGTTTTCAGGATTTTCTTAGTCTTTCACAGGTAAGATAATATTGTTGATGCCTGATGCACTGACCATAGCTATATCACCTGTAAATGACTAAGAAAATCCTGAAAACATCACCTTGGGGGTAATTGAGGATCACACTTGGGAAACACTTAGAACATAAATTACCGTATATACTCGAGTATAAGCCGATTTTTTCAGCACGATTTTTCGTGCTGAAAACACCCCCCTCGGCTTATACTCGAGTGAACTCTCCACCCGCAGTGGTCTTCAACCTGCGGACCTCCAGAGGTTTCAAAACTACAACTCCCAGCAAGCCCGGGCAGCCATCGGCTGTCCGGGCTTGCTGGGAGTTGTAGTTTTGAAACCTCCGGAGGTCCGCAGGTTGAAGACCACTGCGGCCTTCGACATCATCCAGCCCCCTCTCACCCCCCTTTAGTTCTGTACAGTACTCACCTCCGCTCGGCGCTGGTCCGGTGCTGCAGGGCTGTCCGGTGAGTAGGTCGTCCGGTGGGATAGTGGTTCCGGGCTGCTATCTTCACTGGGGAGGCCTCTTCTAAGCGCTTCGGGCCCGGCCCCAGAATAGTCACGTTGCCTTGACAACGACGCAGAGGTATGTTCATTGCCAACGTACTTCTGCGTCATTGTCAAGGCAACGCCTCTATTCCGGGCCGGAAGCGCGGAGAAGAGGCGCCCCCGGTGAAGATAGCAGCCCGGGTTACAAAATATGAATAACATCAACAGAACTAGGTCTTGTGACCTATATAAAACAGATACAACCAGGTACGTCCGACAAATTAAAACATACTCGAATATACAGTAGGCAGAAATAGGCAATGGAAGAAATCCGGATAAAGATAGAAGCACCACATAAACAAAATATGACAAAAGTAAAAATAGGGTAACCACGTATGGGGTACATACTAGAGACCCATTCAGTATAAGGACAGGCAATGTCTCATATTAGGACAATGGGGAGAGGAAATCTATGGTTCCCAGATTAAATTAAAGAGATCAACCTGATCTTCTCAGACGGCCTCAACTTTTCATTCAGCATAATTGAATTAACCCTATCTACTACCCTCAGAAAAAACTAGCTCTGTTTTTTTCCACTGAGAAGCAATATATATCCAGAATACTAACAGGACATATTTTGACAATTTATATACAAAGAAAGGCATCCTACTTGGTTTGTAAGCCAGGAGACAATAAGCTGGTATACGAGGTACACTACATGGAAGGCTAGAGGAAAGCAGGTCTAGGACTCGTTTGCAATAAGTAGCCACAACAGGGCAACTCCCCCACGTATGGTAAAAGTACCCCTGGACCAACAACCCCTGGTCGCCGGTAATCAGTCCCGGTGCAAACACGCTCCGGGCACTGATTACAAACGGGGTGCCGCGTGCATGATCCCGGGGGTCCCCAGCTGCGGGACTCCCGCGATCAGGCATCTTATCCCCTATCCTTTGGATAGGGGATAAGATGTTTAAGCACAGGAGTACCCCTTTAAACACTACTGGTACCATGTATGCCCTATGTAGGATCTTAAGTGATGTTTCAGCTACCTTTACTGATGCAGCTCTCATTCCACTGGTAGAGAGAGAGTGGAATGTATGTCAGCCTCCCAATCAGTCATAAATTTAAGCTTAACGTCCTTCGGTGGAGCATTGATATGAGCATACAGGACTGAGAGAAGACCGGGCATCGCATGTGTATACAGTAAATATGCTTCATACGTGGTCAGGGGAACTTGGGTATTACGGGGTACCAGCATAATATGATAAGATCTGACGGGCCCTAAATCTTTCCCTATCTGGGATAGCAATAGATTTGCCCTGTAAGAAATCCTGAAAACGGAGCAATTTAGCTGGATGCCACCACTGGAAAGAGGTCGTGGCTAGGCCAGGGATATTGAGCGGGTTGTTCAAGAAAGGTAATAATGGAGAGGGGTGAGAATGAAGTGAGAATTTAAAGCAGACCTGATGCCAATGGAAGAGAGAATACAGAGTAACCTGAGCAGAGGAAGGAAGAAGAGAAGAGACAGAACAGGTGGACCACAGGAGGGCAGTAAGAGAAAAAGGGGCAACCAGGGATTCTTCCAAACTTACCCACCTAGGAGCCCCCCTCGGAACATTTATCAGAGTGAGCTGAGCCAACCTGGCCCACAGTAATATTTCAAAAGGTTCGGGACCGAAAGGCCATCTTTCCTGTTATAATACATAATCACCCTACCTATTCTGGGTCGTTTATGCGACCATATACAGTCAAAGACTTCTCTCTGCAAAGAAAGCAAATAGAGCATGGAGATCGGTATAGGGAGAGAATGAAGTAGAGAATACGAGGCAACAGCACCATCTTGATAACATTAATTCTCCCAACCCAAGAGAGATTTGTCCTTTTCTTTATAAGGTGATGTTCTGCAGGCCATCAAATTATACAAATCGGCTAGTCCAACTAGTCAAGGAACACAGTTTTAAGAGGAATCACATGCATTATGAAACAGCAACATTTGTCAACCATAATGTAACATGTCTCATTCACCTCAGTGTTACTTCTGTCTGTTGAAGTAACTTAGTGTAGCAAATAAAAACAGTGTATATGAATATACTAATAATCTAAACAATATAATAGCTCATAACTGGCTAGTGTTGGAATTTACCTTATGCAGATTAGTTTTTACTACTATTTCCTGTCCTCCTGAGGAAATAAAGTCATTTAACGAAGACTATTTAACATTTCAAGTGTATAATGTAGCAGTGATCAGATTCTCTGAAGCACAGATTATTGCATCACATAGAAGATTACGAATGAATATATTACTAGCAAGAACACACAGAAAGAAAACATGTGTTAACAGATAACAGAGGGTCCTTTTTTTTTGGCAGTTTCAGAAGCTGAATTTTGATGCCAAATGAACATACATTGCAGCCAACAGATCGGATGTCTTATAAACAAATGAGACAAACTCAGTATTTACTTTACAGATGTAGTGAGGGTTATGGTGAATGCGTTAACCCAGCACAGAAATGTGTTGTGTTGTGGTATCCTAATGTACCACAAATAATAATTATTATGATTATTATTATTATTATTATTATTATTTATTTATTGCGCCTTTGGTTTCAGTAATTGAGGAGTAATGTAAAAATTAGGTTTGTACAATATTTTAGGACAATTTCTCAACTTCAGTAATGCAGCATCAGGGATCAAGATGGGACTGACTACATCTGTAGTATCTCTTATTTCAAGTAATATTGAGAGTATTTATATGCTTAACCACTTAAGGACCACAGGTTTTTCCGTTTTGCACTTTTGTTTTTTCCTCATCACCTTCTAAAAATCATAACGCTTTCAATTTTGCACCTACAGACTCATATGAGGGCTTATTTTTTGTGCCACCAATCTTACTTTGTAATGACATCAACCATTTCACCACAAAATTTACGGCGAACCCAGAAAAAAAATATTTGTGGGGCAAATTTGGGCAAAAAAGTAATTTTGTAAGTTTTGTGGGCTTCCGATTCTACACATTGCACTTTTCAGTTAAAATGACACCATATATTTATTCTGTAGGTCCATACGGTTATGATAGCCAATTTATATAGGTTTTTCTTTATTTTACTACTTTAAAAAAATTATAACTACATGCACATTATTTTTCCCTATACGGGGTAGCATGAGGGCTAATTTTGTGCACCATGATCTGAGGTTTTCATTGGTATCATTTTTGTTTTGATGGGACTTTTTGATTGTTTATTTTTATACATTTTTTTGAGTATTCAAAGTGACCAAAAATACACAATTTTGGACTTTGGTATTTTTTTACATATACGCCATTGACCTTGCAGTTTAATTAATGTTATATTTTTATAGTTCAGACATTTATGCACGTGGAAATACCACAAATACCGTATATTTTTATTATGTTTTTATATTTTTTATATGGAATTTGAGGAAAGGGGGGTGTTTTAGACTTGTAATAAGGAAGGGGTTAATGTGTGTTTTTTTTTTTCAACACTTTATTAGTCCCCTTAGGGGACTTGTAGGAGGAATCATTAGATTCCTCATACAGACCAAAGTGGTTCCATAGAACCACATTGATCTGTGTGATCTGCGCTCCATTGATAAAGCCTGGTCTGGCCAGGCTTTATCAATGTGCGAGCTGGGACCAGCAGAGAAGGAGAGGTAAGCCTTCCGGCTACCTCCACCCTACTTGACCACCAGGGAGCATTTACAGGGTTCTTTAGATGCCGCTTTCAGCTTTGACAGCGGCGATCTAAAGGGTTAATAGCCGGCCATGGCAATTGCCGCATGTCAGCTATTAATGCCGGCCCTCAGCTACAAGAATCAGCTGAGAGACGGTCGGTATGGCATGGGCACCATGCCCCATTAACAGCAGAAAGACGTGGAACCAGTTAATACAATGAAAGACTGTCCACTATTAAACACAATGGGCCTCATTTACTAAAGGCTTTTTTGAGTAGATTTTGTAGGGTTTTTTGTGTCACATGTATCGTGTGCCAGAATATCAAAAAATCTGGTGTCAGAATAACAAAAACCCGTACTTACTCTCCACTTTACTCAGAAAACCATACAAAAGGCCATCAGGGAAAAAGGGAATGTCTCAAAAAAAAAAACATACAAATTTACTAAGGTTTCCACATAAAATGTGGCGGATTTCAGCTCTGGAAAACATGACAGCTCGAAAAAAGCAAAAAGTAGAAAAAAAATCGCCAAATATAAGAAACAATAGTAAATACCATGGTAAATGAGGCCCAATAGCTTAAAATAACCACTGAAAAGTTTTGATACAATTATTAACAAAAACCTGGTTTACATGTGTTATAAACATTTTTCTTCAGGAAAGTGACTTGTGTAAGGGGACATGGCTTAAGATGCCACATCAGGTGCTGAAATTGTTTCAGAATTCTGCTGCAAGCTGTTTTCTTTCTAAAGAAGTGCCACAAATCTTTAGAGAGTTGACTGGCACTGTTGTACAAGCTAACCAGAGATTTTAAGTTTTGCTTCACAAGCACATGACTGGTGCAGGATTTAGGAAGAAGGATATGGCCAGCGTGGAAAGTGCAGACATCCCTTTACAGAATAAAATCCGAATCACAGGACAAGGTAACCAACAATGACGCGTTTCAGGCGTGAACCGCCCTTAGTCATATGCAGGATATGTATTCTTGTGGCAATGATGCTCAACGATACATGCACAATCTCTTAAAGGTATATACTGTATTTGTAGATTTTATGAACCTTATTGGCAGGGCCGGCTCTGCCTATAGGCAAAATAGGCAGCCGCCTAGAGTGGCTTTTTGATGGGGGGAGCCACTCTGCCTGCCGCAAGAAAGTTAGACAACCAGCATCCAAACCACTCGTTCAGCCAGCAGCATGAGGAGGAGGTTTGCTACAGTGTGTCACCCCAGTAGTAAGGTGGGGTGTGTCAAAGGGCTGGCCAATGAGCAGAGTCAAGTGTCTGCAAAATTAGCTTTTGCCTAGGGTGTCAAAAATCCTTGCACCAGCCCTGCTTATGGGACATGTGCAAGAAGGCTGATATCCCCCATCCACACTTATTATGAGACATGAGAGTTGTGCTGGAGATTGTTTTATCCTGAAGATGGTGGATCAATACCAAATGAACCTTTAATAAAAATTTGTGCTTCGTAGGTGTTATTCTTTTAGTTTTGCAGAGTAATTCTGTACTGAAACCAGTTTTATTGTGCTTAGTATTATCACATATTTAATTGCAACATAGGACTGTGCCGGTCCTATTTGCTCTATGAATCCCACGTAGGCAAGCAGATGTTGTTGTTATAACAGATTTAAGATTAACAGATCTATTTTCCCTTTCTTTTTTGTTTAACCAAAAACAGGGAATGGTAGCTTTAACATTGAGGGGGCTTATGCAATGGCAAAAGGCTATAAACACAATGAGTTAAACCACTGAGCAACTTTGGCCTAGAGCAGATAACCTGGCCTCCTATATTGCATATACTTCTATATTAAAATTAACATTTTGGACAGTCATGAAAGGCCAATGTGGACCATTTTAAATCTGTATCTTTTATTTTCCTTTCCTTCTCTCTGCACTTTCTCAACCCTCAACCCAGTTTCCATCTTTAGAATGAAAGTAGCTGGAGTGATGTGTGTGGTGTGTGAAGGAGGTTTGGAATATAGATAAATTGATGAGTTAATAATTAATGAGAGTTCATCCTTTGTTTCACCCCCATATTTTTGAGTAGGATGAATGGAAGACCCTTAGGAAGGAGTGTGGAGTGGGTTGCTGATTCAGAGGCAATTTGTTTGACATACAGTCATTTTTTTTCCCCAAATGGAAAAAAACGTACTTTTATGTATTCATTTTATAAAAAATTTCCAATTTAAAAAAAATAAACATCTACTTACCTCCAGCATTTCCACAGTGCCTTTGGTATCCTACTGCTGTCCCCATATGCCACTGTCGAGACCATTGTCCTGGGCCCAATGTGTCATACTGCCAATCAGCAAATCGCTGGCCAAGACAGGACATAGCTGCAGTATGACAACAGGATGATTCCAAGCTCAGGCAGAGGTTCCCAACTGGGGACTGGAGCAGGACACTGGAGGCATCGCAGGAACGCTGGAGGTAAGTAGAGATTTTTTTAAATCTCTCACCATGGGCATAGTTAAAAATTCCCCTCTCTCTCACCGGATAACCCCTTTAAGTCAGGATATAAAATTATATAAATTATATAAAATTATTGTGGAATTAAGTTGATATGGCAGTAAGTTATACTTTACATCAAGGAAAAGGAATCAATTATTTCCAGAATATTCTCAGAAAGTTTGTTCGTCCTTCACCTGGTATCACTGAACATGTCCAGTATGAACAACTGTAATGGTCTATACAGACTAAAATGTGTATGACTAAAATGTGTCTGTGAAATGTTAGTTTATTAGACAATAAACACATTTGTTCAACGGTTGTTCGACAACCAACCTACATTGGTTTAATATATACTGTATATACCTACATTAATAAATGTGACAGCTGGGACTGCAAGTTTTTAATTCCCCAGCAGTGCCACCCCAGGAGAAATAATTACACAGTTACAAAATGAATAAGCTGCCTGTGTATGGATATTCCAGGAGAGAATCACTCTCATTCCCGATTTCTAAAAGATTGTGTTGCTGAATATGTGAACCCCTCTCTGAACTGATAATACCTAGAAAAACTAAATGAAGAATTTCTCAAAAGAAACAGTATAACACAGTGGTATTCTACCAAGTTACCATCAGTATTTCCATTAATGATATACAGTAAATCAAAAGCCTTCTCGATGGAACTGAAAATAATTGTGTACCTAGCGTACCGGTCAAACTTATAGACAGTGAAAACTTTTCTAATTGGCCATAGCACTAATTGGTCTCATAGTTACAACAAAAGTGCAGACATATAGAGGAATATGCGTACCGCTGTGGTTTCTTTTTCTCAAGACACAGAAGATAAATAATCTTCCTCATGACCTTGCTTTGGGTTTTAAGGATAATGAAGCAGTACGCTTAGACTTTTGTACATTTCATTGAGGAGCAGTTTCCTATATATCACCAAAACAATATTAGTTTTCTCCCTTCTCCCATCCTTTTCGTGGGTAGGGAGACAGAATAATGATTAGAGCATTAAAAAATGACATCTTTACGGAGGAAAAAAAGACATAAAAGAATTAGCAGTATAAAAAAAAAAAAAAGAATACATCATAAAAAATAAATACTGGTGACAATTAACGTCCCCATGTCAGAAATGAGAATACAGTGAAGAAATAATATTGCAAAAATTGAGTTATCGTAGCAGAAGGTTTAGACTAATTGGATCTGTACTAGTTATATGCTTGGGCGACTCTCAAATAACTGTAAGCTAAACATGTGTTGTACTGGCTTCACATTCTGAAAATACGATTAGCATTTCAGTCTTCTTCACCCATTTAGGAAGGTCATGTAACACAGACTTTAATCTAACATTGAATGGTTTGGTTTATTTTAGACCCTTCTTACATTTAGCACCATTTTAATGGGTGCTAGATGAAAATAAAACTATAATAATTTACCCTTAAATTTACCAATGGCAGAATGCGCATTCTAACACATACAAAAGCAATTAGTGGATGTAAATATGTCAGTCGGCAATTTACCAAGTGGAGATCATTTGGGTCTGAATTTCCTTTTGCGAAAAGTCTGCTTCGAAACTGTAGATGTTAAGGGTAAATATCAGTGATTGCGGTTCACTGGATAATAATTCTAATCATAATTGTGTCATAATTAAAGGAAAATAAGTAATTTTCAGTGAAAATAAAAGGTTAAATTATGTGTAGGAAATAAATCAATAATTGCTAAATATCCTCTCTCTGTATATACTGTTGATATGTGGCTTGTGTCAGGTATTGCAGCTAGGGTGACATTTCAGAAACAATCCATGGGCAGCAGGAGTGTCACCAATAAAAATTACTACATTACGTGTTTCAAGGCTGATACTTGCCTCTTCATCAGATGTTTAATATGGCAGTTCAGAGTTTTCTAAAGAAGATGCCAGTTCCACGATGGTCAATTTGAAAGACTCTCCTGGGACTGGTGTTTCCTTTAGAAAACACTGAACATATTATACATCTGATGAAGAGGAAAGTATCATCCTCAAAATGTGTTATGTTGTTTATTGGTGAAAATAAAACTCTATGAATATCCCCTAACACTTTTCAGTTATCTTTACATACTATATTGACAGATCACACCAGACCTCTGGAATGTTTCTATTGCAATATACCTTCTATTAGAATTAGGCAGACACTTTAAAATCCTGATAAGTAAGTTATTTGTCCAAATTTGACAACAATTTTTATATACTACAGTTAAACTTTATATGATTCATAGTGATAAGTGAAGGGGTTTGTTAAAAAAAATTCTACCCTGCTTCTTACTCCTGGCTGTGGCCAGGTCCAGACCAGCATTGTCCTCATTAACATCTAGTGACCTGTAGAGGGATCCCTGTTTCTCTACACTTAGCAACGATGAGGTACGCATCACTGCTTACTGTATGCCACAAGGTAGTAAGTGGCAATACCATGCATCACCACTTAACACTTTACACTCTGTGGACTGGGACCTATGCACCAACTCAATGTCAAATCTGAAAATAATTTGACAGTACAATTGTAGCTAAACCTCCTGAAACAAATCTCAGGAAGTTTGCTCATCTTTAATTAAAATGTTGTTTATAGAGGAAATGTGGCCTCTCCTGACATGTCTGTTTAACCCCTTAAGGACCAGGCCCATTTTGGCCTTAAGGACCAAGCCAATTTTATTTATGCATTTTAGTTTTTTCCTCCTCACCTTCTAAAAATCATAACTCTTTTATATTTCCATCCACAGACCCATATGAGGGCTTGTTTTTTGTGTCACCAATTTTACTTTGTAATGACATTACTTATTTTGCCATAAAATGTACGGCACAACCAAAAAAAATATTATTTATGTGGAAAAATTGAAAAACTATTTTAACAAAATTAGTATGTTTGAAATTGCCCTAATTTGACCACCTATAACTTTCTCATTTTTCCATATTCGGGGCAGAATGATAGCTAATTTTCTGCGCAGTGATCTGTAGTTTTTACTGGTACCCCTTTCGCTTATATTTTAGTTTTCATTAATTTTTCATAAAAATTTTTGGGAGTAAAATGTGCCAAAAAAGCAGCAATTATGGACATTTTCCCCCCGATAGTTTAGACTTTTACATATGCAGCAATACCAAATATTGCTTTATATTTATAAATTTTATAATTTTTTTTTACGCTTTTTTAGGGGTAAAATGGAAAATAATTGATGATTTACATTTTATTGGGGGGGGTGAGTTTTCGAATTTTTTTACTTTTAAAAAAATGTTTTTTAACTTTTTGTTACACTTTAATTACTTTAATTTATAGCAATCATTTGATTGCTAATACTGTTCAGTGCTATGCATAGGGCATAGCACTGATCAGTGTTATCGGCTATCTCCTGCTCTGGTCTGCTCAATCTCAGACCAGAGTAGAAGACCCCTGAAGACAGCCAGAGGCAGGTGAGGGGACCTCTGGCTGCCATGCTGGATGATCGGATCCCCTCTGTATTAATCAAGGCATCTGAGGGGTTAATGGCGGACATCCACGCGATCGCGTATATCCGCCATTACCAGTGGGTCCCTGGCTACTGATAGCAGCCGGGACCTGCAGCTCAGGATGTGAGCACCAATCCGGTGCTCACGGTCATGGCGGAGCGTAAATGTACCCCAATGTACATATGCACCCCAATCTAACTAGAGAACACATCTCCACAATTGAGGAACCAAAACCACAAATTGGTCATAAAACCGGCCGACAAGGGCGGTGCCGTGATGGTGATGAACAGATCCAAATATATTGCGGAGGCTAAGAGACAACTTGATGATGAGATTACTTACCAAAAAGTACAGATTGACCCGAGATGGGATGTGGAGAAGGTGATCAAAAATATATTGCACAGAGTGTTGGAACAGGACCTTATCGATAAACCTCTTTTTGAGTTCCTGTTGGTTCAAAACCCAGTCACTCCATATTTCTACATATTACCTAAAATTCACAAATCTCTCAGTGACCCGCCCGGATGCCCTAGTGTGTCGGGCAGAGACTCTGTTACGAGTCACATATCTATTTTTTTAGATAAGGTCCTTCGTCCATACGCTACTGGAGCAAAATCCTACATACGAGACACCTCCGATTTTTTAGAGAAGATTGGGACTGTCTTTGTTCCGGAGGGTGCCATCTTGGCATCCCTGGACATAGTCAGTCTCTATACCTCCATACCCCATGAGAGTGGTATCAAGGCCATTGGAAGCCATCAGTCAGGATTTCTCTCCCCTGCACCTGGAGCTTCTGGTCAGCCTGTTGGAGGTGGTCCTCACGAGGAACTACTTTAGGTTTGATGAGCAGTTCTACGTGCAACGCGTCGGTACAGCGATGGGGACAAACGTCGCACCGACGTATGCAAATATGTTCGTCGCCCACCTGGAGGAAGGTGCCGTCTATGTCTCCCACCACTTCAGTCATGTGCTGGGGTGGTGGAGATACATAGACGACATCTTCCTCATCTGGGCTGGTGGTACATCACAACTGCTAGCATTTCATGAGTATCTCAATACTATACATCCTAATATTCAATTTACCCTCACCTACTCATCCTCTGCCGTTCAGTTCCTTGACACCACGGTCAAGATAGAGGGGTTTTGTTTGCAGACTGATTTATATACTAAACCGACGGATAGCAATTATATCCTGAGGTATGAGAGTCAACATCCAAGAACTATGATCAAGTCCTTACCCACTATTCAGATGCTCAGAGCTAGGTGGATAGATCATGTACCCCCACTCAAAAAAGGAGGCGATCGCACAAGCCATTTAAAAAGGAGAGAATTGAAGTGGATCTATATGTTGAACTCACTGAAGCCGGATGGCCTCAATGTACAGTTCAAAATTACTCACAAAATTTGCAATTTATGATGTTACCCTAATGCAGTGATTTTGCCCATGTACATCTGCGGAACCCTGATGTATGTTTATGGTACAATTTTATTTATACTTTTTCCTTTATTCCCAGGAAAGAGCGGGGGATCGGCGAACATGAATCTGTGATGTTAAGCCAGGAACACATCTGTATCATCATCTTATACTCTGCTAATTTTGGGAACAACATCTGTCAATTAGGAATCTGTGGCATACCCCAGCTGCATGACTGCACAAATATAAAGTACAGCCAAGTACGCAAAGATGGGGACGTGGATGCAAAGATATCACCAATGCTGAAGAGTGGACCGGAATATTGCCACCCGCCGGGATTCCCTACTGGGTGACATAAGACCGGAACAGCCACTACAGAGCGGGTCCCCGCTCTGAGGGTGGACTCTCCTTTAAGTTTGGTGTATCTCCACCCCCATGATGCTCTGGTATAACCAGCAGATAGCGCTGTACGCATTGGAGGCTCGAGACATAGCTGTATGGGTCTGACCGATTCCAAGATGGCGCATTTGAGAGGCCTCAGTGAGGTGCGCATGCGCAAATTCCCGACGACACTCAGTATGAAGAGCATGTCATTTCCTGTGTAGGACCGGAAGTGGTATACAGGCGGCCGTGCTGTATACCCGATGGTGTCCCTGGATACACATCCGAGAGATTTTTAATTTCCCTCTTCTTTTTTTTTTAAATCTTAAACTTTCCAGTACTTATCAGCTGCTTTATGCTCCACAGAAAGTTGTATAGTTCTTTTCAGTCCAACTTCCTCTGGAGCATACTTCAGATGATAAATACTGGAAAGCTTAAGATTATTAAAAATAAGTAATTTACAAATCTTTATAACTTTATGACACAAGTTGATTTGAAAACATTATTTTTTCCACCGGTGTACCCCTTAAAATTAACCCTATATTTATAGAGAGAATTTTATAAACCCCATATTGAATCAACATTATTGAAAACCATTTTAGTTGCAGTCAGGTGGTCTTTTTGTGCCTGTCTGTAATCTGAATACCATACAGCACTAACCTGCTGTGCTCAACATGAACATGTTCTACTTGTTTTACATATTAAGCTCATATTTTACTTTTCTTCATTACAAATGAAATTAAATGACTTAACATAGTCTCCTCACATAACTTTGAAGACCTAAACATGTCTCTCCCCTAGGCAAAATATGTCAACTACAACTAAACTTCCTATTCTTTTGGCAAACTGCACAATAGACTACTCAAGTGTAAAAATACCAGATGATCTTTCATAACTTTATGCCATAAACTTTTCAGTGTTTCTGCAGCAAAGATCCTTTGACTGTAACTCTTAAAGGGGTACTCCGGTGAAAACCTTTTTTCTTTTAAATCAACTGGTGGGAGAAAGTTAAACATATTTGTAAATTACTTCTATTAAAAAATCTTAATCCTTCCTGTACTTATTAGCTGCTGAATACTACAGAGGAAATTCTTTTCTTTTTGGAATGCTCTCTGATGACATCATGAGCACAGTTCTCTCTGCTGACGTTATTATAATAATTATAATAACGCTTTATTTATTGTTGTCCTTAGTGGGATTTGAACCCAAGTCCCCAGCACTGCAAGGCAGCAGTGCAAACCACTGAGCCACCATGCTACCCTTAGCATACATCTGCTATGCATCTGCTATGCATCGTTGCTAAAATGGACAGAGATGTCAGCAGAGAGCACTGTGCTCGTGATGTCATCAGTGTTCCGAAAAGAAAGGAATTTCCTCTGTAGCATTCAGCAGCTAATAAGTACTGGAAGGATTAAGATTTTTTAATAGAAGTAATTTACAAATATGTTTAACTTTCTGCCACCAGTTGATTTAAAAGAAAAAATGTTTTCACCGGAGTACCCCTTTAAAACAATTTTTAACCATCTTTAGAAGCTTAGGACTGCATGTGAAAAAAAAAGCTTTAGGTTGCGTTCACGTGCTAGTAACAAGCAGTGGGTTTCCCACTGTGGGCCACCCACTGCGAATTATCCTGCCATTCATTTGAATGTGTCGGTGGACAGTCTACAATAGTGTCAGATTTGCAAACTGTCCACTGACCCATTCAAATGAATGATAGCGTAACTTGCAGTGGGTTTCCCGCAATGGAAAACCTGCTGCTAGTTACTGGCACGTGAATGCACCCTAAGAGTATGTTCACACAGGCACAAGACCAACCTGTGTAAAGACACACTATTGTGGAATGCTCTTTTTGAACCATGGGTAGCACAAGGGTGAGTGGGGCCAGTTCTGAAGCTTCAATGGAAGTAAGAGCAAATTATAAAATACAATAGGACTAATTGTACTCAACACGTATGGTCCTGTACATGACCGACAAATATAGATCCTCTTAGCATAAATACAAAATAAATCACCAGCTGACCAACACCAGTGAAACAGGTGCTTAAAACATAACTTTTATTCCTATTTCTATAAAAGAACCAAAACAACAATTGTGTGTATAAAGTGCTTGTATTCTTTTTGAAATACCAAGAAAAAGAGCTGTTAAGATATAATTAAATCCACTAAGGAGTGCTATGTTGTTCACACAAAAGCACCTCCAGATTAAATATGAGCGTTATAGTGTACTCAAAAATATTTACTCCCTCAGTCATATATTTCTGGTGACCAGTTCACACAACGTGTTTCTGTCGCCTCCTTCAGCGACGTCATCAGGGGAGTATTCAGAACACAGGGGGTTAATAAAAGATTCTTATATAGTACATTCATCAGACAGTCACTTAAGGCTGACATCCAGCCCAGAGTGCGCGCTGCTGTTTATATCTCATCTGAAGACTCTAAACCGGAAACCAGCTAGAGGGTTGTAAGACAGACCCCCGCTGGCTGAGGGCTTCATGATAAATGGATACACCCATACGGTCTATTCTTATTTTAAAATATAATTTTTTCTTGGATTAAGGGTGCATCTGACAGTTGCATATACCAATAAGCATTAAGTGACTGTCTGATGAATGTACTATTTAAGAATCCTTTTTTAACCCCCTGTGTTCTGAATACTCCCCTGATGACGTCGCTGAAGGAGGTGACAGAAACACGTTGGTTGAACTAGTCACCAGAAATTGATGAGGGAGTAAATATTTTTGAGTACACTACAACGCTCATATTTAATCTGGAGGTGCTTTTGTGTGAACAACATAGTACTCCTTAGTGGATTTAATTATATCTTAGCTCTTTTTCGTGGTATTTCAAAAAGAATAAAAGCACTTTATACATCCAATTGTTGTTTTGGTACTTTTCTAGCAATAGGAATAAAAGTTATGTGTTAGGCACCTCTTTCACTGGTGTTGGTCAGCTGGTGATTTATTTTAAATACAATAGGAGCAGGGTTTTCTCAATTGGTACAGCAATGGTTTTTAACATGAAAATAAATGCAATTCTAATTTAAAAGAGGGCATATATGGCCCTTATAAACATACACTTAAAGGGAAATTAAATCTTATAAGGTCTACTAACTGGGAACCGGATTGAAGGTGTTATCCATGATTAGAAGAAAATATCTTAATGATTTGCCCAGATTATACCAGATGGACAGATTGTCAGAATGATGGACTGGGGCTCCTTGAACCAAAAATGGGAAGGGGCTCACCTGCCATCTAAGCATAACCTATTAATGATAAACTTTATTGTTATTATTACACACACGGGTAATATCATCCTGAAGTTACAATACAGAAGGTTATTTGTTAACCCATAAGAGATAGACCCTAGTGCCAAGCAACTGGTTTCACAGTAAGCACCAAATGGACCTTCAAGGACTGTTACTGTTTTGGGGCTTGCAGACATCAGAAGATCCTTTGGTACACTTGTGGGCCATGTCAATAAACTTCCATAGCATCAGTTAGTATCCAATGAAAACAAATACTATAAGAAATTATAGATAGAAATTCACAATATCTGCAAATAGGACAACCACATTGGTTAAACATACATTTAAATCACATAATTTCACAGATAATTTGCAAAGAAAATTCAAAAAAAGGCCTTACCTTCCAATAAGCAGAAATTCACCGATCACGCCCAGTCTTCTCATTGCAATTAAAAGTCCTCGCACTGTCATTCCCTCACAAAAACAAACCACCACTCTTGCTTTTGGTAGTCTTTCCCGAAGTTTTTTCAGTAATCGGTCAAAACTTTTCTCCCCTGCATTGCTGTAGATCTTGTCTGTGTGGGCAATGCACAGGCCTTCTTGTGTAGCAAGTTCTTTAAAAGCCTCCATTCCACTTTCTCCATAATTTCCTATAAAATAAAAATGACTTTAGAGTTTTCAGCTTCGGAACATATTGTGTTTGCAGCATTTAAAATTCATGCACTTTCTGATTATTTGACATTAGTCTTCATAGCTGAGAGCTTACATTGGCATGACCTGCTGAACCAAGCACTGCACTCAGACATAACATAACTAAAATGATTCTACAATCTTTCTGATGGGAAATCCTTGCCCAAGGCATGACATTAAAAATATAAGGACATTTTGAGCACAAGACCTAGTTCTACTTTTAACAATTGAATATAAACCAACTTAACCCCTTAAGGACTCAGCCCATTTTGGCCTTAAGGACTCAGACAATTAAATTTTTACGTTTTCAATTTTTCCTCCTCGCCTTCTAAAAATCATAACTCTTTTATATTTTCATCCACAGACTAGTATGAGGGCTTGTTTTTTGCGCGACCAGTTGTCCTTTGTAATGACATCACTCATTATATCATAAAATATATGGCGCAACCAAAAAACACTATTTTTGTGGGGAAATTAAAACGAAAAACGCAATTTTGCTAATTTTAGAAGGTTTTGTTTTCACGCCGTACAATTTCTGGTAAAAATGACATGTGTTCTTTATTCTGGGGGTCAATACGATTAAAATGATACCCATTATTATATACTTTTATATTATTGTTGCGCTTAAAAAAAATCACAAACTTTTTAACCAAATTAGTACGTGTCACGATGCCGGCTGGCGGGTAGTGGATCCTCTGTGCCAGAGAGGGATTGGCGAGGACCGCGCTAGTGGACCGGTTCTAAGTCACTACTGGTTTTCACCAGAGCCCGCCGCAAAGCGGGATGGTCTTGCTGCGGCGGTAGTGACCAGGTCGTATCCACTAGCAACGGCTCACCTCTCTGACTGCTGATGATAGGCGAGGTACAAGGGAGTAGACAGAAGCAAGGTCGGACGTAGCAGAAGGTCGGGGGCAGGCGGCAAGGTTCGTAGTCAGGGTGATAGCAGAAGTTCTGGTACACAGGCTTTAGACACACAAAACGCTTTCACTAGGCACAAGGGCAACAAGATCCGGCAAGGGAGTGCATGGGAGGAGGTCAGATATAGTCAGGGACCAGGTGGAAGCCAATTAAGCTAATTGGGCCAGGCACCAATCATTGGTGCACTGGCCCTTTAAGTCTCAGGGAGCTGGCGCGCGCGCGCCCTAGAGAGCGGAGCCGCGCGCGCCAGCACATGACAGCAGGGGACGGGAACGGGTAAGTGACCTGGGATGCGATTCGCGAGCGGGCGCGTCCCGCTGTGCGAATCGCATCCCCAACGGCCATGACAGTGCAGCGCTCCCGGTCAGCGGGACTGACCGGGGAGCTGCAGGGAGAAAGACGCCGTGAGCGCTCCGGGGAGGAGCGGGGACCCGGAGCGCTAGGCGTAACAGTACCCCCCCCCCTTAGGTCTCCCCTTTTTTTTGTCCGGTGACTGCCTCCCCTGGGATGAGGACACCGGGAAGGAATGGATGGTTTCCTCAATGGCAGGCAGTACAGCAGGAGTAGGAATGGGGAGGGAGGGCAGAGGGTGAAGCTTGGCACGGGGCAGGGAGACACAAGGACGGGAGCCATGAGGGGACACGGAGGCTTGCCCGAAGGGACTGGGAGGGGGGAGAGGCATTTTCTGTGGCAGGCAGAGTCCCTAACGACCTTAGGGGGACCGGATACAGGGGGAACCACAGGGTCACGGCAGGGAGTACTGGGAACCGGTTTAAGGCAGTCCTTGGAACAAGAGGGACCCCAACTCTTGATCTCCCCAGTGGACCAGTCCAGGGTTGGGGAATGGTGTAGAAGCCAGGGTAGTCCAAGGAGAATTTCGGAAGTGCAATTGGGAAGGACCAAAAATTCAATTTTCTCGTGATGAGGTCCGATGCACATTAGGAGGGGCTCCGTGCGGTAACGCACGGTGCAATCCAACCTGGCTCCGTTGACCGCGGAAATGTGGAGTGGCTTGACAAGACGGGTCACCGGAATGCGGAATTTATTCACCAAGGACTCCCGAATAAAATTCCCAGAGGCACCAGAGTCCAGGCAGGCCACGGCTGAGAGGGAAGAGCTGGCTGAAGTAGAAATCCGTACAGGCACCGTGAGACGTGGAGAAGCCGACTTAGCATCAAGAGACGCCACACCCACGAGAGCTGGGTGCGAGCGTGCGTTTCCCAGACGTGGAGGACGGATAGGGCAATCCACCAAAAAATGTTCGGTACTGGCACAGTACAGACAAAGATTCTCTTCCTTACGGCGATTCCTCTCTTCCAGGGTCAGGCGAGACCGATCCACTTGCATGGCTTCCTCGGCGGGAGGCCTAGGCGCAGATTGCAGTGGAGACTGTGGGAGAGGTGTCCAGAGATCTAAGTCTTTTTCCTGGCGGAGCTCTTGATGTCTCTCAGAAAAACGCATGTCAATGCGAGTGGCTAGATGAATGAGTTCATGCAGGTTAGCAGGAGTTTCTCGTGCGGCCAGAACATCTTTAATGTTGCTGGATAGGCCTTTTTTAAAGGTCGCGCAGAGGGCCTCATTATTCCAGGATAGTTCAGAAGCAAGAGTACGGAATTGTATGGCGTACTCGCCAACGGAAGAATTACCCTGGACCAGGTTCAGCAGGGCAGTCTCAGCAGAAGAGGCTCAGGCAGGTTCCTCAAAGACACTTCGAATTTCCGAGAAGAAGGAGTGTACAGAGGCAGTGACGGGGTCATTGCGGTCCCAGAGCGGTGTTGCCCATGACAGGGCTTTTCCAGACAGAAGGCTGACTACGAAAGCCACCTTAGACCTTTCAGTAGGAAACTGGTCCGACATCATCTCCAAGTGCAGGGAACATTGCGAAAGAAAGCCACGGCAAAACTTAGAGTCCCCATTAAATTTGTCCGGCAAGGACAGGCGGAGGCTAGGAGTGGCCACTCGCTGCGGAAGGGGTGCAGGAGCTGGCGGAGGAGATGATTGCTGCTGAAGTTGCGACTGAAGTTGCTGCACAATGGTGAATACTTCCGACAGCTGGTGGGTTAGATGGGCGATCTGTCGGGATTGCTGGGCGACCACCGTGGTGATATCAGAGATATAAGGCAGGGGGACGTCAGCGGGATCCATGGCCGGATCTACTGTCACGATGCCGGCTGGCGGGTAGTGGATCCTCTGTGCCAGAGAGGGATTGGCGAGGACCGCGCTAGTGGACCGGTTCTAAGTCACTACTGGTTTTCACCAGAGCCCGCCGCAAAGCGGGATGGTCTTGCTGCGGCGGTAGTGACCAGGTCGTATCCACTAGCAACGGCTCACCTCTCTGACTGCTGATGATAGGCGAGGTACAAGGGAGTAGACAGAAGCAAGGTCGGACGTAGCAGAAGGTCGGGGGCAGGCGGCAAGGTTCGTAGTCAGGGTGATAGCAGAAGTTCTGGTACACAGGCTTTAGACACACAAAACGCTTTCACTAGGCACAAGGGCAACAAGATCCGGCAAGGGAGTGCATGGGAGGAGGTCAGATATAGTCAGGGACCAGGTGGAAGCCAATTAAGCTAATTGGGCCAGGCACCAATCATTGGTGCACTGGCCCTTTAAGTCTCAGGGAGCTGGCGCGCGCGCGCCCTAGAGAGCGGAGCCGCGCGCGCCAGCACATGACAGCAGGGGACGGGAACGGGTAAGTGACCTGGGATGCGATTCGCGAGCGGGCGCGTCCCGCTGTGCGAATCGCATCCCCAACGGCCATGACAGTGCAGCGCTCCCGGTCAGCGGGACTGACCGGGGAGCTGCAGGGAGAAAGACGCCGTGAGCGCTCCGGGGAGGAGCGGGGACCCGGAGCGCTAGGCGTAACAGTACGTTTATAATCCCTTTATTTTGATGACCTATAACTTTTTTATTTTTCCGTATAAGCGGCGGTATGGGGGCTCATTTTTTGCGCCATGATCTGTACTTTTTTTTTGATACCACATTTGCATATAAAAAACTTTTAATACATTTTTTATAATTTTTTTTTAATAAAATGTATTAAAAAAGTAGGAATTTTGGACTTTTTAAATTTTTTTTCGTTCACGCCGTTCACCGTACGGGATCATTAACATTTTATTTTAATAGTTCGGACATTTACGCACGCGGCGATACCAAATATGTCTATGAAAAATGTTTTTTACGCTTTTTGGAGGTAAAATAGGAAAAAACGGACGTTTTACTTTTTTATTGGGGGAGGGGATTTTTCACTTTTTTTTTACTTTTACATTTTTTTACATTTTTTTTTACACTTGAATAGTCCCCATAGGGGACTATTCATAGCAATACCATGATTGCTAATACTGATCTGTTCTATGTATAGGACATAGAACAGATCAGTATTATCGGTCATCTCCTGCTCTGGTCTGCTCGATCACAGACCAGAGCAGGAGACTCCGGGAGCCGCACGGAGGAAGGAGAGGGGACCTCCGTGCGGCGTTCTGAATGATCGGATCCCCGCAGCAGCGCTGCGGGCGATCCGATCGTTCATTTTAATCGCGAACTGCCGCAGATGCCGGGATCTGTATTGATCCCGGCACCTGAGGGGTTAATGGCGGACGCCCGCGAGACCGCGGGCGTCGGCCATTGCCGGCGGGTCCCTGGCTGCTATCAGCAGCCGGGATCAGCCGCGCATGACACGGGCATCGCTCCGATGCCCGCGGTTATGCTTAGGACGTAAATGTACGTCCTGGTGCGTTAAGTACCACCTCACCAGGACGTACATTTACGTCCTGCGTCCTTAAGGGGTTAAAGGGGTACTCCGGTGGAAAACAATATTTTTATATCTTTTTAAATGAACTGGTGCCAGAAAGTTACAGATTTGTAAATGATTCTATTTAAAAATCTTAATCCTTCCAGTACTTATCACATGCTGCATTCTCTAAAGGAAGTTCTTCTCTTTTTGAATTTATTTTCTGTCTGACCACAGTGCTCTCTGCTGACACCTATGTAAATGTCAGGAACTGTCCAATGCAGGAGAAAATCCCCATAGCAAACCTCTCCTGCTCTGGACAGTTCCTGACATGAACAGAGGTGTCAGCAGAGAGCACTGTGGACAGACAGAAATTAAATTCAAAAAGAAAAGAACTTCATCTGGAGCATACAGCAGCTAATAAGTACTGGAAGGATTAATTAAGTTTTTTTTAAATAGAAGTAATCAAAACTGTTTGGTTGAATTAATAATGTGTTAAATTCATTTAATTCTGCTCAATTCTGTATTGACGGGACTTAGTGTTACAAAAGACTGGATGGGTTTAGAAAAGTTGAAAAACTACCAGAAAGGGAATCAGACATCACTTCCATACTGTCTTAAGGGGTACTCTGGTGGAAAACTATTTTTTTTAATCAACTGGATCAAGAAGGTTAAACAGATTTGTAAATTACTTCAATTAAAAAATCTTAATCTTTCCAGTACTTACAGTGCTCTCTGCTGACACCTCTGTCCATGTCAGGAACTGCCCAGAGTAGGAGCAGATCCCCATAGCAAACCTATCCTGCTCTGGATAGTTCCTGACACAAACAGAGGTGTCAACAGAGAGGACTGTGGTCAGACTGAAAAAGAACAACTCAATTACCTCTGCAGCATAAAACAGCTAATAAGTACTGGAAGGGTTTAGAATTTTACATAGAAATATTTACAAATCTGTTTAACTTTCAGGAACCAGTTGATCTTAAAAAAATAGTTTTCCACTGGAGTATCCCTTTAACTATAAATCTTCCCTGATGGTCCATGTGGCTTCTGCTTGCCTCATCCACATTTCTTTAAAGAGGTATGTCAACCAAAGATGATGAGGCAGGGAAAAGCCACCACAGACTGCCCCAATGACTTGTTGTTCAGGCAGCATGAAAGTGATTCGTTTTTCCCTTAAGGGTATATCCATACTGAGTAGTTTGAGCGGAATTTTCCTTGCTCAGAATTGCAAATCAGAAATTTGTTCACATTGCGGAATTTCAGCGGCCGAGAATTGCTCCACTGAAATTGATCTGTTAATTCTTTGCGCGGAATTCCGTGAGCACCGCATTGCCGTCAATGGTGATGACACAAAGCCATGTGGTCCTACCGCCGAAGGATTTCGGGAGCCGCCCCCAGATGAAATATGTGCTCACGGAAATCAGCTCAAATTATTCAATGTGAACATACCTTTAAACCTATGCAGACGATACGAAATGTGAGCCAATGCCTACAGTGGGAATGTCAGTCTATTTGTCATTTATTCAGTGAATAATTATGTATTAAATTATTTTCTCATATGTCTTTAAATGTATCCCCTTGTATTGCTGAATGTACTGTGTGTGGATGGGCTTAGAAGTCAAAATGAATAGAACAGAAAAGTGCAGTAGGATATACAGCCTGTAAATCTTAAAGAACATAATGAAAACATCAAAATAGATCATATCTAATAGTCACTAGAAAAAGTTAAGCCATAGCTATAACAATGTAATGGTCACTGTTATTTTCAACAACTGCCCTCCATGTGATAGCCTATGTAAACTAAAAAAAATATTTGAAAGTTTATCCACTCGCCAAAGTTATCTCCTTAACTCAGAAAAAAAGCTATAATGTTTTGGCCTCTAAGTATCTCACTATCCTGCAAACATCTGTCCACGACCTGTTGTTAGGGGAATTCCATCTCTAGAGAGACCAAGACTGAACACAGAAAGTGGGGTCAGGCCATAGCTTGTACTATGTGCAGGAGATATATGAATTTAACATTAAAGTGTTAAGGAGCCTAGGGCGCTTGCATATGGCGTTGATTTACCAACACTTAATTTGCTTAAATGTGGACATTAAAGCCACATCCACACATATAGAAATGCCCTCAGAGCCCAGACTTTTGCTATCTAGTTCACAAGTACAGTACTCTAGGCTAGTATCTTCTTGGTAACTTATTGAAACTAAAATGCTAGTTTATAGTGTATGTAGGAGTATGTCTAACTATAAGGAGGGAGAAACATTTAAATCCACCTACAGTGGGGCAAAAAAGTATTTAGTCAGCCACCAATGGTGCAAGTTCTCCCACTTAAAAAGATGAGAGGGGCCTGTAATTTCAATCATAGCTATACCTCAACTATGAGAGATATAATGAGAAAAAAATCCATAAAATCGCATTGTTTGATTTTTAACCCCTTAAGGACTGAGGGTTTTTCGTTTTCTGTACTTTCGTTTTTTCCTCCTCACCTTTTAAAAATCATAACCCTTTCAATGTTGCACCTAAAAATCCATATGATGGCTTATTTTTTGCGCCACCAATTCTACTTTGCAGTGACATCAGTCATTTTACCCAAAAATCATTGTCCGACGAAATTGAAGAAAAAACGCAATTTTGTAACTTTTGGGGGCTTCGGTTTCTACGTAGTACATTTTTCAGTAAAAATGACACCTGATATTTATTCTGTAGGTCCATACGATTAAAATGATGCCCTATTTATATAGGTTTGATTTTGTCGTACTTCTGAAAAAAGTCATAACTAAATGAAGGAAAATTTATACGTTTAAAATTGTCATTTTCTGACCACTATATCGTTTTATTTTTCTGCGTATGGGGTGGTATGAGGGCTAATTTTTTGCACCGTGATCTGATGTTTTTATTCATTTTTTCATGATATAAAAAGCAACCAAAAATATGTTATTTTGGACTTTGGAATTTTTTGCGCGTACGCCATTGACCGTGTGGTTTAATTAATGATATATTTTTATAGTTTGGACATTTACGCACGCGTCGATACCACATATGTTTATATTTATTTTTATTTACATGGTGTTTTTTTAATGGGAAAAGGGGGTGATTTTAACTTTTATTAAGGAAAAGGTTAAATCACATTTATTAACTTTTTTTTTACACTTTTTTTTTTTGCAGTGTTATAGCTCCCATAGGGAATATACGTGAGTATATTAGAATGTTATATAACTTTTCCTCATGCTACAATTCCCCTATAAAAGGTTAGCTTCGGAGTACTCCTTTAAGGACTCAGCCCTTTTCAACCTTAAGGACTCAGCCCTTTTTTTTGCAATTCTGGCCTCTGTCACTTTATGCACTAATAACTCTGGGATGCTTTTACCGTTTATTCTGATTCCGAAATAGTTTTTTCGTGACACATGGTGGTAAATTTTCGGCATTTCTTGGTGAAAAATCCCCAAACTTTATGAAAATTTTGCTTTAATCTAACTTTGAAGCTCTCTGCTTGTAAGGAAAATGGATATTCCACATAAATTATATATTGATTCACAAATACAATATGTCTACTTTATGTTGGCATCAGAAAGTTGACGTGTTTTTACTTTTTGATGACATTAAAGGGCTTCAAAGTTCAGCAGCAATTTTCAAAATTTTCACAAAAATTTCAAAATCTGAATTTTTCAGCGACCAGACAAGTTTGAAGTGGATTTGAGGGGCCTTTCTGTGATAAATACCCCATAAATGACCCCATTATAGAAACGACACCCCTCAGTTTGTTAACCCTTTTAGTGTTTCATAGGAATAGCAGAAAAGTGGAGAAAAATAAAAATCTGCATTTTTTACACTAGTATGTTCTTGTGGCCCCATTTTTAAAAGTGGTATAAGGAGAAAGAGCCCCCCCTCCCCCCAAAAAAAAAATTAAAATAAATAAAAAAAAATTGTAGCTCAATTTCTCTCGAGTATGGAAATACCTCATATGTTGACATAAAGTGCTCTGCGGGCTCACAACATGGCTCAAGATGGAAAGACCAACTGTGGGATTTTTTTAAACAAATTTTGCTGCCATGGTTTTTTGGGGCCATGTTGCATTTAGGAAGCCCCCATGGTGCCACAACAGCAAAATAACCCCCACATGGTACTATTTTGGAAACTACACCCCTCAAGGAACGTAACAAGGGGGGGTATAGTGAACCTTAACATCTCACAGGTGTTTGACGACTTTGCGTTGAAGTGTTACCCCAAATTTTTCTTTTTCACAAGGGGTAATAGGTGAAAATGGACCCCAAAATTTGAAGCCCACTTTCTCCCGAAAGCGCCCCACATGTGGACGTTAAGTGCTCTGCTGGCACGCTACAATGCTCAGAAGAGAAGGAGCAAAATTTGGCTTTTTGAAAGAGAATTTTGCTTAAATGTTGAAAAACTACAACTCCCAGCATGCTGAGACTGTCCAGGCATGCTGGGAGTTTTAGTTCTGTAACATCTGATGGGCCAGATGTTACAGAACTTCAACTCCCAGCATGCCTGGGCAGTCTGGACATGCTTGGAGTTATAGTTTTGCAACATCTGTAGGGCTACAGCTTGGGCACCACTTTATAGTGGTCTCCAAACGTTGGCCCTCCAGATGTTGCACAACTACAAGTCCCTGCATGTCTAGAAAGCCTTTGGCTGTCTTAGCATGCTGGGAATTGTAGTTTGGCAACTCCTAGAAGGCAGCAGTGAAGGTATCTTACCACTGATCTTCACTGCTGACTCCATCGCTGCTCCACCGCCGCCGCCTCCTCACTGCCGCCGATCCCGTCACCAATCCAGTGGACTTTAGCTTCCTCGTGACTCCGGTACCCACCGATATCTTCCCTCCTGCTCTGCCTGACATCCAGGGGCGGGCAGTGTGGGGATTTCAACTGTAACCCCCTGCCCCCAACTGCCATTGGTCAGTTAGTCCTAACCAACCAATGGCAGGGGATAGGAGGAGTGTTACGCCGAGCGCTCCGGGTCCCCGCTCCTCCCCGGAGCGCTCGCTACACTCTCGTTTCTGCAGCGCCCCGGTCAGATCCACTGACCGGGTGCGCTGCGATACCGCCTCCAGCCGGGATGCGATTCGCGATGCGGGTGGCGCCCGCTCGCGATGCGCACCCCGGCTCCCGTACCTGACTCGCTCTCCGTCGGTCCTGTCCCGGCGCGCGCGGCCCCGCTCCCTAGGGCACGCGCGCGCCGGGTCTCTGCGATTTAAAGGGCCACTGCGCCGCTGATTGGCGCAGTGGTTCTAATCAGTGTGTTCACCTGTGCACTCCCTATTTATACCTCACTTCCCCTGCACTCCCTCGCCGGATCTTGTTGCCATTGTGCCAGTGAAAGCGTTTCCTTGAGTGTTCCTAGCCTGTGTTCCAGACCTCCTGCCGTTGCCCCTGACTACGATCCTTGCTGCCTGCCCCGACCTTCTGCTACGTCCGACCTTGCTTCTGTCTACTCCCTTGTACCGCGCCTATCTTCAGCAGTCAGAGAGGTTGAGCCGTTGCTAGTGGATACGACCTGGTCACTACCGCCGCAGCAAGACCATCCCGCTTTGCGGCGGGCTCTGGTGAAAACCAGTAGTGACTTAGAACCGGTCCACTAGCACGGTCCACGCCAATCCCTCTCTGGCACAGAGGATCCACCTCCTGCCAGCCGGCATCGTGACAGTAGATCCGGCCATGGATCCCGCTGAAGTACCTCTGCCAGATGTCGCTGACCTCACTACGGTGGTCGCTCAGCACTCACAACAGATAGCGCAACAAGGCCACGAGCTGTCTCAACTGACCGTGATGCTACAGCAGCTACTACCACAGCTTCAGCAATCATCTCCTCCGCCAGCTCCTGCACCTCCTCCGCAGCGAGTGGCCGCCTCAGGCCTACGACTATCCTTGCCGGATAAATTTGATGGGGACTCTAAGTTTTGCCGTGACTTTCTTTCACAATGTTCCCTGCACTTGGAGATGATGTCGGACCAGTTTCCTACTGAAAGGTCTAAGGTGGCTTTCGTAGTCAGCCTTCTGTCTGGAAAAGCTCTGTCATGGGCCACACCGCTCTGGGACCGCAATGACCCCGTCACTGCCTCTGTACACTCCTTCTTCTCGGAATTTCGTAGTGTCTTTGAGGAACCTGCCCGAGCCTCTTCTGCTGAGACTGCCCTGTTGAACCTGGTCCAGGGTAATTCTTCCGTTGGCGAGTACGCCGTACAATTCCGTACTCTTGCTTCAGAACTATCCTGGAATAATGAGGCCCTCTGCGCGACCTTTAAAAAAGGCCTATCCAGCAACATTAAAGATGTTCTGGCCGCACGAGAAATCCCTGCTAATCTACATGAACTCATTCATCTTGCCACTCGCATTGACATGCGTTTTTCCGAAAGGCGTCAGGAGCTCCGCCAGGATATGGACTTTGTTCGCACGAGGCATTTTTTCTCCCCGGCTCCTCTCTCCTCTGGTCCTCTGCAATCCGTTAATGTGCCTCCCGCCGTGGAGGCTATGCAAGTTGACCGGTCTCGCCTGACACCTCAAGAGAGGACACGACGCCGCATGGAGAATCTCTGCCTGTACTGTGCCAGTACCGAACACTTCCTGAAGGATTGTCCTATCCGTCCTCCACGCCTGGAAAGACGTACGCTGACTCCACACAAAGGTGAAACAGTCCTTGATGTCAACTCCGCTTCTCCACGTCTTACTGTGCCTGTGCGGATATCTGCCTCTACCTTCTCCTTCTCCACTAAGGCCTTCTTGGACTCCGGATCTGCAGGAAACTTTATTTTGGCCTCTCTCATCAACAGGTTCAACATCCCAGTGACCAGTCTCGCCAGACCTCTCTACATCAATTGCGTTAACAATGAAAGATTGGACTGTGCCGTGCGTTACCGCACGGAACCCCTCCTAATGTGCATTGGACCTCACCACGAAAAAATTTAGTTTTTGGTCCTCTCCAATTGCACTTCCGAAATTCTCCTTGGACTACCCTGGCTTCAACACCATTCCCCAACCCTGGATTGGTCCACTGGGGAGATCAAGAGTTGGGGCCCCTCTTGTTCCAAGGACTGCCTTAAACCGGTTCCCAGTACTCCTTGCCGTGACCCTGTGGTTCCCCCTGTAACCGGTCTCCCTAAGGCCTATATGGACTTTGCGGATGTTTTTTGCAAAAAACAAGCTGAGACCTTACCCCCATCCCGTGGCAACACTGTTGTTTGGGTGGTCGTTGATCGATTCTCCAAGATGGCACATTTCATTCCTCTTCCTGGTCTTCCTTCAGCGCCTCAGTTGGCAAAACAATTTTTTGTACACATTTTTCATCTTCACGGCTTGCCCACGCAGATCGTCTCGGATAGAGGCGTCCAATTCGTGTCAAAATTCTGGAGGGCTCTCTGTAAACAACTCAAGATTAAATTAAACTTTTCCTCTGCATATCATCCTCAATCCAATGGGCAAGTGGAAAGAATTAACCAGGTCCTGGGTGATTATTTACGCCATTTTGTTTCCTCCCGTCAGGATGACTGGGCAGATCTTCTACCATGGGCTGAATTCTCGTATAACTTCAGAGTCTCTGAATCTTCCTCCAAATCCCCATTTTTCGTGGTGTACGGCCGTCACCCTCTTCCCCCCCTCCCTACTCCCTTGCCCTCTGGTTTGCCCGCTGTGGATGAAATATCTCGTGATCTTTCCACCATATGGAAAGAGACCCAAAATTCTCTTTTACAGGCTTCATCTCGCATGAAAAAGTTTGCCGATAAGAAAAGAAGAGCTCCCCCCATTTTTGCTCCCGGAGACAAGGTATGGCTCTCCGCTAAATATGTCCGCTTTCGTGTCCCCAGTTACAAACTGGGACCACGCTATCTTGGTCCTTTCAAAGTCTTGTGCCAAATTAATCCTGTCTCTTACAAACTTCTTCTGCCTCCTTCTCTTCGTATTCCTAATGCCTTTCATGTCTCTCTTCTTAAACCACTCATCATCAACCGTTTCTCTCCCAAGCTTGTTTCTCCCACTCCTGTTTCCGGTTCTTCTGACGTCTTCTCAGTGAAGGAGATACTGGCCTCCAAGACGGTCAGAGGAAAAAGGTTCTTTTTGGTGGATTGGGAGGGCTGTGGACCTGAAGAGAGATCCTGGGAACCTGAGGACAACATCCTAGACAAAACTCTGCTCCTCAGGTTCCCAGGCTCTAAGAAGAGGGGGAGACCCAAGGGGGGGGGTACTGTTACGCCGAGCGCTCCGGGTCCCCGCTCCTCCCCGGAGCGCTCGCTACACTCTCGTTTCTGCAGCGCCCCGGTCAGATCCACTGACCGGGTGCGCTGCGATACCGCCTCCAGCCGGGATGCGATTCGCGATGCGGGTGGCGCCCGCTCGCGATGCGCACCCCGGCTCCCGTACCTGACTCGCTCTCCGTCGGTCCTGTCCCGGCGCGCGCGGCCCCGCTCCCTAGGGCGCGCGCGCGCCGGGTCTCTGCGATTTAAAGGGCCACTGCGCCGCTGATTGGCGCAGTGGTTCTAATCAGTGTGTTCACCTGTGCACTCCCTATTTATACCTCACTTCCCCTGCACTCCCTCGCCGGATCTTGTTGCCATTGTGCCAGTGAAAGCGTTTCCTTGAGTGTTCCTAGCCTGTGTTCCAGACCTCCTGCCGTTGCCCCTGACTACGATCCTTGCTGCCTGCCCCGACCTTCTGCTACGTCCGACCTTGCTTCTGTCTACTCCCTTGTACCGCGCCTATCTTCAGCAGTCAGAGAGGTTGAGCCGTTGCTAGTGGATACGACCTGGTCACTACCGCCGCAGCAAGACCATCCCGCTTTGCGGCGGGCTCTGGTGAAAACCAGTAGTGACTTAGAACCGGTCCACTAGCACGGTCCACGCCAATCCCTCTCTGGCACAGAGGATCCACCTCCTGCCAGCCGGCATCGTGACAAGGAGGTGGCATCACTGCCACATCGCTCCTATTTTTCAGGATGATCGGGGATGTCTCTGTCTTCTCCGATTATCCCTATTTTCTGGGCTATCGGGTCAGCAGAGACCTGATCAGCTCAGAATTTGCGGCCAATATGGGGGGACCTTAATATATGCCTGGATGCCTGCTGAATGATAACAAAAGGCATCCTGGTCCGGTCCCCGCCCCGGCGAGCAGCAAGGGCCGGAAGAACGCAGGGCGTACCGGGCGCCCTGAGTCCTTAAAGGAGAACTCTGGAATATAAAAATTGTCCCCCATACTGCCGGCAGTAAAAAAATAAACATGTACATATCTTCCTCCGCTCCCCTGGGGCCTCCAGTAACTGGCTCCGGTCTCCGCCGTGATCCTCTTCCTGGTTGCCGGTGGTCGGAGAATCATACTGCACTCAGCCAATCACCAGCCGCAGCTAAGTCAGACACGGCCGGCGATAGGCTGAGCGGCAGTGTGAGAACACTTCAGGACACAAAATTCTTCACTACACCGGCACCTGCTGCCGCTCAGCCTATCACACTGTCACACTACCGCTCAGCCTATCGCCGGCCGAGTCGGGACTTCACTGCGGCTGGTGATTGGCTGAGCGCAGTAAGACTCTCCGACCACCGGCAACCTGGAAGAGGATCGTGGTGGAGACCAGAGCCGGTTACTGGAGGCCCCGGGGGAGCGGAGGAAGGTATGTACATCTTTACTTTTTTACTGCTGGCAGTATGGGGGGCGATTTTTATACTCCGGAGTACTCCTTTAAGGACTCGGAAACGGGGGCGTATGGGTACGCCCTGTGTCCTTAAGGGGTTAAGAATCAGACAATGTGATTTTATGGATTTTTTTTGCCATTATGTCTCTCATAGTTGAGGTATACCTATGAGGAACATTACAGTCCTCTCTCATCTTTTTAAGAGGGAGAACTTGCACAATTGGTGGCTGACTAAATACTTTTTTGCCCCAGTGTATATGTCACGATGCCGGCTGGCAGGAGGTGGATCCTCTGTGCCAGAGAGGGATTGGCGTGGACCGTGCTAGTGGACCGGTTCTAAGTCACTACTGGTGTTCACCAGAGCCCGCCGCAAAGCGGGATGGTCTTGCTGCGGCGGTAGTGACCAGGTCGTATCCACTAGCAACGGCTCAACCTCTCTGACTGCTGAAGATAGGCGCGGTACAAGGGAGTAGACAGAAGCAAGGTCGGACGTAGCAGAAGGTCGGGGCAGGCAGCAAGGATCGTAGTCAGGGGCAACGGCAGGAGGTCTGGAACACAGGCTAGGAACACACAAGGAAACGCTTTCACTGGCACAATGGCAACAAGATCCGGCGAGGGAGTGCAGGGGAAGTGAGGTATACATAGGGAGTGCACAGGTGAACACACTGATTAGAACCACTGCGCCAATCAGCGGCGCAGTGGCCCTTTAAATCGCAGAGACCCGGCGCGCGCGCGCCCTAGGGAGCGGGGCCGCGCGCGCCGGGACAGGACCGACGGAGAGCGAGTCAGATACGGGAGCCGGGGTGCGCATCGCGAGCGGGCGCCACCCGCATCGCGAATCGCATCCCGGCTGGAGGCGGTATCGCAGCGCACCGGGTCAGTGGATCTGACCGGGGCGCTGCAGTGGCGAGAGTGTAGCGAGCGCTCCGGGGAGGAGCGGGGACCCGGAGCGCTCGGCGTAACAGTACCCCCCCCCCTTGGGTCTCCCCCTCTTCTTGGAGCCTGAGAACCTGAGGACCAGACTTTTGTCTAGGATATTGTCCTCAGGTTCCCAGGATCTCTCTTCAGGACCACAGCCCTCCCAATCGACCAAAAAAAAGGTTTTCCCTCTGACCTTCTTGGAGGCCAGTATCTCCTTTACGGAGAAGATGTCCGAAGAGCCGGAAACAGGAGTGGGAGAAACAAGTTTGGGAGAGAAACGGTTGATGATGAGAGGTTTAAGAAGAGAAACGTGAAAGGCATTAGGAATACGAAGAGAAGGAGGAAGAAGAAGTTTGTAAGAGACAGGATTAATTTGGCACAAAATTTTGAAAGGACCAAGATAGCGTGGTCCCAATTTGTAGCTGGGAACACGGAAGCGGACATATTTAGCGGAGAGCCATACCTTGTCTCCGGGAGAAAAAATGGGGGGAGCTCTTCTTTTCTTATCAGCAAACTTCTTCATGCGAGATGAAGCCTGTAGGAGAGAATTTTGGGTCTCTTTCCATATGGTGGAAAGATCACGAGTTATTTCATCCACAGCGGGCAAACCAGAGGGCAAGGGAGTAGGGAGGGGGGGAAGAGGGTGACGGCCGTACACCACGAAAAATGGGGATTTGGAAGAAGATTCAGAGACTCTGAAGTTATACGAGAATTCGGCCCATGGTAGAAGATCTGCCCAGTCATCCTGGCGGGAGGAAACAAAATGCCGTAAATAATCACCCAGGACCTGGTTAATTCTTTCTACTTGCCCATTGGATTGAGGATGATAAGCAGAAGAAAAGTTTAATTTAATCTTGAGTTGTTTACAGAGAGCCCTCCAGAATTTTGACAAGAATTGGACGCCTCTATCCGAGACGATCTGCGTGGGCAACCCGTGAAGACGAAAAATGTGTACAAAAAATTGTTTTGCCAACTGAGGCGCTGAAGGAAGACCCGGAAGAGGAATAAAATGTGCCATCTTGGAAAATCGATCAACGACCACCCAAACAACAGTGTTGCGACGGGATGGGGGTAAGTCTGTAATAAAGTCCATACCAATCAGAGACCAAGGCTGTTCGGGGACAGGCAGAGGATGAAGAAGACCAGCGGGCTTCTGGCGAGGAGTCTTATCCCGGGCACAGACAGTGCAGGCCCGCACGAAATCAACAACATCCGTCTCCAGAGTCGGCCACCAATAGAAACGAGAGATGAGTTGCACGGATTTCTTGATGCCCGCATGGCCTGCGAGATGGGAGGAGTGACCCCATTTGAGGATTCCGAGGCGTTGGCGTGGAGAGACGAAGGTCTTCCCTGGAGGAGTTTGCCTGATGGAGGCTGGAGAAGTGGAGATCAGGCAGTCAGGAGGAATGATGTGTTGCGGAGAGAGCTCTACTTCCGAGGCATCCGAGGAACGAGAGAGAGCATCGGCCCTAATGTTCTCATCGGCAGGGCGAAAGTGAATTTCAAAATTAAACCGGGCAAAGAACAGAGACCACCTGGCCTGGCGAGGATTCAGCCGTTGGGCAGACTGGAGATAGGAGAGATTCTTGTGATCGGTGTAAATGATAACTGGAAATTTTGATCCCTCCAGCAGATGCCTCCATTCCTCAAGTGCTAATTTAATGGCCAGTAGCTCTCGATCCCCGATGGAGTAGTTCCTCTCCGCCGGAGAGAAGGTCCTAGAAAAAACCCCACAGGTAACAGCATGCCCGGAAGAATTTTTTTGTAGAAGAACCGCTCCAGCTCCTACTGAGGAGGCATCAACCTCCAATAGGAAGGGTTTAGATGGGTCAGGTCTGGAGAGCACGGGAGCAGAAGAAAAGGCAGACTTGAGCCGTTTAAAGGCGTCTTCCGCTTGAGGAGGCCATGACTTAGGATTGGCATTCTTTTTGGTTAAAGCCACGATAGGAGCCACAATGGTGGAAAAATGTGGAATAAATTGTCTGTAATAATTGGCGAACCCCAAAAAAGGTTGGATAGCACGGAGTCCGGAGGGGCGTGGCCAATCTAAGACGGCAGAGAGTTTGTCTGGATCCATTTGTAGTCCCTGGCCAGAGACCAAGTATCCTAGGAAAGGAAGAGATTGACATTCAAACAGACATTTCTCCATTTTGGCATATAGTTGATTGTCACGAAGTCTCTGAAGAACCATGCGGACATGCTGGCGGTGTTCTTCTAGGTTGGCAGAAAAAATCAGAATATCGTCCAGATACACAACAACACAGGAATACAAGAGATCACGAAAAATTTCATTAACAAAGTCTTGGAAGACGGCAGGGGCGTTGCACAGGCCAAAGGGCATGACCAGATACTCAAAGTGTCCATCTCTAGTGTTAAATGCCGTTTTCCATTCATCCCCCTCCCTAATGCGGATGAGATTATAAGCACCTCTTAAGTCCAGTTTGGTAAAGATGTGGGCACCTTGGAGGCGATCAAAGAGTTCAGGGATAAGAGGTAGAGGGTAGCGGTTCTTTACCGTGATTTTATTAAGACCGCGGTAGTCAATGCAAGGACGTAGGGAGCCATCTTTTTTGGACACAAAGAAAAATCCAGCTCCGGCAGGAGAGGAGGATTTGCGGATAAAGCCCTTTTTTAAATTTTCCTGGATGTACTCAGACATAGCAAGAGTCTCTGGGGCGGACAGAGGATAAATTCTGCCCCGGGGTGGAGTAGTGCCCGGGAGGAGGTCAATAGGACAGTCATAAGGCCTGTGAGGAGGTAGAGTCTCAGCTTGTTTTTTGCAAAACACATCAGCAAAGTCCATATAGGCCTTAGGGAGACCGGTTACAGGGGGAACCACAGGGTCACGGCAGGGAGTACTGGGAACCGGTTTAAGGCAGTCCTTGAAACAAGAGGTACCCCAGCTCTTGATCTCCCCTGTGGACCAATCCAGGGTTGGGGAATGGTGTTGAAGCCAGGGTAGTCCAAGGAGAATTTCGGAAGTGCAATTGGGGAGGACCAAAAACTCAATTTTTTCGTGATGACGTCCGATGCACATTAGGAGGGGCTCCGTGCGGAAACGTATGGTACAGTCCAATCTTTCATTGTTAACACAATTGATGTAGAGGGGTCTGGCGAGACTGGTCACTGGGATGTTGAACCTGTTGATGAGAGAGGCCAAAATAAAATTTCCTGCAGATCCGGAATCCAAGAAGGCCATAGTAGAGAAGGAGAAGGTAGAGGCAGATATCCGCACAGGCACAGTAAGACGTGGAGAAGCAGAGTTGACATCAAGGACTGTCTCACCTATGTGCGGAGTCAGCGTACGTCTTTCCAGGTGGGGAGGACGGATAGGACAATCCTTCAGGAAGTGTTCGGTACCGGCACAGTACAGGCAGAGATTCTCCATGCGGCGTTGTGTCCTCTCTTGAGGTGTCAGGCGAGACCGGTCAACTTGCATAGCCTCCACGGCGGGAGGCACAGGAACGGATTGCAGGGGACCAGAGGAGAGAGGAGCCGGGGAGAAAAAACGCCTCGTGCGAACAAAGTCCATATCCTGGCGGAGCTCCTGACGCCTTTCGGAAAAACGCATGTCAATGCGAGTGGCTAGATGAATGAGTTCATGTAGGTTAGCAGGGATTTCTCGTGCGGCCAGAACATCTTTAATGTTGCTGGATAGGCCTTTTTTAAAGGTCGCGCAGAGGGCCTCATTATTCCAGGATAGTTCTGAAGCAAGAGTACGGAATTGTACGGCGTACTCGCCAACGGAAGAATTACCCTGGACCAGGTTCAGCAGGGCAGTCTCAGCAGAAGAGGCTCGGGCAGGTTCCTCAAAGACACTTCGAATTTCCGAGAAGAAGGAGTGTACAGAGGCAGTGACGGGGTCATTGCGGTCCCAGAGCGGTGTGGCCCATGACAGAGCTTTTCCAGACAGAAGGCTGACTACGAAAGCCACCTTAGACCTTTCAGTAGGAAACTGGTCTGACATCATCTCCAAGTGCAGGGAACATTGTGAAAGAAAGCCACGGCAAAATTTAGAGTCCCCATCAAATTTATCCGGCAAGGATAGTCGTAGGCCTGAGGCGGCCACTCGCTGCGGAGGAGGTGCAGGAGCTGGCGGAGGAGATGATTGCTGAAGCTGTGGAAGTAGCTGCTGTAGCATCACGGTCAGTTGAGACAGCTGGTGGCCTTGTTGCGCTATCTGTTGTGACTGCTGGGCGACCACCGTGGTGAGGTCAGCGACAACTGGCAGAGGAACTTCAGCGGGATCCATGGCCGGATCTACTGTCACGATGCCGGCTGGCAGGAGGTGGATCCTCTGTGCCAGAGAGGGATTGGCGTGGACCGTGCTAGTGGACCGGTTCTAAGTCACTACTGGTGTTCACCAGAGCCCGCCGCAAAGCGGGATGGTCTTGCTGCGGCGGTAGTGACCAGGTCGTATCCACTAGCAACGGATCAACCTCTCTTACTGCTGAAGATAGGCGCGGTACAAGGGAGTAGACAGAAGCAAGGTCGGACGTAGCAGAAGGTCGGGGCAGGCAGCAAGGATCGTAGTCAGGGGCAACGGCAGGAGGTCTGGAACACAGGCTAGGAACACACAAGGAAACGCTTTCACTGGCACAATGGCAACAAGATCCGGCGAGGGAGTGCAGGGGAAGTGAGGTATACACAGGGAGTGCACAGGTGAACACACTGATTAGAACCACTGCGCCAATCAGCGGCGCGGTGGCCCTTTAAATCGCAGAGACCCGGCGCGCGCGCGCCCTAGGGGGCAGGGCCGCGCGCGCCGGGACAGGACCGACGAAGAGCGAGTCAGGTACGGGAGCCGGGGTGCGCATCGCGAGCGGGCGCCACCCGCATCGCGAATCGCATCCCGGCTGGAGGCGGTATCGCAGCGCACCGGGTCAGTGGATCTGACCGGGGCGCTGCAGTGGCGAGAGTGTAGCGAGCGCTCCGGGGAGGAGCGGGGACCCGGAGCGCTCGGCGTAACAACCGGCTTCTTTTTCAAGGACAACAAACAAATGGTGAAGGGGCACGTTTAAATACTATTACATTATGCGCTTCAGCCACACACACTGGCCATGAGCACATGGTCCCCTTACCTGCTGTAGCCCCAATCCGTCACTCTCTGGGTGTTTCCTGCCTCCACCTCTGCTTCTCTGCTCCGGCACGCGTGTCCCCGTCCTCTAGGGTGCGCGCAACCCAGAGCTTTAAGATTTAAAGGGCCAGTACGCTCATTAGTGTAATCCACCTGTGGCTCATTTATAAATTCCCCCACCCTCCTCAGTTTCCTGCTGGATCTTTGTTGCCTTGAGCCTGAGAGAAAGCATTCCTGTTATTGCCTTGCCGGGTATCTGATCTCTAGCTTTGTGACTTAACCTTGCTCCTCTGTCGCCTGCCTACTGACCTCCTGCTGCGTCTAGACTACGCTACTGTGCCACCTGCCCTGACATTCTGCAATCCAGACTATGAGCTGCCTTATCCCTCCTGTGCCTCGCATCTCCTCAGCCGCCTGTGTGGTCGAGCCGTTCCAGGGGTAGTGACCTGGGTGTTGCCTGCAGCAGCAAATCCATCCTGCTTTGCAGCGGGCTCTGATGAAAACCATCGGCACCTTAGACTCCGCTCCCTGGTACGGTCCGAGTCATCTTCCACACAGGTCCAGCGGATCCACATCCACCGGGGTTCCTGTCTTCAGAAACGGGAGTGTTATAAATATACACACTCCTCCCATACCTGAGGTCACATGATCACAGGAAAACATTACGTCATCTTCAAATATATTGAATAAGACAGATTGCATAAAAACACTTGAAAAGGAAGTCAGTCCGGCTTTAAAACGCATTGTGCATATTTTATCACTTTTAAGAAAATAAACCAACTTGTCCAGTATTGTGTCCTTTATCTGTGGCAGCGCACTTTGGATCCTCATTGTTGGTGGAGTTTGGAGTCATATCCAGGTTGGGTGTGGCTCTGTAGCTCAGTTCCATTGAAGTGAATGGATCCAAGTTGTAATTTCACACACGACTTGGAGACAGACAGGGAGCAGTTTTTGAAAGTAATTATCTCTGTTTTTCGATTCCTGGATAACCCCTTTAACTAAGGCACCCATGCTGGCAAATAAAAGACACTACGCAGACCTTCTCTTCTTTACAGTGCAGTCAGGAGATATATGGAATCTCCTAGTTTATAGTTTGCTATCACTACATTACAAGTCTACAGAAGTCGGTAGAGCTGGATATAGCCCTATATGCGGCAACATTATCAACAAGTTATATTATGCTGCTTTTCTTATGTGCTGCCATTATTTAGTCAATTATTGCTTATGACTGAAGAACCTCTTTAACACATTTCTAGTATGTAATCATAGTAGCGGGGATTTTTTAATGTGTTGCACACATATTACCGTATGTATAAATATGTTTGTCATTTAGAAACCATTTCCAAATGATTACTACTGGATTTTTTAAAATAAGAATATCAGCTCAGAAAAGGACAGACTCAGTATTTTTATACATGAAGCTGAGTTGGCAGAACAGAGGTTAATCCTGTAAAGTCTCACAAGCCCTGTGAAAAGGTGACATAAAGACAAAGGGGGTTTTAGAATGCCTTAAACCTAGCAGTTTGGCATTTCCAGCTTTCCCTCCCACTCATATCCAATATGAGCACAAATTATCAGTACGACTAATGTACTTTATAAGAAAACACTCTTCAGCATACTTAGTAATTTTCTTTGCAAAACATTGACTGCTGTCTACAGGGCATAATCTATAGGAAAAGGAGAGGAAAAAATCTAACACACTTTTTCTTAAAGGGACACTTTATAAGACATTTGCTGTCTTCGATGTTTACTCTTTTTTTTTTCATAGAAGCTGAGTTTATTCATTGATTTGTTGTTATGTGGGGCATAAAGTTTACTCAAGATTTTTTATTTCATAGGTGTCCACAAAAATTATTATTTCACTGGGAGGGGCTGCCCAATTTTATTGTCATCACCTTATATTGACACCACACCAGTCCTAAGGTTGTGTGTGTGGGATCACAGCTCAGTTCTATCGAGGCGAGTCAAGTTGTATTACAACACACAACCTGCCAATTTTTTTAAAGTAGTAAAATAAAACAAAACGTATACAAATTGGGTATTGTAATTATATAGACCTAAAGAATAAAGCTAACAAAATGTGCACTGCATAGAAACGGAAGCCCCCAAAAGTTGCTAAATTGCTTGTTTTTCAATTTCTCTCCACAAATTTTTTTTTTCATTTCGCTGCAAATTGAGTGGTAACATGAGTGATCACAAAGTAGAGTTGGTGGCACAAGAAGCAAGCCCTCATATGCATCTGTAAGTGGAAAATTGAAAGCATGGCTTTTAATTTTCACATGGCTACTAAAAGGTGAGAAGGAAAAAACAAAACCTCCCTCCAAAAAGTGAGGCTGGTCCTTAAAGGCTTAATAGAAGAATCAAGCTGCAATTTTCCAATTTGAGTGTTGCAGTCAAATCGGATTTGGCTCTAGACTTTGTGAGAACGTGGGCAAAACTTGAACATGAGGCCCCCATTGACACTGATATATATATATGAAAGCCATGAGATGGTCGCGGTGTAGCAAGATGTCACAGCATAGCTTGGGTTGGAAGTACCCAGGGCAAGGCAAGAATAGTGCAGCCACTCAGTCTGTGGATGTAAGAAAATGGGGAAGTATATACGATGTCCATCAACACTTACCTTCGGCGCATGTAGAATTTTGCCAAGATTTGAGGTTTAGAAACATAAAATGCCATATTTATTGGCGTATAACACGCACTTTTTAGGCAAAATTTTTTGGCCTAAAGTCTACCTGCGTGTTAAACACTGATAAGCCGCTGCAGTTCAATGATTTAAAGCGGGCGCTTTAAATCAATGAACTGCAGCGGCTTTGCAGGTGCAGAGACTGCCACCGCTGCCGGCTTCTCTGCCCCTGCCTGTCCTGGGGTCTAGAGCCCTGCTGCCGGCCCTTCTCTCCCCCTGGCTATCGGTGCCGCTGCCCGTTCTCTCCCCCTGACTATCGGTGCCAGTGCCCCATTGCCGGCGCCGATAGCCAGGGGGAGAGAAGCGGCGCTGGCAATGGGGCAGCGGCGCCGACAGACAGGGGGAGAGAAGGGGCAGCGGCACCCATTGCCGGCGCCGCTTCCCCGTTGCCCATTCCCGGTGGTATAATTACCTGTTGCCGGGGTCGGGTCCACGCTGCTTCAAGCCTTCGGTGTGCGAACCCTGTGTCGTTGCTATGCGCTGCGAGATGCAATGACGTCACTCGTCATTGCGCCGCGCCGTGCAGTGCATAGCAACGACGCATGGGACGCATACCGGAGGCCTGAAGCAGCGCGGACCCGACCCCGGCAACAGGTAATTATACAACCGGGGATGGAAAGACAGGGGGAGAGAAGCGGGCAGCCATGGCCCCTCTCCCCCTGCCTTTCTTGGGGGTGTATCGGGGTATGCGCATGCACACACACACACCCTCATTTTACCAAGGATATTTGGGTAAAAAACTTTTCTTACCCAAATATCCTTGGTAAAATGAGGGTGCGTGTTATAGGCCGGTCCATGGTATACCCCGATAAATACGGTAATACTTCTACACCAGAATAGCATACAGTATTACTTCTGCAGTGACATATAATATTATCACACTGTTATGAAATAAAGACCCACTATACACAGACCAATATCATCAATAACACCTGTCACATGGGGCAGGATTGTGTGCAGCCCTGAGCTCACCCACAACCACTTTACTTGAATATCTATCCCAAGTGACAGATCTGGATGGCGGTCTCTACTTTGAGTAAGGAAAGTGCATCAGAATGGACCAGAATGGTCCATATCAGTGACCATCAGACATGTTAGGGACAAAATCAGCAGGCACCAGGTTAACCAGAGCAAAGCCAAAGTCCAAATAACCAAGAGAGCAAATTGAGAACAGACAACAAAGTGATAAACACACAAGAAAGCTAGTCAGACAGGCTGAAATCAAAACAGGAAGAGCAACGAAGTACAAAAATCACAAGGCAAAGCCATAGTCAGGCACATTCACTCCCTCACTCATGCATAGTCACGATGCGTAGTTACATAAGTAATTAATCCCCCCCATTAGTAAGATGTTCCTAGTAGATAGGTATATAGGTAGAGAATCCCCACTATCAGGTAGAAGCAGGTAAGTAGATAGTACATCCCTCACCCAATAAGGTAGATACTCCTAAGGCAAATTTTTTTCATGGCGTTTTTTTTTTTTTGGCCAAAAAATGCTGCGGCCAGATGTTAGTTGTAAATCAATGAGAAATCGCTAAATTCTTTTTCCACTTGCCGTTTTTCAGTTTTGCATTTTTTTAATCCTTTTGCCATTTTTTCACTCTTTTTTGGCATTTTTCAGCTCCTTGGCGGTTTTGCAAAATCACAGCATGTTGAGCCACTGGCGTTTTTTCCCCTGAAATCGTGGCATTTTTCTCCCATAGGAATCTATGGGAGTAAAAAACGCCAAGAAAAACAGAGTGTGGGCTTAAACTTTGTTGTTTTTTCAGGCGGTTTTTATTCTCTGGACTTTAGCGATCCAAAAAAATAGATACCTTTTTTAATAAAATTTCATAGGGTACCATTAAAAAATAATAATAAAGAAGATACAGTAGTGATGAAAAAAATTGTATTTAACGAAACTTATCTTTTTTATAACAACATTTTTATTCATTTTTAAACAGGGATCAATTTATGTGGGTGGGTAGGGCACTAAAAATATAGCTGATGTTACGCCTAGCGCTCCGGGTCCCCGCTCCTCCCCGGAGCGCTCACGGCGTCTTTCTCCCTGCAGCTCCCCGGTCAGTCCCGCTGACCGGGAGCGCTGCACTGTCATGGCCGTTGGGGATGCGATTCGCACAGCGGGACGCGCCCGCTCGCGAATCGCATCCCAGGTCACTTACCCGTTCCCGTCCCCTGCTGTCATGTGCTGGCGCGCGCGGCTCCGCTCTCTAGGGCGCGCGCGCGCCAGCTCCCTGAGACTTAAAGGGCCAGTGCACCAATGATTGGTGCCTGGCCCAATTAGCTTAATTGGCTTCCACCTGGTCCCTGACTATATCTGACTTCCTCCCATGCACTCCCTTGCCGGATCTTGTTGCCCTTGTGCCTAGTGAAAGCGTTTTGTGTGTCTAAAGCCTGTGTACCAGAACTTCTGCTATCACCCTGACTACGAACCTTGCCGCCTGCCCCCGACCTTCTGCTACGTCCGACCTTGCTTCTGTCTACTCCCTTGTACCTCGCCTATCATCAGCAGTCAGAGAGGTGAGCCGTTGCTAGTGGATACGACCTGGTCACTACCGCCGCAGCAAGACCATCCCGCTTTGCGGCGGGCTCTGGTGAAAACCAGTAGTGACTTAGAACCGGTCCACTAGCGCGGTCCTCGCCAATCCCTCTCTGGCACAGAGGATCCACTACCTGCCAGCCGGCATCGTGACAGTAGATCCGGCCATGGATCCCGCTGAGGTCCCTCTGCCTTATATCTCTGATATCACCACGGTGGTCGCCCAGCAATCCCGACAGATCGCCCATCTAACCCACCAGCTGTCGGAAATGTCCACCATTGTGCACCAACTTCAGTCGCAACTTCAGCAGCAATCATCTCCTCCGCCAGCTCCTGCACCCCTTCCGCAACGAGTGGCCACTCCTAGCCTCCGCCTGTCCTTGCCGGACAAATTTAATGGGGACTCTAAGTTTTGCCGTGGCTTCCTTTCGCAATGTTCCCTGCACATGGAGATGATGTCGGACCAGTTTCCTACTGAAAGGTCTAAGGTGGCTTTCGTAGTCAGCCTTCTGTCTGGAAAAGCCCTGTCATGGGCCACACCGCTCTGGGACCGCAATGACCCCGTCACTGCCTCTGTACACTCCTTCTTCTCGGAAATTCGAAGTGTCTTTGAGGAACCTGCCCGAGCCTCTTCTGCTGAAACTGCCCTGCTGAACCTGGTCCAGGGTAATTCTTCCGTTGGCGAGTACGCCATACAATTCCGTACTCTTGCTTCTGAACTATCCTGGAATAATGAGGCCCTCTGCGCGACCTTTAAAAAAGGCCTATCCAGCAACATTAAAGATGTTCTGGCCGCACGAGAAACTCCTGCTAACCTGCATGAACTCATTCATCTAGCCACTCGCATTGACATGCGTTTTTCTGAGAGACATCAAGAGCTCCGCCAGGAAAAAGACTTAGATCTCTGGACACCTCTCCCACAGTCTCCACTGCAATCTGCGCCTAGGCCTCCCGCCGAGGAAGCCATGCAAGTGGATCGGTCTCGCCTGACCCTGGAAGAGAGGAATCGCCGTAAGGAAGAGAATCTTTGTCTGTACTGTGCCAGTACCGAACATTTTTTGGTGGATTGCCCTATCCGTCCTCCACGTCTGGGAAACGCACGCTCGCACCCAGCTCTCGTGGGTGTGGCGTCTCTTGATGCTAAGTCGGCTTCTCCACGTCTCACGGTGCCTGTACGGATTTCTACTTCAGCCAGCTCTTCCCTCTCAGCCGTGGCCTGCCTGGACTCTGGTGCTTCTGGGAATTTTATTCGGGAGTCCTTGGTGAATAAATTCCGCATTCCGGTGACCCGTCTTGTCAAGCCACTCCACATTTCCGCGGTCAACGGAGCCAGGTTGGATTGCACCGTGCGTTACCGCACGGAGCCCCTCCTAATGTGCATCGGACCTCATCACGAGAAAATTGAATTTTTGGTCCTTCCCAATTGCACTTCCGAAATTCTCCTTGGACTACCCTGGCTTCTACACCATTCCCCAACCCTGGACTGGTCCACTGGGGAGATCAAGAGTTGGGGTCCCTCTTGTTCCAAGGACTGCCTTAAACCGGTTCCCAGTACTCCCTGCCGTGACCCTGTGGTTCCTCCTGTATCCGGTCCCCCTAAGGTCGTTAGGGACTCTGCCTGCCACAGAAAATGCCTCTCCCCCCCTCCCAGTCCCTTCAGGCAAGCCTCTGTGTCCCCTCATGGCTCCCGTCCTTGTGTCTCCCTGCCCCGTGCCAAGCTTCACCCTCTGCCCTCCCTCCCCATTCCTACTCCTGCTGTACTGCCTGCCATTGAGGAAACCATCCATTCCTTCCCGGTGTCCTCATCCCAGGGGAGGCAGTCACCGGACAAAAAAAAGGGGAGACCTAAGGGGGGGGGGTACTGTTACGCCTAGCGCTCCGGGTCCCCGCTCCTCCCCGGAGCGCTCACGGCGTCTTTCTCCCTGCAGCTCCCCGGTCAGTCCCGCTGACCGGGAGCGCTGCACTGTCATGGCCGTTGGGGATGCGATTCGCACAGCGGGACGCGCCCGCTCGCGAATCGCATCCCAGGTCACTTACCCGTTCCCGTCCCCTGCTGTCATGTGCTGGCGCGCGCGGCTCCGCTCTCTAGGGCGCGCGCGCGCCAGCTCCCTGAGACTTAAAGGGCCAGTGCACCAATGATTGGTGCCTGGCCCAATTAGCTTAATTGGCTTCCACCTGGTCCCTGACTATATCTGACTTCCTCCCATGCACTCCCTTGCCGGATCTTGTTGCCCTTGTGCCTAGTGAAAGCGTTTTGTGTGTCTAAAGCCTGTGTACCAGAACTTCTGCTATCACCCTGACTACGAACCTTGCCGCCTGCCCCCGACCTTCTGCTACGTCCGACCTTGCTTCTGTCTACTCCCTTGTACCTCGCCTATCATCAGCAGTCAGAGAGGTGAGCCGTTGCTAGTGGATACGACCTGGTCACTACCGCCGCAGCAAGACCATCCCGCTTTGCGGCGGGCTCTGGTGAAAACCAGTAGTGACTTAGAACCGGTCCACTAGCGCGGTCCTCGCCAATCCCTCTCTGGCACAGAGGATCCACTACCTGCCAGCCGGCATCGTGACAGCTGACAATAATAAAAATGTAGTGTGTGTGTTTTTCACTTTTTATTCTTAGTTTTTTAGGTTCTACTGCTACTCCCCAGCATGAAACACACTGTTCCATGATGGGACTAGTAGTACCTGTACTAATTGACAGATCGCCCCAGGTCCGTTGCGATCCTTCTGTATAATTTATAGGTGTGGCCGGCTGCTCTTCTATGGTCCCCTGCACTGACGTACATATACACCTATTCATATTTCCCGCAGAGAGCTGTGATTGGCTAGATGGTTCTAGCCAATCACAACTCTCTGTGGGAAATATTAATACGTGTATATATACGTCAGTGTAGGGGACCATAGAAGACATTATACATGAGGATGCCGGCCGCATCTATACATTATACAGGAGGATCACAGCGGGTGTCAGGAGTGACATTCGCTGTGATCTTTCCTTAACTGCAGGTACTGCAGCTCCCAACATGGAGCAGAGTGTGCTCCATGTTGGGAGTAGTAGCACATGCAGTCAAGGACAGATCACAGCGGGTATCACTTCTGACACCCGCTGCGATCGTCCCATCTATTGCAGAGATGCGGGGTGGCTCTGTACAGCGCTCGCATCTCTGCACTATACTCCGGCCAGTGATATGAATAGAACATCACTCATTCATATTTCCCTCTAAGAGCGGTGATTGGCTGCAACCATCCGGTCAATCCCCACTCTGGGCGGAAAATATGAATGAGTGATGTTCTATTAATATCACTGGCTGAAGTACAGTGCAGAGATGCGAGCGCTGTATAGAGCCGCTCCGCATCTTTGCTATATTATGGACAATCGCATCGGGCGATATGTCTATTAGTACAGGTACTACTACTCCCATCATGGAACTGTCTGTTCCATGCTGGTAGTAGTAGTGTCACGATGCCGGCTGGCAGGTAGTGGATCCTCTGTGCCAGAGAGGGATTGGCGAGGACCGCGCTAGTGGACCGGTTCTAAGTCACTACTGGTTTTCACCAGAGCCCGCCGCAAAGCGGGATGGTCTTGCTGCGGCGGTAGTGACCAGGTCGTATCCACTAGCAACGGCTCACCTCTCTGACTGCTGATGATAGGCGAGGTACAAGGGAGTAGACAGAAGCAAGGTCGGACGTAGCAGAAGGTCGGGGGCAGGCGGCAAGGTTCGTAGTCAGGGTGGATAGCAGAAGTACTGGTACACAGGCTTTAGACACACAAAACGCTTTCACTAGGCACAAGGGCAACAAGATCCGGCAAGGGAGTGCATGGGAGGAGGTCAGATATAGTCAGGGACCAGGTGGAAGCCAATTAAGCTAATTGGGCCAGGCACCAATCATTGGTGCACTGGCCCTTTAAGTCTCAGGGAGCTGGCGCGCGCGCGCCCTAGAGAGCGGAGCCGCGCGCGCCACCACATGACAGCAGGGGACGGGAACGGGTAAGTGACCTGGGATGCGATTCGCGAGCGGGCGCGTCCCGCTGTGCGAATCGCATCCCCAACGGCCATGACAGTGCAGCGCTCCCGGTCAGCGGGACTGACCGGGGAGCTGCAGGGAGAAAGACGCCGTGAGCGCTCCGGGGAGGAGCGGGGACCCGGAGCGCTAGGCGTAACAGTACCCCCCCCCCTTAGGTCTCCCCTTTTTTTTGTCCGGTGACTGCCTCCCCTGGGATGAGGACACCGGGAAGGAATGGATGGTTTCCTCAATGGCAGGCAGTACAGCAGGAGTGGGAATGGGGAGGGAGGGCAGAGGGCGAGGCCTGGCACGGGGCAGTGTGACACCAGGACGAGGGCCATGAGGAGGCACCGAGGCTTGCCTGAGTGGACTGGGAGGGGGGGAGAGGCATTTTCTGTGGCAGGCAGAGTCCCTAATGACCTTAGGGGGACCGGATACAGGAGGAACCACAGGGTCACGGCAGGGAGTACTGGGAACCGGTTTAAGGCAGTCCTTGGAACAAGAGGGACCCCAACTCTTGATCTCCCCAGTGGACCAGTCCAGGGTTGGGGAATGGTGTAGAAGCCAGGGTAGTCCAAGGAGAATTTCGGAAGTGCAATTGGGAAGGACCAAAAATTCAATTTTCTCGTGATGAGGTCCGATGCACATTAGGAGGGGCTCCGTGCGGTAACGCACGGTGCAATCCAACCTGGCTCCGTTGACCGCGGAAATGTGGAGTGGCTTGACAAGACGGGTCACCGGAATGCGGAATTTATTCACCAAGGACTCCCGAATAAAATTCCCAGAGGCACCAGAGTCCAGGCAGGCCACGGCTGAGAGGGAAGAACTGGCTGAAGAAGAAATCCGTACAGGCACCGTGAGACGTGGAGAAGCCGACTTAGCATCAAGAGACGCCACACCCACGAGAGCTGGGTGCGAGCGTGCGTTTCCCAGACGTGGAGGACGGATAGGGCAATCCACCAAAAAATGTTCGGTACTGGCACAGTACAGACAAAGATTCTCTTCCTTACGGCGATTCCTCTCTTCCAGGGTCAGGCGAGACCGATCCACTTGCATGGCCTCCTCGGCGGGAGGCCTAGGCGCAGATTGCAGTGGAGACTGTGGGAGAGGTGTCCAGAGATCTAAGTCTTTTTCCTGGCGGAGCTCTTGATGTCTCTCAGAAAAACGCATGTCAATGCGAGTGGCTAGATGAATGAGTTCATGCAGGTTAGCAGGAGTTTCTCGTGCGGCCAGAACATCTTTAATGTTGCTGGATAGGCCTTTTTTAAAGGTCGCGCAGAGGGCCTCATTATTCCAGGATAGTTCAGAAGCAAGAGTACGGAATTGTATGGCGTACTCGCCAACGGAAGAATTACCCTGGACCAGGTTCAGCAGGGCAGTCTCAGCAGAAGAGGCTCGGGCAGGTTCCTCAAAGACACTTCGAATTTCCGAGAAGAAGGAGTGTACAGAGGCAGTGACGGGGTCATTGCGGTCCCAGAGCGGTGTGGCCCATGACAGGGCTTTTCCAGACAGAAGGCTGACTACGAAAGCCACCTTAGACCTTTCAGTAGGAAACTGGTCCGACATCATCTCCATGTGCAGGGAACATTGCGAAAGAAAGCCACGGCAAAACTTAGAGTCCCCATTAAATTTGTCCGGCAAGGACAGGCGGAGGCTAGGAGTGGCCACTCGCTGCGGAAGGGGTGCAGGAGCTGGCGGAGGAGATGATTGCTGCTGAAGTTGTGACTGAAGTTGGTACACAATGGTGGACATTTCCGACAGCTGGTGGGTTAGATGGGCGATCTGTCGGGATTGCTGGGCGACCACCGTGGTGATATCAGAGATATAAGGCAGAGGGACCTCAGCGGGATCCATGGCCGGATCTACTGTCACGATGCCGGCTGGCAGGTAGTGGATCCTCTGTGCCAGAGAGGGATTGGCGAGGACCGCGCTAGTGGACCGGTTCTAAGTCACTACTGGTTTTCACCAGAGCCCGCCGCAAAGCGGGATGGTCTTGCTGCGGCGGTAGTGACCAGGTCGTATCCACTAGCAACGGCTCACCTCTCTGACTGCTGATGATAGGCGAGGTACAAGGGAGTAGACAGAAGCAAGGTCGGACGTAGCAGAAGGTCGGGGGCAGGCGGCAAGGTTCGTAGTCAGGGTGGATAGCAGAAGTACTGGTACACAGGCTTTAGACACACAAAACGCTTTCACTAGGCACAAGGGCAACAAGATCCGGCAAGGGAGTGCATGGGAGGAGGTCAGATATAGTCAGGGACCAGGTGGAAGCCAATTAAGCTAATTGGGCCAGGCACCAATCATTGGTGCACTGGCCCTTTAAGTCTCAGGGAGCTGGCGCGCGCGCGCCCTAGAGAGCGGAGCCGCGCGCGCCAGCACATGACAGCAGGGGACGGGAACGGGTAAGTGACCTGGGATGCGATTCGCGAGCGGGCGCGTCCCGCTGTGCGAATCGCATCCCCAACGGCCATGACAGTGCAGCGCTCCCGGTCAGCGGGACTGACCGGGGAGCTGCAGGGAGAAAGACGCCGTGAGCGCTCCGGGGAGGAGCGGGGACCCGGAGCGCTAGGCGTAACAAGTAGTACTGCCTAAAAACTTTCAAGAAAGAGAGAAAGAAAAAAAGTGAAACACACACACTTTATTAAAATTAATTAAAATATAAATTTTGTTAAATAAATTTTTTTCCATCACTATTGCACCCTTTGCTACCTTACATGTGGTCTCACGTGTCATCAAGCGCAGCTTGCAGCATAAGCTAGCACTGTTGTGGTAAATTATGGGAGCAGGAGTAAGTTGTATTTACAGCCAGAGATTCCTGTACAAAGTGGCGATGCGTACATTGTATGCATTTCTGCCTATTTTGTATTCTTAAGGGGGGGGGGGAGGCTTAGTTAAGTGGCAGCAACCCCACTCCTATCACTCACAAGCAGCCTGTACATGCTGAGAAGATCTCACTGATCTCAGCATGTACAGGTTTCCAGGGGGTAGCAGGAGTGTGCATTTTGCACTCCCCCCTTGCAGACACCCATGGCCAGTACATATCTAATAAGTATGCTAGTCTTGCTATTTGGGCATAATTCACATATCAATGCTGTGTGCATAGATTCATAGACACATCGGGGGAGATTTATCAAAACCTGTACAAAGGAAAAGTTGCCCAGTTGCTGATAGCAACCAATCAGATTGCTTTTTTCATTTTTCAGAGGCCTTGTTAAAAATGAAAAAAGGGATCTGATTGGTTTCTATGGGCAACTGGGCAACTTTTACTCTGGACAGATTTTGATAAATCTCCCCATCATGGGCAAAGTCCAAAACATAGGAGGTTTACTGCTATGAAAAAAAGCATAAGTGGAGAGACAGCTCTTATAGAGAATGCCCATGGAACGTCTTCTAGATTTTATCCATTTTATCCAATATCTTATTTTAGTTAAACGGGGTGCTGTACCTTCTGCAAAACTATTATATATTTTAGGCAATTAAGATGCCATCATGTATATACTGTATATAATTGACAACATACATAAACCAACATACTAAACATGCAACTAAATCATAAAAGAAGTGGGGGGAAGTTTCAGAAATATTAATCGATCCTCATTAAACATGAACCATAAAATATCACTGATAAAAATTGCGCATAGATTGCCATATACAACTTATTTCCTATACAATATTGGTAAAAGAGATGAATCTAACTGTCCCAAGTGCCAAGTAGTTGAAGCGGACCTAGGCCATATGTTATGGGGATGTCCTAAGATTAATAACTTTTGGGTTGCAATTTATAAAATAGTGAAAAAAAATTTAAAGTTAAAATACCTTTTGAAATGAAGACAGCAATTCTGGGTATAGGCCTGTGGAGTAGTATCAGGAATAACGTTAATTTAAAGATTTTTGGATTAGCGAAGTTTCTGATACTTAGCAAGTGGTTTGCGCCGGAGAGTCCATCTAAGAAGTAACGAATCGATGAAGTAGAACAAATAAAAAGATTTGAACTCATATATTATAAAGGAAAGAAAGCACTACCTAGAGTTCAATGTGAATGGAGTATCTGGGAGAAGGGAACCTAGCTGACTCGGGGTAGGGGTGGGCTCGGGGTATGGGTGGCATGGGAGTTTTATGTAATGTTGGTTGAACTGTAACTACTGTAGGGATTTGTAAATCTTGGAAAATAATAAAGGGAAAAAAAATCATAAAATAAGTACATGATTGTGTTAAATATTGTCTAAATACTTACAACATGTATCCCCTTGTCTTGTTCTAGTGGATGCACAGTCTACTTGCCAGAAACCTTTAACATCTGGTTGTCAGAAGAAATAACTCTAATGTCTGAAATAGTCTGTGCTAGTATTATTAGCACATGAGAGCCTTCTAGTCAGTCCTGGACAGTTTACATCTCCCTCCTGGGTGACATAGTAAAGTAGTTTTAGTCCCCCCTTAATAAAGTATTTTCTATTTTATCACAAAGACATTAAATAAAATCCAATCATTCCATCCCATTGGATGCTGATACCTGCTTAAAATATTAATAGACTACAGCACAGTCTAGAATACTACTATGAATATTCACAAAAATAAATAGCCTATTTGGATTAATGGGACATCCTGCAGATTAGAATCTTTGTGACTTTGTAGTTGTCCTTCTGAATTACCATCTCCAAATCACAAAGCCCGCAAAACATACTATTATTATTGGCTTGTTAGATTTGATCAAATATTTAAAGAAAAAAAGGAATTACATATTACTTGTCTCCTCCATCTCATTTGCCAATTGTATTAAACAAACATTACAGGTAAAGCTTACTAATGCTCTGGAAATCTATAGTACTATGTAAATAAATAATATTATTATGTAAATAAAGAAGCATGGCAGTTTCTGAAAATAAAGTTATTTTGCTTTAAAATTATGTAAAAAGAGCTCACTAAGAAAAGACGGCAAGTAAAGATCTTGGAAATTTTAAGAAACTGATACAGAATTTATAATAAGTAAGAATAAATAAAATTTAAATACATTCAATGGACACTGCCTTGAAAAAACTACTTTTCATATGTTGCAGAGACATATCAATTGTCTTGATCAGTTGAGGCTCTGTGTCACGTGACCAGTATGGACCTATAATGGGGATGCCCATAGAGCAGTGGGAGAAGCATGTGGATATGTCTCTCTTCCTGCTCGTTCTTGTGACTGGATAGGGTCTAAACACTGAGACCCCGACTGATAAAAACTTTTGATTTATCGATATGACAGGGCCAATATTCCCCTGTTTAATAGGGTCAGCAAACAGCCAAGGAATGAGCAAACTCTCATTCACCAGGTGATCATTTTGTTTTTCCCTGTTAAAAAATCATCCACCATCGCCCCACATCTCTCCATGTAATAGGGATATAAAGCTGAGTGATGACAGCAAAGGGTCACATGAATAATTCAGCAATTGTTCTTGCGGCAAATCACAGGAAAATAGAGTATAAGCTCTATTAAAACTTAACATTTAATCTAAAATATATAAAATAAATTATCCTCCAGCACAAAATTGAGCAAACCAATACTAAAGGTACAAATTAACAAAGATAACAACAACAACAATCAGTGTTTGGACCAGTAATGTATGGTGATAACAACAAGTTAAAGTGTACGTGTCGTCAACAAAAATGTTTTATATAATGTAGATAATACCATTATATGTATATTTGTAATATACATTGATTAAAAATTGTGTATATTTTTGGGTTGAAAATGCTGTCTGTGTGTCTCTATGATGAGTCCAAAAACAGGAAGTGAGAGCAGGACAAGCAGGGATGTGTGCATTCTCCTGGCTTGTCAATCATCCTGATGTATCAGCCGGGAGCATGTTATAGAGCTTCACCGCACACTGTCCTGCTTTTTCTTAGTGCACAGAGCCCTGCTTGTCCATCCTCACTTCCTGTATTTGGACTCCTCATAGAGACACACATGCAATAGCTGAAGGGACAAAAATAAAAAATAAATTTAACCAATGTAAATTACAAATATACATATATTGGTATTATCTACATTATATAAAAAGTTTTTGTTGAGGACAGGTACACTTAAAGGGCCAAGCACATAAGGGCTGCTAAATTAAACCTTTTACAAGCCTGTCCAAACTATCACATAGATTCCTGCTACATGAAACAATAAACAACGATTTGACCCAACGCGTTTCCCCCCCAGATAATAATATATCAAATTGCGGGGTTCTTAAGGGCACCTTAACAAGCAAGATACTGGGATGTAAGATGTGGCTGCAATATTACAAATAAGAGCCAAATAAATGGATAGAAAGGTTCTTGAAGGGACTACTCACTCAGATCCAAAAGGTACAAGATGTGCCAAGATGGAAAAAGGGAAATCCAGCTTTGATGTCTCCTCTCCAAGGAGACATCATATTTTTAGCATTTAGCAGGTATGGCAGTTTTGGCCTGATTTGAGACAGAGTTCTGGTGAATTTTGCTTGGTATACCCTTTGTATTTATTAATTTTTTTCAGTTCCAAACAGTGGTGTACACAGTTGCCAGAACTCAAAGAAATGCAAAAATCTTACAAGCAAAAAAAAATATGATTAAAATGCATTGCTTAAAGTGCATCTGTCACATAATATAGACTTGTTAAACTGCACACACACAATTCAATTGGGCTTTACAATTCTCATCTACCCATGCTGTAGGGAACGTTATCTCCATATAAATAGGTTAGGACTCCAAGCCCCGCCTCTCTGACTGTTCGGATGACTCCTTGCTAGGTTACAAAACCTATAGTGCCTGCTACAAAATAAGCACAAGAATGGCTGGATTGGACTTGCTAAGCTCTAATGCACAGTGTGTACAGCTTAACAAGTCTACATTACATGACAGATGCACTTTAAATACACAGTATAGCTATAGATTAACATCTCAATTTCCAAGTTAAGGTTCAGGTCATTTCAAACACTGGTCGAATTGCAGAAAATAGCATATCATTAAAACAACAATTCAAGAGCTTATATTGTATTCCAGTTTCCCTTATTTCTGTGTTAACTTTCTATTTGACCTTTACAAAAATATAAAAGTACTATTCACAGAGACGAAAAGGATTGTATTCAAATGGAAATAAAGGAGAATATAGTACTAAATTAAAGCTAGTAACCAATGCGTTCCTTGAAGGGGTACTTCAGAGAAAAAAAAGTTTTCAATTCAACTGATGCCAAAAAATTATACAGATTTGTACTTATCAGCCAATATATGCTCCATAGAAAGTTGTGTTGTTCTTTTTAGTGTGACCACAGTGCTCTCTGCTGACACCTCTGTCTGTGTCAGGAACTGTCCAGAATAGGAGCAAATCCCCAAAGCAAACCTCTCTTGCTCTGGACAGTTCCTGACAGGGACAGAGGTGGCAGCAGAGAGCACTGTGGTCAGGCAGGAAACAGCTACAACACTTCCTCTAGAGCATTCAGCAGCTAATAAATACTAAGCTTTTAAAATAGAAGCAATTCACAAATCTGTATAACTTTCTGGCTACAGTTGATTTACAATTTTTTTGTCCTTCAAGGCCCCTTCACAAAGCTTGGCCAATGGTACAGTTGGGCTGCACAAACAATTGTTGAATTGTTTGGGTGGCCCTTTAAATTCCTCATTATCAACCACATATCACATGTTTATACAGGGCAATCTACAGCTGTAATGATAATTTAAACAATCAAACAAAAGAATCCAATCAGGTGAAAAACAAGTGTTTTCTTGTACATGGACTGGTCTCTGGCCCTTTTACTCTGGCCAATTATAGGAATGCTCGTTTGCCCTTTTACACGGGCCTTTACGTCTATGGCCTGCTTAAATATTAAAACCAAGTAATGACTTTAAAAGAAAAGAAAAAAAAAACCTCCAGTTGTATCCACTCGTTTTCCATGTCTCAGACAATTTGGATGAGCCATTTAATTAGCAAACTGGCACAGAACAAACCACACAGCCCCATTAGGCAAGTCATTGTGAAGCTGAATTTTAATAACTTTTTCATCTCTACATACAACAAAATTGTGACCGTGTTTATAGCAGGAAGTGCATTCTATTGTTTTGTATAGATATAGCTGAGAAGAGGAGAACCTGTCACATTGAAAATACAGTCTAATCTGCAAGCATCATGTTATAGAGCGGGAGGAGCTGAACAGATTTACATATCGTATTGTGGGAAAAGTTCCAGGATAATTTGTCATTTTTATATGTACATTTTTTTCCTCTTTCTAGACTAAGTAGTCACGTGGGCAGTCCTACTCAGTGATTGGAGCACTCTTTATATACACAAATAGCTGTCAATCACTGATAAGGACTGCTCATGTGTCTACCTAGCCTAGAGAAGATGTTTACATAAATAAATGACAATTTATTCAGGAACATTTGTTTGGAGATTGGATTGCATGTTCAATGTGACAGTTTTTATTTCTTCATTTGAAGCCACTGGTTCATGTATAAAGAACCTCAGCTTACAGCTCTTATCACTAGCCATACCGTTCTGCTGAAGGGAGTTACTGTATTCCCTGCCAAAAACACGCAACATGGTCAGGTCTGCCACAGAAAGAGAAGCTCTTGCTTTCCCTGTTCTCTATTTTCTCCCTGATCTCCCTAATGTCAGTGCTCACTTGAAAAATGTATATTGAGATAGTGGTGGTGACACAATAAAGAGAGAGAGATTATGCCCACAACAAAGACATGTGCATGGTGCCTGTATGGTGGCACAGAGTCACTACAAGTCTAAAATGTGGCTTCCACTAGAATATGAAGTGTGAGACACCTGATGCTACAGGATGGGCTCATGGAGTTCTATAGGTAGCAGGAACAGATGGGAATAAAAACTAGCCCTGGCAATATATGCATGTCAACCCCACAGCATTCCGTCATTGCGTCATTTCCAGCAAAAGAGAAGGAACAGGGAAGCAAGGCATTTGATTTGCCATAATTCTGTAAGAGACCTATTGTTACGCCGAGCGCTCCGGGTCCCCGCTCCTCCCCGGAGCGCTCGCTTCTCTCTCGCTACCGCAGCGCTCCGGGCAGCTCCACTGACCCGGTGCGCTGCGATACCGTCTCCAGCCGGGATGCGATTCGTGATGCGGGTAGCGCCCGCTCGCGATGCGCATCCCGGCTCCCGTACCTGACTCGCTCTCCGTCTGTCCTGTCCCGGCGCGCGCGGCCCCGCTCCCTAGGGCGCGCGCGCGCCGGGTCTCTGCGATTTAAAGGGCCACTGCGCCGCTGATTGGCGCAGTGGTTCCAATTAGTGTGTTCACCTGTGCACTCCCTATTTATACCTCACTTCCCCTTCACTCCCTCGCCGGATCTTGTTGCCATTGTGCCAGTGAAAGCGTTTCCTTGTGTGTTCCTAGCCTGTGTTCCAGACCTCCTGCCGTTGCCCCTGACTACGATTCTTGCTGCCTGCCCCGACCTTCTGCTACGTCCGACCTTGCTTCTGTCTACTCCCTTGTACCGCGCCTATCTTCAGCAGTCAGAGAGGTTGAGCCGTTGCTAGTGGATACGACCTGGTCACTACCGCCGCAGCAAGACCATCCCGCTTTGCGGCGGGCTCTGGTGAAAACCAGTAGTGACTTAGAACCGATCCACTAGCACGGTCCACGCCAATCCCTCTCTGGCACAGAGGATCCACTACCTGCCAGCCGGCATCGTGACAGTAGATCCGGCCATGGATCCCGCTGAAGTTCCTCTGCCAGTTGTCGCCGACCTCACCACGGTGGTCGCCCAGCAGTCACAACAGATAGCGCAACAAGGCCAACAGCTGTCTCAACTGACCGTGATGCTACAGCAGCTACTACCACAGCTTCAGCAATCATCTCCTCCGCCAGCTCCTGCACCTCCTCCGCAGCGAGTGGCCGCTTCTGGTCTACGACTATCCTTGCCGGATAAATTTGATGGGGACTCTAAATTCTGCCGTGGCTTTCTTTCCCAATGTTCCCTGCACTTGGAGATGATGTCGGACCAGTTCCCTACTGAAAGGTCTAAGGTGGCTTTCGTAGTCAGCCTTCTGTCTGGAAAAGCTCTGTCATGGGCCACACCGCTCTGGGACCGCAATGACCCCGTCACTGCCTCTATACACTCCTTCTTCTCAGAAATTCGAAGTGTCTTTGAGGAACCTGCCCGAGCCTCTTCTGCTGAGACTGCCCTGTTGAACCTGGTCCAGGGTAATTCTTCCGTTGGCGAGTACGCCGTACAATTCCGTACTCTTGCTTCAGAATTATCCTGGAATAATGAGGCCCTCTGCGCGACCTTTAAAAAAGGCCTATCCAGCAACATTAAAGATGTTCTGGCCGCACGAGAAATCCCTGCTAACCTACATGAACTCATCCATCTTGCCACTCGCATTGACATGCGTTTTTCCGAAAGGCGTCAGGAGCTCCGCCAGGATATGGACTTTGTTCGCACAAGACGTTTTTTCTCCCCGGCTCCTCTCTCCTCTGGTCCCCTGCAATCCGTTTCTGTGCCTCCCGCCGTGGAGGCTATGCAGGTCGACCGGTCTCGCCTGACACCTCAAGAGAGGACACGACGCCGCATGGAGAATCTCTGTCTGTACTGTGCCAGTATCGAACACTTCCTGAAGGATTGTCCTATCCGTCCTCCCCGCCTGGAAAGACGTACGCTGACTCCGCACAAAGGTGAGACAGTCCTTGATGTCTACTCTGCTTCTCCACGTCTTACTGTGCCTGTGCGGATATCTGCCTCTGCCTTCTCCTTCTCTACTATGGCCTTCTTGGATTCCGGATCTGCAGGAAATTTTATTTTGGCCTCTCTCGTCAACAGGTTCAACATCCCAATGACCAGTCTCGCCAGACCCCTCTACATCAATTGTGTAAACAATGAAAGATTGGATTGTACCATACGTTTCCGCACGGAGCCCCTTCTAATGTGCATCGGACCTCATCACGAGAAGATTGAATTTTTGGTCCTCCCCAATTGCACTTCCGAAATCCTCCTTGGACTACCCTGGCTTCAACTCCATTCCCCAACCCTGGATTGGTCCACTGGGGAGATCAAGAGTTGGGGGCCCTCTTGTTTCAAGGACTGCCTAAAACCGGTTCCCAGTACCCCTTGCCGTGACTCTGTGGTTCCCCCTGTAACCGGTCTCCCTAAGGCCTATATGGACTTTGCGGATGTTTTTTGCAAAAAACAAGCTGAGACTCTACCTCCTCACAGGCCTTATGATTGTCCTATTGACCTCCTCCCGGGCACTACTCCACCCCGGGGCAGAATCTATCCTCTGTCCGCCCCAGAGACTCTTGCTATGTCGGAGTACATCCAGGAAAATTTAAAAAAAGGCTTTATCCGTAAATCCTCCTCTCCTGCCGGAGCCGGATTTTTCTTTGTGTCCAAAAAAGATGGCTCTCTACGCCCTTGCATTGACTACCGCGGTCTTAATAAAATCACGATAAAGAACCGCTACCCTCTACCCCTCATCTCTGAACTCTTTGATCGCCTCCAAGGTGCCCACATCTTTACCAAACTGGACTTAAGAGGTGCTTATAATCTCATCCGCATCAGAGAGGGGGATGAATGGAAAACGGCATTTAACACTAGAGATGGACACTTTGAGTATCTGGTCATGCCCTTTGGCCTGTGCAACGCCCCTGCCGTCTTCCAAGACTTTGTTAATGAAATTTTTCGTGATCTCTTATACTCCTGTGTTGTTGTATATCTGGACGATATCCTGATTTTTTCTGCCAATCTAGAAGAACACCGCCAGCATGTCCGTATGGTTCTTCAGAGACTTCGTGACAATCAACTTTATGCCAAGATAGAGAAATGTCTGTTTGAATGCCAATCTCTTCCTTTCCTAGGATACTTGGTCTCTGGCCAGGGACTACAAATGGATCCAGACAAACTCTCTGCCGTCTTAGATTGGCCACGCCCCTCCGGACTCCGTGCTATCCAACGTTTTTTGGGGTTCGCCAATTATTACAGGCAATTTATTCCACATTTTTCTACCGTTGTGGCCCCTATCGTGGCTTTAACCAAAAAAAATGCCAATCCCAAGTCTTGGCCTCCTCAAGCGGAAGACGCCTTTAAACGGCTCAAGTCTGCCTTTTCTTCGGCTCCCGTGCTCTCCAGACCTGACCCATCTAAACCCTTCCTATTGGAGGTTGATGCCTCCTCTGTAGGAGCTGGAGCGGTCCTTCTACAAAAAAATTCTTCCGGGCATGCTGTTACTTGTGGTTTTTTTTCTAGGACCTTCTCTCCGGCGGAGAGGAACTACTCCATCGGGGATCGAGAGCTTCTAGCCATTAAATTAGCACTTGAGGAATGGAGGCATCTGCTGGAGGGATCAAGATTTCCTGTTATTATTTACACCGATCACAAGAACCTCTCCTATCTCCAGTCTGCCCAACGGCTGAATCCTCGCCAGGCCAGGTGGTCTCTGTTCTTTGCCCGATTTAATTTTGAAATTCACTTTCGGCCTGCCGATAAGAACATTAGGGCCGATGCTCTCTCTCGTTCCTCGGAGGCCTCGGAAGTCGAACTCTCTCCGCAACACATCATTCCTCCTGACTGCCTGATCTCCACTTCTCCAGCCTCCATCAGGCAAACTCCTCCAGGAAAGACCTTCGTCTCTCCACGCCAACGCCTCGGAATCCTCAAATGGGGTCACTCCTCCCATCTCGCAGGTCATACAGGCATCAAGAAATCTGTGCAACTCATCTCTCGCTTCTATTGGTGGCCGACTCTGGAGACGGATGTCGTGGACTTTGTGCGAGCCTGCACTGTCTGTGCTCGGGATAAGACTCCTCGCCAGAAGCCCGCTGGTTTTCTTCATCCTCTGCCTGTCCCCGAACAGCCTTGGTCTCTGATTGGTATGGATTTTATTACAGACCTACCCCCATCCCGTGGCAACACTGTTGTTTGGGTGGTCGTTGATCGATTCTCCAAGATGGCACATTTCATCCCTCTTCCTGGTCTTCCTTCAGCGCCTCAGTTGGCTAAACAATTTTTTGTACACATTTTTCGTCTTCACGGGTTGCCCACACAAATAGTCTCGGATAGAGGCGTCCAATTCGTGTCAAAATTCTGGAGGGCTCTCTGTAAACAACTCAAGATTAAATTAAACTTTTCTTCTGCATATCATCCTCAATCCAATGGACAAGTAGAAAGAATTAACCAGGTCTTGGGTGATTATTTACGACATTTTGTTTCCTCCCGCCAGGATGATTGGGCAGATCTTCTACCATGGGCCGAATTCTCGTATAACTTTAGAGTCTCTGAATCTTCCTCCAAATCCCCATTTTTCGTGGTGTACGGCCGTCACCCTCTTCCCCCCCTCCCTACTCCCTTGCCCTCTGGTTTGCCCGCGGTAGATGAAGTGACTCGTGATCTTTCCACCATATGGAAAGAGACCCAAGTTTCTCTTTTACAGGCTTCATCTCGCATGAAAAAGTTTGCCGATAAGAAAAGAAGAGCTCCCCCCATTTTTGCTCCCGGAGACAAGGTATGGCTCTCCGCTAAATATGTCCGCTTTCGTGTCCCCAGTTACAAACTGGGTCCACGCTATCTTGGTCCCTTCAAAGTCTTGTGCCAAATTAATCCTGTCTCTTACAAACTTCTTCCTCCTTCTCTCCGTATTCCTAATGCCTTTCATGTCTCTCTTCTTAAACCACTCATCATCAACCGTTTCTCTCCCAAATTAGTTTCTCCCACTCCTGTCTCCGGTTCTTCTGACGTCTTCTCAGTGAAAGAGATACTGGCCTCCAAGACAGTCAGAGGAAAAAAGTTCTTTTTGGTGGATTGGGAGGGCTGTGGACCTGAAGAGAGATCCTGGGAACCTGAGGACAACATCCTAGACAAAAGTCTGCTCCTCAGGTTCTCAGGCTCTAAGAAGAGGGGGAGACCCAAGGGGGGGGGGTACTGTTACGCCGAGCGCTCCGGGTCCCCGCTCCTCCCCGGAGCGCTCGCTTCTCTCTCGCTACCGCAGCGCTCCGGGCAGCTCCACTGACCCGGTGCGCTGCGATACCGTCTCCAGCCGGGATGCGATTCGCGATGCGGGTAGCGCCCGCTCGCGATGCGCATCCCGGCTCCCGTACCTGACTCGCTCTCCGTCTGTCCTGTCCCGGCGCGCGCGGCCCCGCTCCCTAGGGCGCGCGCGCCGGGTCTCTGCGATTTAAAGGGCCACTGCGCCGCTGATTGGCGCAGTGGTTCCAATTAGTGTGTTCACCTGTGCACTCCCTATTTATACCTCACTTCCCCTTCACTCCCTCGCCGGATCTTGTTGCCATTGTGCCAGTGAAAGCGTTTCCTTGTGTGTTCCTAGCCTGTGTTCCAGACCTCCTGCCGTTGCCCCTGACTACGATTCTTGCTGCCTGCCCCGACCTTCTGCTACGTCCGACCTTGCTTCTGTCTACTCCCTTGTACCGCGCCTATCTTCAGCAGTCAGAGAGGTTGAGCCGTTGCTAGTGGATACGACCTGGTCACTACCGCCGCAGCAAGACCATCCCGCTTTGCGGCGGGCTCTGGTGAAAACCAGTAGTGACTTAGAACCGATCCACTAGCACGGTCCACGCCAATCCCTCTCTGGCACAGAGGATCCACTACCTGCCAGCCGGCATCGTGACAACTATGTTGTGGCTATGCCCTGAAGTCAAAGGACACAGCCGCAACATACAAGATGGAAACCTGATAAATCAAATTCTAGGCTTCCACTACACAGGCTCTAAGCATTACAGCCCATGAGGGAAGCCTGGCCTATGAATTACCCAGCTTCCATTCCATCGTGCTGCAGTCTTGATACTGTGCCCTTTGATTCAAACTTTGAGTCAAAGGGCACAGCATCAGGTGTGCAACACAACAGGTTTTATATTAATAAATAGTGGCTCACCGAAATGAAAATTTTGCCTGTGCTTGGCCAAAACTGAAACCGAAAATGCATTGCCCTGCCCACTTAAAAAAAAAAGTTTTTGGCAAGGATTTTATTACACATACTGGGCAGATGACGTAAAACTGCTTTGCAGCTGACCCAAAACTACTAGTTTTAGGTCAGCTGCAGCGCAATGGGCTGTTTCAGGGCATGTTGGGAGTATTAGTTATGCAACTTGTGGAGGTCTACCTAAATTGCAAAAAAAAAGAGAACCAAAGTGCCCCCTCCCTCACAAAGTAGTAACAACAAATCTCCCCTACCCAGAACCCCCAATATCCCACATAACTGGTCTCTCCTCTCCAGAACCCCCCCCCCCAACATAACTGGTCTCCCCTCTTCAGAACCCACCCCCTACATAACTGGTCTCCCCTCCCCAGAACCCACCCACCCACATAATTGGTCTACCCTCTCCAGCCCCCCACATAACAGTACTCCACTTACTCCCCAGCCCCCTCCTCACATAACAGTACTCCATCTACTCCCCACCCAACCCACCCTCACATAACAGTACTCCATCTACTCCCCACCCAACCCACCCTCACATAACAGTACTCCATTTACTCCCCATCCGCCCTCACATAACAGTACTCCCTTTACTCTACCACCCTCCCACCCTCACATAACACTACTCCGTTTACTCCCTTCCTGCCCTTACATAACAGTACTCCGTTTACTCCCCACCCTCCCTCACATAACAGAATTGCATTTACTCCCCACCCGCCCTCACATAGCAGTACTCAATTTACTCCACATCCCCCTCACATAACAGTACTCCAATTTCTCCCAACTCCCTCCCCCTTACATAACAGGACTCCCACCCCCCTACTTTGCAACAGTTATATCATTAGGTTCTCCTCTCACCAAGTACAGAAGATCTTCCCCCGAGCAGCTCCAGTTCCTGTGTGTTGTCAGTAGGAGGAGCAAGAAGAGCAGTGAGGAGGAGGCAAACAGTAGCAGCAGAGGTGAGCGTAGTATCTGTACAACTCCTAGTACAGACTCTTTAGCCTCCAGACCTGAGGTTACTGTCTTAGCCTGTCAGGAGTCTCAGGTCCTTTGTGTGATGCTGCAGCTGCCGTGCACAGAGGTCCTGAGACTCCTGACAGGCTGATACAGTGACTTGTCAGGACTATGGCAACCTATCCTCCAGACACTGCCTGCCCACAGGGTGGCCTGCCTGCCAGGAAGTTTTCTGGTATCCCAGTAGGCCAGTCTGACTCTGATAGGGGGATTAATACATATAGGCCTAGTAAGAAAATCTGAAGCAAAAGCAGCCATATTCAGTCTATTTTGGCACTAAAAGGTGCAGTCTATTTGGGCGACACCAGTTTTCAACATAGATAAGATACTGTTAACAATTTCAGCAGTTTCCATGCAAGAAGTAGATAGGGAGCAGAGCATCATTGTTCCCAGGGCACAAATAAAAGTAAAGCCTATAAAGGGGATGATATAGCAACCAGGGTTCAGAGACAGTAAAGGGCTATTAGAGCAAGATGTTATTTGGACCAAAGGAGTTCAGATGCCCACTGAACAAGAAACTTAACAGCTGGAGGCAGGCAGTGGCGTAGCTACAGAGGTCACAAAGGTCACCATTGTGACCGGGCCCCATAGCACGGGGGGCCTGCAGGGCCCCCCTGCCACTACACTATACTACCGCCACAGGTCGGGCCCTCAGGCACAGCCCGAGGTCCCGGGCCTGAAGGGGAGGCTTGTCGCTGCCAACACCAGGCCCAGTGCTAGCCTGAACCCCCCCCAGGGCTAGCCTGAAACTCCCCAGCGCTTGCCTGAAATCCCCCCCAGCACATGCAGGCATGCACCGTGGGCTCCCTCACCACCAGCACAGCACTACCTCTGCCAGGACCCAATCACCAGCAGGCCTTCTGATCTTCATGGCGGACGCAGGTGAGTAGGCAGTGGAGCAGCAGCGAAGGGGAGAATTTGTGGTCCGGGGGTGGGGTAGCGGGCATGGTGGGTAGATGGGCGTGGAGGCGGAATTGAATTTGTGGTCCGGAGGAGCGGGGGTGGGATTTTGGGTGGAGAGGGATATTGAATTTTTTGTCCGGAGGAGGGAGGGGGGGTTGGTGATGGGGGCAGTTATTGAATCTGTGGTCCGGGAGGAATTTGTGGGCTGCACATGTTCAGCCATCCTAAATAAAGGTATCTGCTTGTTTATGAGGCGATCATAGAATTTGTAGTCTTGAGGTGGCGTGTGTATGTATGATGTGTGTGTATGTACTGTTTGCATGATGCATGATTGATATGTGTATGTACTGTTTGTATGATGTATGACTGATGTGTGAGTATGTACTGTTTGTATGATGTATGAATGATGTGTGTGTATGTACTGTATGTATGAATGATGTGTGTGTGTGTATGTACTGTATGTGTGGTGTATGAATGATGGGTGTGTTTGTACTGTATGTATGATGTTTGAATGTGTGTGTATGTTCTGTATGTATGATGTATTAGTGATGTGTGTGTATGTACTGTATATATGATGTATGAATGATGTGTGTATGTACTGTATGTATGATGTATGAATGATGTGTGTATGTATTGTATGTGTGATGTATGAATGATGTGTGTATGTACTGTATGTATGATGTATGAACGGTGTGTGTATGTACTGTATGTATGATGTATTAATAATGTGTGTATGAACTGTATATATGATGTATTAATGATGTGTATGTACTATATGTTTGATGTATTAATGATGTGTGTATGTACTGTATTTATGATGGCAAGGATTTTATTACACATACTGGGCAGATGACGTAAAACTGCTTTGCAGCTGACCCAAAACTACTAGTTTTAGGTCAGCTGCAGCGCAATGGGCTGTTTCAGGGCATGTTGGGAGTATTAGTTATGCAACTTGTGGAGGTCTACCTAAATTGCAAAAAAAAAGAGAACCAAAGTGCCCCCTCCCTCACAAAGTAGTAACAACAAATCTCCCCTACCCAGAACCCCCAATATCCAACATAACTGGTCTTCCCTCTTCAGAACCCACCCCCTACATAACTGGTCTCCCCTCCCCAGAACCCACCCACCCACATAATTGGTCTACCCTCTCCAGCCCCCCACATAACAGTACTCCACTTACTCCCCAGCCCCCTCCTCACATAACAGTACTCCATCTACTCCCCACCCAACCCACCCTCACATAACAGTACTCCATCTACTCCCCACCCAACCCACCCTCACATAACAGTACTCCATTTACTCCCCATCCGCCCTCACATAACAGTACTCCCTTTACTCTACCACCCTCCCACCCTCACATAACACTACTCCATTTACTCCCTTCCTGCCCTTACATAACAGTACTCCGTTTACTCCCCACCCTCCCTCACATAACAGAATTGCATTTACTCCCCACCCGCCCTCACATAGCAGTACTCAATTTACTCCACATCCCCCTCACATAACAGTACTCCAATTTCTCCCAACTCCCTCCCCCTTACATAACAGGACTCCCACCCCCCTACTTTGCAACAGTTATATCATTAGGTTCTCCTCTCACCAAGTACAGAAGATCTTCCCCCGAGCAGCTCCAGTTCCTGTGTGTTGTCAGTAGGAGGAGCAAGAAGAGCAGTGAGGAGGAGGCAAACAGTAGCAGCAGAGGTGAGCGTAGTATCTGTACAACTCCTAGTACAGACTCTTTAGCCTCCAGACCTGAGGTTACTGTCTTAGCCTGTCAGGAGTCTCAGGTCCTTTGTGTGATGCTGCAGCTGCCGTGCACAGAGGTCCTGAGACTCCTGACAGGCTGATACAGTATGTACTGATGTATGAATGATGTGTGTATGTACTGTATGTATGATGTATGAACGGTGTGTGTATGTACTGTATGTATGATGTATTAATAATGTGTGTATGAACTGTATATATGATGTATTAATGATGTGTATCTACTATATGTTTGATGTATTAATGATGTGTGTATGTACTGTATTTATGATGTGTGAATGATGTGTACGTATGTCAGGGGCGGACACAGACAGCAGAGGGCCCCTGTGCAAAGAATATGCCTGGGCCCCCCAGGTAATATGTTTGCTAGGTAAGCGGGTAGTACGTTTGCAAGTAGTACATTTGCTAGTTAGGTAGGTAGAACATTTTCTAAGTAGGTAGAAAAGTAGAAAATTGGCAAGATATTTAGGCAGTTAGTAAGTTCAGTTGGTAGTAAGGCAGGTAAAAGGTTTGGTGCTAGGTAGGTAGGCAGGTATAAGTTTGGTTGGTAGGTGGGTAGCCATGTAACATTTGGTAGGTAGGCCCTTAGTCCAGTGTTTTCCAAACAGGCTTTGGCTGTTTGGGCATGCTGGGAGTTGTAGTTTTGCAACAGCTGGAGGCACCCAGGTTGGGAAACAATGGACTAAGGACCTACCTACCAAACCTGAGTGCCTCCAACTGTTGCAGAACTAAAACTCCCAGCATGCCTGGACAGCTAAAGACTGTCTGGGGGAATGCTAGGAGTTGTAGTTTTGCAACAGCTGGAGGAGCCCAGGTTGGAAAATACTGACTAAGTAGGTGTTTTCAAAACAGTGTCTCTCCAGGTGGTCCAAAACTACAACTCCCAGCATTCCCGGACAGTCTAGTGAATAGTGAGTACAGCTCTGGAGTATAATACAGGATATAAATCAGTACATAAGTAATGTAAAGTGACCCTACATTCACCGCAATAGTGACATCTTGTACAATGTGTGGCACCCATTGTGCAAAATCTAACTATTGGAATAAATGAAGGCTCACGTTACATTACTTATGGTGGAAGCAGCAGGTCACTCACCTCGTCTCCTAAGGAAACTTTTAGATTCGACTGTTGTGATGCTCCTCAGGTTCTGTTATATGAATGGCGGCTCTGGAGTATAATACAGGATACAACTCGGGATCAGTACAGGATAAGTAATGTAATGTATGTACTCAGTGACCTCACCAGCAGAATAGTAAGTGCGGCTCTGGAGTATAATACAGGATACAACTCGGGATCAGTACAGGATAAGTAATGTAATGTATGTACACAGTGACCCCACCAGCAGAATAGTGAGTACAGCTCTGGGGTATAATACAGGATATAACTCAGGATCAGTACAGGATAAGTAATGTAATGTATGTACACAGTGACCTCACCAGCAGAATAGTGAGTACAGCTCTGGAGTATAATACAGGATATAACTCAGGATCAGTACAGGGTAAGTAATGTAATGTATGTACACAGTGACCTCACCAGCAGAATAGTGAGTACAGCTCTGGAGTATAATACAGGATACAACTCAGGATCAGTACAGGATAAGTAATGTAATGTATGTACACAGTGACCTCACCAGCAGAATAGTGAGTACAGCTCTGGAGTATAATACAGGATACAACTCAGGATCAGTACAGGATAAGTAATGTAATGTATGTACACAGTGACCTCACCAGCAGAATAGTGAGTGCAGCTCTGGAGTATAATACAGGATACAACTCAGGATCAGTACAGGATAAGTAATGTAATGTATGTACACAGTGACCCCACCAGCAGGATAGTGAGTACAGCTCTGGAGTATAATACAGGATACAACTCAGGATCAGTACAGGATAAGTAATGTAATGTATGTACACAGTGACCTCACCAGCAGAATAGTGAGTGCAGCTCTGGAGTATAATACAGGATATAACTCAGGATCAGTACAGGATCAGTAATGTAATGTATGTACACAGTGACCTCACCAGCAGAATAGTGAGTACAGCTCTGGAATATAATACAGGATATATAACTATTATAATTACTAGGTTCACACTGAAAAATCTCCAGACAGCAATGCATTTCTGAGCGGATCTGGAAAAAGATCTGCACGGTCCTAGCGCCGCCCAAAGGGATCGCTTCTGGAGATTCATCAATGTGAACCAAGCCTTATACATGTGAGAAGGGGATTATACATGTGAGCAGGAGATTATTATAATCCTCCACTCACATATATGTAACATCTCCCCCTCACATGTATAATCTAATAATTTCCTCCTCACATTTATAATCGCAAAATCAGATTATACATGTGAGGAGGGGATTATACATGTGAGGGTGGGATTATACATGTGAGGAGGGGATTATACACATTAAAGGATTATTATAATCCTCCCCTCACATATATTTATCATCTCTCCCTCACATGTGTAATCTGATAATCCCCTCATCACATTGATAATCCCCTCACATATGTAATATCATAATCAGAGTATATGTGAGGGGATTATACATGTGAGGAGGGGATTATTATAATCCTCCCCTCACATATATGTATTATCTCCCCTCCTCACATTTATAGTCCCCTCACAAGTATAATCTCCTAATAAGATTATATGTGAGGGGGTTATTAGACTATACAGGGGGAGATGATACATACATGTGAGGGGAGGGTTATAATAATCATTATTATCCTGCAATCACATGCATAATTTCTTCTCTCCCCCCCCCACACACACACAATCGCAACCCTGCACCACCCCCCTCCAATCCTCACCACCCCCCCCCCCCCTGTCAAACAACCCCCTACCCCTCAACTCACATGTAATCCAGATGATATATCTGGCGGTGAGTGACGCTGCAGCATGGAGGTCATGTGGGGGCTGTAAATCCCTGATAGAGAGGAGCGGAGGACTCCTCTCTGCTCCGCTCCTCTCATCTCTATGATGCCCGCCGTGACGTCGCACGTCACGTCAGCGGGCGTGACTATTTCCCAGGCAGCCACAGCGGTCCTGGGATAGTGGCTGCCTGTGGAAGATTGACGGGGGAGGCGGCTGCGGCAATGATTTAAAAAAAAAAAGGTAGCGGGCGGCAGCAATGAATTAGAAAAAGGCCCCCTCCCTCCCGAAAAAGGTAGCGGGCGGCGGCGGTGGTGGGCCCACTACCTCCCTTAGTCTAAAATTTTGACGCCTGGCCCGCCTGGTTCCCAGCCCGCCTGTCATGTCCAGGGCCCCCCGTGGGGCAAAAGGGGCTAGCTGCTTTTGGTCCCCCAGGAATGAGAGGGCCCGGGGCAGCTGCCCCTTTTGCCCCGCGTTAAAGATGGGCCTCGCCCCAGCGGTCAGTGAGTGACTGTCACTCACTGACTCGCTAACAGTTTCAGTTCCGGCTGGGCCCCCCTGGCTCCTGGGCCCCTGTGCAGCCGAACAGGCTGCACATATGGTATGTCCGCCCCTGCGTATGTACTGTATGTATGATGTATGAATGTGTGTGCATGAATGATAGATGTGTGTAAACAAGATGTATGTATGATGTGTGGAGATGTATTATGCAGAGGGGGGATCTGGAGGTGGTGGGTATATGTATGATATGTGTATGCCTGATGTGTATGTATGATGTGTGTGTGTATGTATGTATTATGCATGTGTGGGGGGGGGGGGGCGGAGGTGGCGTGTATATGTATGATGTGTATGTACTGTATGTAGGAATGATGTGTGTGTATGTACTGTATGTGACAGTATTATATTCAGGGGGTACAGTAGGAGGCAGTATTATATTCAGGTGGTACAGTAGGTGGCAGTATTATATTCATGGGGTACAGTAGGTGGCAGTATTATATGCAGGAGGTACAGTGGATGGTAGTTTTATATTCAGGGGATACATTGTGTGAAAGTATTATATTTAGGGGGTACAGTAGGAGGCAGTATTATATTCAGGGGGTACAGTGGGTGGCAGTATTTATATGCAGGAGGTACAGTGGATGGTAGTTTTATATTCAGGGGATACAGTGCATGGAAGTATTATATTCAGGGCGTACAGTAGGTGGCAATATTATATTCAGGGGGTACAGTAGAAGGCAGTATTATATTCAGGGGTACAGTGGATGGCAGTATTATATGCAGGAGGTACAGTGGATGGTAGTTTTATATTCAGGGGGTACAGTGGTGGCAGTATTATATGCAGGAGGTACAGTGGATGGTAGTTTTATATTCAGGGGATACAGTGTGTGGCAGTAATATATTCAAGGGTACAGTAGGTGGCAGTATTATATTCAAGGGGTACAGTAGGTGGCAGTATTATATTCAAGGGGTACAGTAGGTCGCAGTATCATATTCAGGGGTACAGTAGGTGGCAGTATTATATTCAGTGGGTACAGAGGATAGTAGTTTTATATTCAGAGGGTACAGTAGGAGGCAGTATTATATTCAGGGGGTACAGTGGGTGGCAGTATTTATATGCAGGAGGTACAGTGGATGGTAGTTTTATATTCAGGGGATACGGTGTGTGGAAGTATTATATTTAGGGGGTACAGTAGGAGGCAGTATTATATTCAGGGGGTACAGTGGGTGGCAGTATTTATGTGCAGGAGGTACAGTGGATGGTAGTTTTATATTCAGGGGATACAGTGTGTGGAAGTATTATATTCAGGGGGTACAGTAGGTGGCAATATTATATTCAGGGAGTACAGTAGGAGGCAGTATTATATTCAGGGGTACAGTGGATGGCAGTATTATATGCAGGAGGTACATTGGATGGTAGTTTCATATTTAGGGGATACAGTGTATGTCAGCATTATATTCAAGGGGTACAGTAGGTGGCAGTATTATATTCAGGGGTACAGTAGGTGACAATATTATATTCAGGGGTACAGTGGGTGGCAGTATTATATGCAAGAGGTAAAGTGGATGGTAGTTTTATATTCAGGTGATACAGTGTGTGTCAGTATTATATTCAAGGGGTACAGTAGGTGTCAGTATTATATTCAAGGGGTACAGTAGGTGTCAGTATTATATTCAAGGGGTACAGTAGGTGGCAGTATTATATTCAGTGGGTACAGTGGATGGTAGTTTTATATTCAGGGGATAAAGTGTTTGGCAGTATTATATTCAAGCGGTACAGTAGGTGGCAGTATGATATTCAGGGGGTACAGTAGGTGGCAGTATTATATTCAGGGGGTACAGTGGGTGGCAGTATTATATGCAGGAAGTACAGTGGATGGTAGTTTTATATTCAGGGGATACAGTGTGGGGCAGTATTATATTCAGGGGGTACATTATTGTGCAGAATAATAATGATTATTGTATTCGTACAGGGGATGAGGATCTACTAAGAAAGTGAGGAGTTAATGATGTCCGGGTGTCAGACTCTGCCGAGAAGATGGAGCTGGAAAAAGCCCTGACGTCTAGATCACATGGAGAAGAAAAGAAAAGACAACAGAGAAGAAGATGTCACTCAGGTCACTGATATAATTGTGTTTTCTCCTGACTGTCCTATCAGAGCTGGAGTCACTTGTAAGTTACGCAGCGATGATGAGTGACGATGTACCCTAATCTGTGGCTCTCCATCTGTTGCAAAACTACAACTCTTATGATGCCTGAGGCTCTCCAGACATGATGGGAGTTATAGCTTTAGAACAGCTGGAGAACAACTGGAACCAAGGTGATTGGGTGATTGGTGGGGGTCCCATGGAAAAAAAACAGAACTTTTCTTTATAGATGCCGCACTATAATATTACAAAAACTATAACAATACTTTATTTCCTTTTATGTTTCCCCTCATATAACCCACTGTTTTATCAGTAAGGCATTTTATTACAGCCTTTAGTTTCTAAACTTCTCACAAAAGAAAAGAAGTAGAAAAAGGCAGAAAAATGGATCTTCCACAGGTGCAGTTTCCTTGTCTGATAAAGGTCCCTTAGGTCATGGATAATGTATCACAAATGGTTTATTAGGCACAATAAGAAACTAATTTCTTGCCCAGAATGGGCACTTTATCAGGCATGTACAAGTGCATGTACAAACAAAAAACATCCAGGTTTAAATAGACAGTCCTTACGTCAATTCAAAGGTTATGTCAATCAGGCTATTCAGAGTAGGTTACTCCATCTTGAGTAACCTTAAGTGTAATCTAAGAGCTTAATATAAAAAATATCCTCTAAAATACATGATATAGTCTGCTATCAACATAACATTTAGAAAATAATCAGAATAATACAATAGTGCCGTGTTGGGGCTAATATCTCCGCAAAAAACCCATATGTTATAGTAGCGCGGCTAGCTGCACTACTAAAAAGAAGTAGGTTAGATAGGGAGCATTACACCGAAGTAGCGTAGCTATTGAGGGGGCAGGGTTATGCCCCAACTCTTGTTGATATTATATAGAAGTGCTGGAACTGTGGTAGCGCAACTAGCAGAGCTCTATACGCTGCAATGGAGCGCTACATTGTAGTAGCATAGCTAGTGGGGGTGGGGTTATGCCCCATCTGCTGTGTATATTAGATAGAAGTGCTGGAAACTGTAATAGTGCAACTAGCACAGCATCACTACAGCTATTGGAGTGGACTAACGATGTTAATGAATACAAGGTAAGTATATTAATGAAATAAGAAAGAGATCTATAGGTAATACTGAGTATGTTGGACACCAAACCAATTTTTAAAAGTCAAAAAAATAAAAACATTGTAATATTAAGGTAAAGAAAGGGGAAGGCGCCCCAGGTGAAATGTGTAGAAGGCCACATTTTAGAATGTGCAATGTAATAATATGATAATCATAAATGATGTTATAGATTTCTTAAAGATTTCTTAAATGTTCTGTGATCAGGGCTGTAGCTCTGATGAGGTGAGTGAGGCGATCGCAAAGGGGGAGGGGGGGGGGGGTCCAGCACACATTACATTGATTTGCATTGATTCCCAATAAGGGTGCCAGGATACTCTGGTGGGAAATATGGCGCTAACATTTTTAGATTTTTCTGCCCAGGCCTGCGCACCTGTGAGTCACAGGCGTACCTGCCAGGCGGGAGGGAAGTCTGTGTGCAGTGCCTGGACGGGTGATGCTGCAGCTCCAATCCTCGTGTATCCTTCCTCTCCTGTGGAGCAGCTCTGGACTCTGGATTCTCCATGGTTCCTCAGCAGAATGATGTGGATGGAGGGAAGGAGCAGGGGAAGCGATGACAGAGGCCTACTCAGCTTCAGGTAGTGCACCCCCACCCTTCTTTCACTCCTCTGTCACCCCTGGTAACCTCTCTGTAACCCCTGGACACCCCTGTTATCCCGTACACCCTTCTCTCAACCCTCTACATCCCTCTGTCACCCCTGTATGCCCCTCTGTCACCCATGTACACCCCTCCACACCCCTGTCTCCCATATACACCCCTCTGTCACTGTGTGGGGTAATGCAGGAGGCATTGTATGAGCTTGTGTGTGTGTGTGTGTGGGGGGGGGGGGCTGGGGGCTGGAGGCTGGAGGCTGGAGGCTGGAGGCATTTGAGTGAGGCTGGAAGCATTGGGGGAGATGTATAAAAACCTGTGCAACAGAAAAGTTGCCCAGTTGCCCACAGAAACCAATCAGATTTCTTATCTCATTTTGCAAAGGCCTTGTTAAAAATGAAAGAAGCAAGCTGATTCGTTGCTATGGGCAACTGGGCAACTTTTCCTCTGCACAGGTTTTGATAAATCTCCCCCCTTGTGCGTTGTGGGAAGGCTGGTGGCATTGTATTTGGAATAGTGTTGCTCACGAATATTCGCAAAGCGAATTTTATTCGCGAATTCGCGAATATTCGCGAATTTGCGAATATTCGCGAGGATACCACTATATACTGTAATTACGAATATTCGGTTTTTTTTTTTTTTTTTTTTTCACAGTACACAGCACAGACATCACCCCTCTCTGCTTCCAGCTTGTGTGGTGTAAAGAAGGCTCTAATACTACTGTGTGAGACTGGCGTGCAAATTTTCGCATATGCAAATTTTCGCTTATGTTCATTTTTGTATATGCAAATTTTCGCATATGTTAATTTTCGCATATGCGAAAATAAAACGAGAATATTACGAATATTCGCGAATATATGACGAATATTCGTCCATATATTTGCGAATATTCGCGAATTCAAATATGAACTATGCCGCTCAACACTAATTTGGAAGGGGCTGCAGTAATTTGTAGGGAAAAGAGGAGGATAATGCTGGAAAAGTGCAGAGCCTAATACTAATATGTTTGTGTTGCAGGTCCCATGATGTCCTGTGCCAGATGGGGAAGAAAAAAAAGAGAAAGACTGATTATTCGGTAAGGGTGTCCCGCCAATGTTTATTTTTTTCACAGGGGTGTCCCAAGCCAAAATCGGGAGGGGGGGGGCACAATTTTCTGTTCTCGCCTCAAGAGCAAAAAGAGCTAGCTACAGTACTGTCTGTAGTGCACATCATGTAACAATGTTTAGCACTTATAAGATCGCTGTTATTTTCTGTTCTCGCCTCAGGAGCAAAAAGAGCTGGCTACAGCTCTGTCTGTAATGCACATCATGTAACAATGTTTAGCACTTAGCTGATCGCTGTTATTTTCTGTTCTCGCCTCACGAGCAAAACCAGCTAGCTACAGCACTGTCTGTAATGCACATCATGTAACAATGTTTTGCACTTATAAGATTGCTGATATAAGAACGTTGTAGTTTGCAGACTTTTTTAAATATTTTTTTTAATTTATGAAAAGTGACTTGTAAATTTTTTAATAATATTTAATATAATTTAAATAAATAATTGCTATACATAAAAGCCAGGTAAGAAGTCCACAATGGAACGTAACTTGTCATTACATTCTCATGGCATGAAGAACATTTCCAAAAGAATCTGCATGTCATACTGAATAACAGTATTATTTCACTAGCCCAGCACACACCCTGTTTGTTCTTTGTACATGCATATCTGCCTGATGTAATGTTTGTTCCGGGCAAGAAACACGTTGCTTATTGTTCCTAATAAACTGTTTGTGATACATTATCCATGACCTAAGTGACGCGGAAACTGCCCCTGTGGAAGATCTATTTTTCTGCCTTTTTCCACTATTGTGAGCCGGTGAGCGATTCTCTGTCCGGGAGGATTGAGGCTGCATACAGAGTGTCATCTCTATTGAAATGCTATATGGTGTTGTGCCCTATTTGGTAAGTGGAATTCTTTACTTGCCGAATATCCAAACGTATTGCACTAGGGGCGTGTGTTTTCTTTTTGTTTTTAATCACAAAGAAAAGAAAACATTCAATGGAAGCAATCTTGGTCAGTAATTAGAAAGTGTCTAGAAAAGCCTAGCGCGTAATGCACCAACAAGACACTTTCTATAACTGTATTTGTCAATTGAGGACGCTTGTAATCTGACTGCATACTGTTTAAATTAAACTCAAAAAGATTTGCAGTGAGCTCCCTTGCTCCCTCTAGTTTCAGCTGTGGATGGAAATTATATGGGGGGAGATTTATCAAAACCAGTGTAGAGGAAGAATAGTACAGTTGCCCATAGCAACCAATCAGATCACTTCTTTCATTTTTAAAGAGGCATTTGAAAAATGAAAGAGTGGATCTGATTGGTTGCTATGGGAAACTCCACTACTCTTCCTCTACGCAGGTTTTGATAAATCTCCCCCATTGACTATTAAATCTATACAAGAGATTTGTAACTGTCTATCAGAAAAACTTAGCTTTGTCCGCTGTAAATCCTGGGTCACATGTAGTATTTTGGTAATTTTTTTGGTCCTCATTTTGGAGCTAATTTTGGTGATTTTTTTTTTTGCCAAAAGCAGAAGTAAAGCCAAAACTAAACAGGGATGCAAATCTTTTCATTGTGGTATTTCTCCTTGGCCCTTATTTACAAAGAGTGGAGTGTCGGTTTCTTTGTGGGTTTTAATTCCATACAATTTATTTTCCACGGTATTTACTAAGGTTTCCCTACATTTTCCACTTTCCCTACACTTTGCTTTTTTTTTTTCTACACATTCTCTGATCTGTCTGGTTTTCCTCAGCTGAAATCCACCCCATTTTATGAGGAAACCTTTGTAAATATGTTGTTTTTTGTGTGAAAATGTTGGGAACACGCCCCTTTTCAGAGACCATGCCCCCTTTTCCCGGCGGTCATGCCCCTTTTTCGGGTTTTCTTACCAAAATGGAGAGTTAGTCGGGGTTTTTTCAATTCTGGCGCAAATTCTGGCACAAAATCTGGAAAATCTGCAATAGTAAATGAGGGCCCTTGTTTTGGTTAAAGGGGTACTCCGGTGGAAAAAAATATTTTCAAATCAACTGGTTAAGTTAAAGAGTAGCTGCATTGATCTAAATTTTTTTCCCTGTCCCTACCTATTGCGCATCTATCCCTAACCCCCTCCCTGCCTTCAAAAAATGTTTTAATAGCTTTAGAAATGCCTTTTTCTCACCAGGTTGCCTGCTCACATTGAGGGACATTTATCAATGTTTGCTTATGTATTCTTTTTTTTAGTAATTATTTCCTTACTTTTTTTTTGCTTATGTGTGACTTATTTATCAACTGGTTTCAGCCTGTTGATAATTTTCTTTCACGTAAGCAATTTTTCCTTTTTTACTTTGGTAGTAGCTTTTTCTGCTCCATGTTTGAGCTGGAGTAAATTTAGTCAATTTTTAACGCTGTTGCGACTTTTTTTTGCGCAGTTGCGACTGTCGCAGTTAATAAATACCTGACTACCCGTAGTATTACTACATAGTTAATTTTTGGAAAACTTGCTTTTCTCGCTTTCCAGTCAAAATGTCGCACGAAAAATCGTGTAGTCGCAGTTGCGACAATTTTGCGACAATTATAGTAAAGAAAACCTGACTGAACCTGTTGATAAATGTCCATAATTGTCCCGACTTCCCAAGCAGGCATGATGTCACTGAAGCCTGCTGGGAGCTGACTTCTGCCCTTTCCTCCTCTATGAACTACACTGTATGGCCGTTTGTACATGCCGGGGGGCGGGGCTGGCGAGCGAGGCCAGGGAGCCAATGCACGCCGCACTGGCATTCACATCGCTCGCTTATGCCTGTCTGATTGACAGGCTGGAAGGGAGCGCTGGCTGACTGAATTTGGACTGATGCCCGGACTGGATCACTACAAATTCAGCAGTGACGTCAGCCACAGTGCAGCTGGCACTAGGAGGGAGACCCCTAGTGGCCAGATTTTCAAAAATAAACACTTATAAACTAATTTTTCACTAATGCAATATTTTAATAATATATTTAACATCATGTATAGAAGAACATATCAAAAATAAGTTTGATGACAGTACCCAACAGATTTGTTAATTACTTCTATTAAAAAATCTTAATCCTTCCAGTACAGCTGCTGTATGCTCCGGAGGAAGTTGTAAAGTTCTTTTCAGTCTGACCATGGTGTTCTGCAGACACCTCTGTCCATGTCAGGAACTGTCCAGAGTAGGAGCAAATCCCCATAGCAAACCTCTCCTGCTCTGGAACAGTTCCTGACATGGACAGCAGTGTCAGTAGAGAGCACTATGGTCAGACTGAAAAGAACAACAGCAAAGAACCCAAATTCCTCTGGAGCATACAGCAGCTGATAAGTACTGGAAGGATTAAGATTTTTTAATAGAAGTCATTTACAAATCTGTTTAAATGGGCACTGTCACCAAACTTTCTCGAACCAGTTGATTTGAGAAAAAAAAAGTTTTCCACCGGAGTACCCCTCTAACCTCTTCAGGACATAGGGCGTATGGATACGCCCTGCATCCCGAGTCCTTAAGGACCGAGGGCGTATCCATACGCCCGTGGGAATTCCGGCCCCCACCGCTAGCCGGTTGGGGACCGGAGCCGGATGCCTGCTGAAATCATTCAGCAGGCATCCCGGCATATCGCCCAGGGGGGTCATTATGCCCCCCCATGTCGGCGATCGCCGCAGATCGCTGGACAATTCAGTCCAGCGATCTGCGGCGATTCTGGGTCAATCGGGTCTCCAGTGACCCGATGACCCGGAATTACTGGCTGTTCGGGGCCGTCTCTGAAGTGACCTGCAGCGTCTGGATCGTTTGAGGTGAGTGACAGCCTCCTGCTGTTGCTTAGCAACAGCTCCCAGCATGCAAAAAGGGCATGCTGGGAGCTGTAGTTATGCAACAGCAGGAGGCAGACCACCACAACTCCCAGCATTCCCTTATGGGCATGCTGGGACTTATGGTTTTGCAACAGCTGGAGGCACATTCTTTCTATGGAAAAGTGTACCTTCAGCTGTTGTATAACTACAACTCCCAGCTTGCACAAACAGCTAAAGTGCATGCTGGGAGTTGTAGTGGTGCATCTGCTGGTTGCATAACTACAACTCCCAGCATGCCCGTTGGCTGTCGGTGACTGCTGAGAGTTGTAGTTTTGCAACAGCTGAAGGCACACTGGTTGTGAAACTCATTTTTTTTTTACCTAACTCAGTGTTTCACGACCGATGTGCCTCCAGCTGTTGCAAACTACAACTCTCAGCAGTCACCGTACACCATGCATCGTACATGCTGGGAGTTGTAGTTTTGCAACAGCTGGAGGCAGGTCACAAACTCAGTGATACATAACCAGTGTGCCTACAGTTGTTGCAAAACTGCAACTCTCAGCAGTCACCGACAGCCAACGGGCATGCTGGGAGTTGTAGTTATGCAACAGCTGGATGTCCCCCCCAATGTGAACGTACAGGGTACACTCACATGGGCGGAGGATTACAGTAAGTATCTGGCTGCAAATTTGAGCTGCCGCAAACTTTCTGCTGCAGCTCAAATTGCCAGCGGGAAACTACTGTGAACCCCCGCCTGTGCGACTGTACCCTAAAAACACTACACTACACTAACAAAAAAAAAAAAAAAAAAAGTAAAAAACACTACATATACACATACCCCTACACAGCCCCCCTCCCCTCCCCAATAAAAATGAAAAATGTCTGGTACGCCACTGTTTCCAGAACGGAGCCTCCAGCTGTTGCAAAACAACTCCCAGTATTGTCGGACAGCCGTTGACTGTCCAGGCATGCTGGGAGTTTTGCAACAGTTGTAGGCACCCTGTTAGGGGTATTCTACGCCAGTGATTCCCAATGTCCACCCTTATGCAAGTCCCTAATTTAGGCCTCAAATGCGCATGGCGCTCTCACTTTGGAGCCCTGTCGTATTTCAAGGCAACAGTTTAGGGTCACATATGGGGTATCTCCGTACTCTGGAGAAATTGGGTTACAAATTTTGGGGGGTATTTTCTGCTTTTACCCTTTTTAAAAATGTAAAATTTTTGGGAAAACAAGCATTTTAGGTAAAAAAAAAAATTTTTTTTACATATGCAAAAGTCGTGAAACACCTGTGGGGTATAAAGGTTCACTTAACCCCTTGTTACATTCCCCGAGGGGTCTAGTTTCCAAAATGGTATGCCATGTGGTTTTTTTTTGCTGTCCTGGCACCATAGGGGCTTCCTAAATGCGGCATGCCCCCAGAGCAAAATTTGCTTTCAAAAAGCCAAATGTGACTCCTTCTCTTCCGAGACCTGTAGTGCGCCAGCAGAACACTTTTCACCCCCATATGGGGTGTTTTCTGAATCGGGAGAAATTGGGCTTCAAAATTTTAGGGGTATTTTCTGCTATTACCCTTTTTAAAAATAATTTTTTTTTGGGAAAACAAGCATTTTAGGTAAAAAATTTTTATTTTTTTTTACATTTGCAAAAGTCGTGAAACACCTGTGGGGTATTAAGGTTCACTTTATCCCACGTTACATTCCCCGAGGGGTCTAGTTTCCAAAATGGTATGCCATGTGTTTTTTTTGCTGTTCTGGCACCATAAGGGCTTCCTAAAGGTAACATGCCCCCCAAAAACCATTTCAGAAAAACGTACTCTCCAAAATCCCCTTGTCGCTCCTTCCCTTCTGAGCCCTCTACTGCGCCCGCCGAACACTTTACATAGACATATGAGGTATGTGCTTACTCGAGAGAAATTGGGCTACAAATACAAGTAAACATTTTGTCATTTTACTCCCTGTAAAAATTCAAAAATTGGGTCTACAAGAACATGTAAGTGTAAAAAATGAAGATTGTGAATTTTCTCCTTCACTTTGCTGCTATTCGTGTGAAACACCTAAAGGGTTAAAACGCTGACTGAATGTCATTTTGAATACTTTGGGGGGTGTAGTTTTTATAATGGGGTCATCTATGGGGTATTTCTAATATGAAGACCCTTCAAATCCACTTCAAACCTGAACTGGTCCCTGAAAAATACTGAGTTTGAAAATTTTGTGAAAAATCGGAAAATTGCTGCTGACCGTTGAAGCCCTCTGGTGTCTTCCAAAAGTAAAAACACGTCAATTTTATGATGCAAACATAAAGTAGACATATTGTATATGTTAACCAAAAAAAAATGTATTCGTAATATCCATTTTCCTTACATGCAGAGAGCTTCAAAGTTAGAAAAATGCAAAATTTTCAAATTTTTCATCAAATTTACGGATTTTTCACCAAGAAAGGATGCAAGTATCGACAAAAATTTACCACTATGTTAAAGTAGAATATGTCATGAAAAAACAATCTCGGAATCAGAATGATAACTAAAAGCATTCCAGAGTTATTAATGTTTAAAGTGACAGTGGTCAGATGTGCAAAAAACGCTCCGGTCCTTAAGGCCAAAATGGGCTCCGTCCTAAAGGGGTTAATGAGGACCTGTGGCCAACCCAAAAATACATTACATAGAAAAGGATGCCCTAATCACACAACTTTTTACAGATTCTTGATAGGTTTTATAGTCTGTCCTGACAATTTAGGAATTCAGTCAGATAGATATGAGCTTAATTTTAGTAATAGGAGTGAGTATCAAGTGATTGGCAGGATTTTACAGTCAGGGGATGTGGATGTTTTTCATTGAGGGGCATGCCTGCCTAACACTCATCCCCTGACTGTATAATCCTGCCATTCATTTCCATTATTAAAATTAAGTTTACGCCTATCTGACTAATCCCCTGAATTGTCACTTTATGAACCCACATATCTTAGGAACTGAAAGGTGTATCAAGATACTCTAAACAGGTGTGCGATCAGGGAACCCCAAGCTTTTTAATTATAATGCTTAGGGTTAGACCAAAATAAGGACCAAATACTGCTCAAAATACTAAAATTGAACCCAGAATTTTTCTGATAAAAAAAAACACAGTCATTTCACAATGTTTAGCCATTACTACTCTAAGATTAACACCTTCCTATCACACTAGAATGCCCCCATAGACATTACATTGCTGGGGGATTGATTCCTCCAAAACTGTCAGGTTCAGCTAATTCAGTGTGTATGGGCAGCTTTAAGTGGTACTCCAGTGGAAAACATTTCTTTTTCCCAAACCAACTGGTGCCAGAAAGTTAAAAGATTTGTAAATGACTTCTATTAAACATTTTTTATCTTTCCTGTACTTATCAGCTGCTGTATGCTCCACAGGAAGTTGAGTAGTTCTTTTCTGTCTGACCACACTGCTCTCTGCTGCCACCTCTGTCCATGTCAGGAATTGCTCAGAGCAAGAGAGTTTTGCTATGAGGATTTATTCCTGCTGTGGTCAGACAGAAAAGAACAACTCAACTTCCTCTGTAAGTACTGGAAGGATTAAGATTTTTTTTAATAGAAGTAATTTACAAATCTGTTCAACTTTCTGGAGCCAGTTGATATAAAAAAAAAATAAAAAAAATAGTTTGCCACCAGAGTACCACTTTAACCCCTTAAGGACTCAGCCCATTTTGGCCTTAAGGACTCAGACAATTTAATTTTTACGTTTTCATTTTTTCCTCCTCGCCTTCTAAAAATCATAACTCTTTTATATTTTCATCCACAGACTAGTTTGAGGGCTTGTTTTTTGCGCGACCAGTTGTCCTTTGTAATGACATCACTCATTATATCATAAAATGTATGGCGCAACCAAAAAACACTATTTTTGTGGGGAAATTAAAACGAAAAACGCAATTTTGCTAATTTTGGAAGGTTTTGTTTTCACGCCGTACAATTTATGGAAAAAATTACATGTGTTCTTTATTCTGAGGGTCAATACGATTAAAATGATACCCATTAATATATACTTTCATATTATTGTTGCGCTTAAAAAAAATCCCAAACTTTTTTACCAAATTAGTACGTTTATAATCCCTTTATTTTGATGACCTCTAACTTTTTTATTTTTCCGTATAAGTGGCGGTATGGGGGCTCATGTTTTGCACCATGATCTGTACTTTTTTTAATACCACATTTGCATATAAAAAACTTTTAATACATTTTTTATAATTTTTTTTTTATAAAATGTATTAAAAAAGTAGGAATTTTGGACTTTTTTTTTTTTCGTTCACGCCGTTCACCGTACGGGATCATTAACATTTTATTTTAATAGTTCGGACATTTACACACGCGGCGATACCAAATATGTCTATAAAAAAATTTTTTACGCTTTTTGGGGGTAAAATAGGAAAAAACGGACGTTTTACTTTTTTATTGGGGATGGGGATTTTTCACTTTTTTTTTTACTTTTACTTTTACATTTTTTTACATTTTTTTTTTACACTTGAATAGTCCCCATAGGGGACTATTCATAGCAATACCATGATTGCTAATACTGATCTGTTCTATGTATAGGACATAGAACAGATCAGTATTATCGGTCATCTCCTGCTCTGGTCTGCTCGATCACAGACCAGAGCAGGAGACGCCGGGAGCCGCACGGAGGAAGGAGAGGGGACCTCCGTGCGGCGTTATGAATGATCGGATCCCCGCAGCAGCGCTGCGGGCGATCCGATCGTTCATTTAAATTGCAAACTGCCGCAGATGCCGGGATCTGTATTGATCCCGGCACCTGAGGGGTTAATGGCGGACGCCCGCGAGACAGCTGGCGGACAGCCGGGATCAGCCGCGCATGACACGGGCATCGCTCCGATGCCCGCGGTTATGCTTAGGACGTAAATGTACCACCTCACCAGGACGTACATTTACGTCCTGCGTCCTTAAGGGGTTAAAGAGTACCTCTCATGGTCTTGTTACATTTTATAATCCTCCCAGTTCACTGCCTCCATCATGATAAACCACCCCCTGCCTTTATTTTTATTTATCTTTTTCATTTTCTACCTTGATATTGCTCTGTATTTTCTGATTCACAGACTGGGAAGGGGAGTTACCCAGCAGGCGTGACATCATCTGAAGCCATACAGGGGAGAACTTCCTCCTAGTGTTGAGCGGCACAGGCCATATTCGAATTTATGATATTTTGCGAATATACAGACGAATATTCGTCATATATTCGCAAAATTTGCGTATTCACAATATTCACGGCCTTTTTTTACTATGCGCCATAGAATTTGCATGCGCGTGCGCAATATCGCGTGATAAAAGAGCAAAAAGAAGAGAGGGATTAATATGCGTGGAAATTTGCATATGCAAATTTTTGGGCGTATGCCAGTCTGACACAATAACTAGTATTGGAGCCTTGTTTAATCACAAGCTGGAAGCAGGTAAGGATGATCACTGTGATGTGTACTGTGAAAAAAAAATTTGAATATTCGTAATTGCAAATATTTAGCGCTATATTGGCAATATTTGCAAATTTGCGATATTCGCGATAAATATTCGCATTGCCAATATTCGCGCCCAACACTACTTCCTCCCTAGCTCAGTGTGCGAGATGAGCTCTGTTTGGATAAGGCTGCACACACCCCTCTCAGCATTTCCTGATTTTGTACTTTTGCCAGGTCAGAGTCCAAAGTCTGGGCAAAAGATGGGGAAAAATGTGCTCTGGACAAGCAGGGAGACACCTAGTGGCAGATTTTTTTAAACACAAATAAAACATAGAAAACTTTTTTTATTTACCATAAGGAGTGCAATAGCAAAAATTGACAGTGCCATTTAAGTAGTTATCAAAGCACAGTGAGTGTTGTAGAGGTTTGCTTTAATTCAACTACGTATGTAAAATTCACATCAAAGAAACATTTTATTACCTCCAACCATGAAAGTAATATATTCCTTTGTACAATAGCAACTGTCTGTTAGCATAGAAGGAACAATTTATGAGTCGATGGCTGTTTAGTTGTTTCCTTCACAGTAAAACAAAATGGAGCCGGCACTACTTTGAATATTTGCTGACTTGTACAACCCTATCCGTGGATGAAAACCCTTATTGACAAGCTAAATTCATGAAGGTATCCCATTGTAATTGTTTGAGCTCTAGGTCAGGAAGCATCAGGAAAACAGGTTCCAGAGATATCTCATCTCCACCTAGTGCTTGTAAAATCTTTACAGGCTGATGTATATATATATATATATATATATATATATATATATATATATAATATTTATATATGTATATATTCTTAAAGTGTGAATGGTATATTGTGAATGGTATATTATTTATATACTGTTATCACCTTTTATTGTAATCCTGTCTTTAATGATAAGCGGGACACTGTCCTCAACTTGGTAGTATCATTAATTGTGCTCCATGCGTGGGAGGTCCGTCATTAATAGGTAGCTACTTATACTCAAAAGGTGGTAGAAGAATATACTAACCAGAGTTATAATATTGGCTCTAGAAATGAGCGAATCGAACTTGACGAACCCGAATTCGTTACGAATTTCCTGAAAAATTCGATTCGCAATGAATACGAATATCCCCGTGAATCTATTGCACGAATCGCTGCATTAAACTCCATTTTACAGCGTTCCAGGCTATTGTAGAGCTAAGATGGCGGATCCACATGTGAGTACATGGGGCAGGGGATTATGGGAGGGCGGGAATGAAGGTAGGCGGGCTGACCCTGAATTACATGTGAGATGCAGCCTATCAGTGTTCACTGACCCCTGTGATGTCACAGCCCCTATATAATCGGCGGCCATCTTGCCTCTCTTCATTTCATCTATGCACTCAGAGGGAGAGGACGGGACTGTGTGTGTGTGAATAGCTCATACCACAGCGTTACACTGCAACTGCTAGTCACATCAGCATTAGGGAAAGGCAGGAGTGCAGAGTGCTTTGCTGTTACTCTGAGAAGGATCATTGATTGCTAAACCTCCTATTCACGTTATTGAGCATTGCAGCAGAGAGGGACAGATAGCTGTCAGCTGCCTCATACAGATCTCCAAGCTGCCTGAACTTTCTGAAGCATCTCATCTCCTCATTGTTCAGCCCAATTGAGTTTTATTTTTATTTGCTCCACAAAACTTCTGCTGCTCAGAATTGTGTGACAGAGTGCAATTTAGGGGTTAATCCCTGGATTTTTTTTTTGTGGTGCTGCACTCTTGGGTCCTGCTGCTGTTCAGAAATAAGTCATATTAGTGTGGACTTTAGTGCCTTTTTACCATTTTTCACCCGTTACTCTGTCTCTGTCTACATTCAGTGTTATACCACACGTTATACACCTGCCGGTGTATTAAAGAAAAAAAAGTTTTTCCTGAGTACAAATGCGCTTTTTCAGTGGCCTTATCATTGCAAAGGGCCTACATACAAGCAAATAGCGTACCATATACTACCTTTTTTTCTGTCTCTGTGCTAAATTCAGTGTTATACCACACGTTATACACCTGCCGGTGTATTAACCCCTTAAGGACACAGCCCATTTTCACCTCTAGGATGCAGCCCTTTTTTGCACATCTGACCACTGTCACTGTAAACATTAATAACTCTGGAATGCTTTTACTTATCAATCTGATTCCGAGATTGTTTTTTCGTGACATATTCTACTTTAACATAGTGGTAAATTTTTGTGGTAACTTGCATCCTTTCTTGATGAAAAATCCCAAAATTTGATGAAAAAATTTGAAAATTTTTCATTTTTCTAACTTTGAAGCTCTCTGTTTGTAAGGAAAATGGATATTCCAAATATTATTTTTTTTGGATTCACATATACAATATGTCTACTTTATATTTTCATCATAAAATTGACAAGTGTTTACTTTTGGAAGACACCAGAGGGCTTCAAAGTTCAGCAGCAATTTTACAATTTTTCACAAAATTTTCAAACTCGCTATTTTTCATGGACCAGTTCAGGTTTGAAGTGGATTTGAAGGGTCTTCATATTAGAAATACCCCATAAATGACCCCATTACAAAAACTGCACCCCCCAAAGTATTCAAAATGACATTCAGTAAGTGTTTTAACCCTTTAGGTGTTTCACAGGAAAAGCAGCAAAGTGAAGGAGAAAATTCACAATCTTCATTTTTTACACTCGCATGTTCTTGTAGACCCAATTTTTGAATTTTTACAAGGGGTAAAAGGATAAAATTTATACTTGAATTTGTAGCCCAATTTCTCTCGAGTAAGCACATACCTCATATGTCTATGTAAATTGTTCGGCGGGCGCAGTAGAGGGCTCAGAAGCGAAGGAGCGACAAGGGGATTTTGGAGAGTACATTTTTCTGAAATGGTTTTTTGGGGGCATGTTGCATTTAGGAAGCCCCTATGGTGCCAAAACAGCAAATAAAAAAAACATGGCATACCATTTTGGAAACTAGACCCCTTGAGGAACGTAAAAAGGAATTAAGTGAGCCTTAATACCCCACAGGTGTTTCATGGCTTTTGCATATGTAAAAAAAAAAAAAAAATAATTCACTAAAATGTGTGTTTCCCCCCAAATTTCAAATTTTTGCAAGGGTTAATAGCAGAAAATACCCCCCAAAATTTGTAACCCCATCTCTTCTGAGTATGGAGGTACCCCATAAGTTGACCTGAAGTGCATTACGGGCAAACTACAATGCTCAGAAGAGAAGGAGTCATATTTGGCTTTTTGAGAGCAAATTTTGCTCGGGGGGCATGTCGCATTTAGGAAGCCCCTATGGTGCCAGGACAGCAAAAAAAAACGACATGGCATACCATTTTGGAAACTAGACTCCTTGAGGAACGTAACAAGGGATAAAGTGAACCTTAATACCCCACAGGTGTTTCACGACTTTTGCATATGTAAAAAAAAAAAAAAAATATGTTTTTTTACCAAAAATGCTTGGTTTAGCAAAAATTTTACATTTTAAAAAAAGGTAATAGCAGAAAATACCCCCCAACATTTGAAGCCCAATTTCTCCCGATTCAGAAGACACCCAATATGGGGATGAAAAGTGCTCTGCTGGCACACTACAGGTCTCAGAAGAGAAGGAGTCACATTTGGCTTTTTGGAAGCAAATTTTGCTCTGGGGGCATGCCGCATTTAGGAAGCACCTATGGTGCCAGGACAGAAAAAAAAACCACATGGCATACCATTTTGGAAACTGGACCCCTTGGGGAATGTAACAAGGGGTAAAGTGAACTTTAATACCCCACAGGTGTTTCACGACTTTTGCATATGTAAAAAAAAAAAAATTTTTTTACACTAAGATGCTTGTTTTCCCCCAATTTTTACATTTTTACAAGGGATAATAGCAGAAAATACCCCCCAAAATTTGTAACCCCATCTCTTCTGAGTATGGAAATACCCAATAAGTGGACGTGAAGTGCACTGGGGGCAAACTACAATGCTCAGAAGAGAAGGAGCATCATTGAGCTTTTGGAGAGAGAATTTGGCCATGTGCATTTCCAAAGCCCCCCGTGGTGCCAGAACAGTGGACCCCCCACATGTGACCCCATTTTTAAAACTACACCCCTCACGGAAGGTAATAAGAGGTGCAGGGAGAATTTACACCCCACTGGCATTTGACGGATCTTTGGAACAGTGGGCTGTGCAAATTAAAAATTTTATTTTTCATTTTCACAGACCCCTGTTTCAAAGATCTTTCAGACACCTGTGGGGCGTAAATGCTCACTGTACCCCTTGTTACATTCCGTGAGGGGTGTAGTTTCCAAAATGGGGTCACATGTGGGTATTTATTGTTTTGCACTTATGTCAGAACCGCTGTAAAATCAGCCACCCCTGTGCAAATCACCAATTTAGACCTCAAATTTACATGGTGCACTCTCCCTTCTGAGCCTTGTTGTGCGTCCCCAGAACACTTTGCGTCCACATATGGGGTATCTCCGTACTCAGGAGAAATTGCGTTACAAATTTTGGAGGATTTTTTTCTTTTACCGCTTGTGAAATTTTAAAGTATGGGGCAACACCAGTATGTTAGTGTACAAAAATGTTTTTTTTTTACACTAACATGCTGGTGTAGACCCCAACTTTACCTTTTCATAAGGGGTAAAAGGAGAAAAAGCCCCCCAAAATTTGTTAGGCAATTTCTCCCGAGTACGGCGATACCCCATATGTGGCCCTAAACTGTTGCCTTGAAATACGACAGGGCTCCAAAGTGAGAGCGCCATGCGCATTTGAGGCCTAAATTAGGGATTTGCATAGGGGTGGACATAGGGGTATTTTACACCAGTGATTCTCAAACAGGGTGCCTCCAGCTGTTGCTAAACTCCCAGCATGCTTGGACAGTCAATGGCTGTCCGGAAATGCTGGGAGTTTTTGTTTTGCAACAGCTGGAGGCTCCGTTTTGGAAACACTGCTGTAGGATACGTTTTTCATTTTTATTGGGGGGGAAGGGGTGGTGGTGGGGGGGGGCAGTGTACGTGTGTATATGTAGTGTTTTACTCTTTATTTTATGTTAGTGTAGTGTAGTGTTTTTAGGTTACATTCACACTGACGGCGGATTACACTGAGTCTCCCGCTAGGAGTTTGAGCTGCGGCTGCTGTAGCTCAAACCTGAAGCAGGGAATTCACTGTAATCCGCCGCCAGTGTGAATGTAACCTGTACATTCACATGGGAGGGGGGGGGGGGCAAAACTACAACTCCCAGCATGCACTGACAGAACGTGCATGCTGGGAGTTGTAGTTTTGCAACAGCTGGAGGCACACTGGTTGGAAAATACTGAGTTAGGTAATAGAACCTATTACCTAACTCGGTATTTCCCAACCAGTGTGCCTCCAGCTGTTGCAGAACTACAACTCTCAGCATGTACTGATTGCCAAAGGGAATGCTGGGAGATGTAGTTATGCAACAGCTGGAGGCACGCAAGTACAACTCCCAGCATGCCGAGACAGCCATTTGCTGTTCCTGAATGCTGGGAGTTGTAGTTTTGCAAGATTTAGAGGGGTTCAGACTGGAGATCACTGACAGTGGTCTCTAAACTGTGGCCCTCCAGATGTTGCAAAACTACAAATCTCAGCATGCTAAGACAGCAAACTGCTGTCTGAGCATGCTGGGAGTTGTAGTTTTGTAATATCTGGAGGGCTACAGTTTAGAGACCACTGTCAGTGATCTCTAGCCTGAACCCCTCTAAATCTTGCAAAACTACAACTCCCAGCATGCCAACACAGCAAACAGCTGTCAAGGCATGGTGGGAGTTGTAGTTTTGCAACATCTGGAGGGCGACAGTTTAGAGACCACTCTCTAAACTGTCGCCCTGCAGATGTTGCTAGGCAACAGACTCCTGGACACGCGGCGTCATACTCACCTCCACCGCCGCCGTGATCACAGCCGCCGCCGTCATCTGGAGCTCCGCCGCCGGGTAAGTGACCGCCGCTGCCGCCGTCGCCGCTACTACACGGTTCCCCCCGCTGTGCCCGGACACCGATGGGCGGGCATAGCGCGGGGAACCGAACTTTAACCCCCCCGCCCCCACTCTGCTATTGGTCGGCCGCTCCGCCGATCAATAGCAGGGATAGGAGGGGTGGCAACCCTGCCACCTCACTCCTATCTCTTCAAGGGGGATCGAGGGTGTCTTGGACACCCCCGATCCCCCTTATTTTATCGCGGCGCCGCCGTTGATGGGCAGGGGGAGAGCGCTCCCCCTGCAAACACCATAGATGCCGTGATCTGACTGATCACGGCATCTATGGGGTTAATGCTGCCGGGACCGGCGCGATCGTGGCCCCGGCAGCTGCGGTGGGACTCCGGCTGTGATTGACAGCTGAGTCCCACCCGCGATCTCCTGCGCTGCCCGCGGCAGAGCAGGAGATCGCTTGGACGTATGCATACGTCCATTTGCGCGAACGTGTAATTCGCCTGGACGTATGCATACGTCCAATAGCGGGAAGGGGTTAAAGATTTTTTTTTTTTCCTGAGTACAAATACGCTTAACAGTGGCTTTATCATTGCAAAGGGCATACATACAAGCAAATAGCGTACTATTTAGCACCTGTATTTCTGTTTTATACCACACTTTATACACCTGCCGGTGTATTAAAGAAAAAAAAGGTTTTCCTGCGTAAAAATACGCTTTTTCAGTGGCCTCATCTTTGCAAAGGGCCTAAATTCAAGCAAATAACGTACCATATACCAACTTTTTTTCTGTCTCTGTGCTAAATTAAGTGTTATACCACACGTTATACACCTGCCAGTGTATTAAAGAAAAAAAAAAGTTTTTCCTGCGTACAAATGCGCTTAACAGTGCGCTCATCATTGCAAAGGGCATACATACAACCAAGTAGTGTACTATTTAGTACCTGTATTTCTGTCTCGGTGCTAAATTCAGTGCTATTCCACACATTAGTATACACTGGCTGGTGTATACAACAAAAAAAAGAGTTTTTTTTCTGCATATAAATACGCTTAACAGTGCGCTCATCATTGCAAAGGGCATACATACAACAAAGGAGTGTACTATTTAGTAACTGTTATTCTGTCTAGGGCCTATATACTTTGAAAGGACAGCCGTAAGTAATCGCCTGCTGCTGTTCTATACCCTCATAAACGCACTAAGTATGTCAGACAGGGAAGTGCCAGGACGTGCACAGAGAAGGGGCAGAGGCCTACTTATGTCAGGCAGAGTTGGCAGCAGACTTGGGGCGAGTGGCAGCAGCAGTCACAGCAATAGGCCTGAGCTCCCGTTAACACCCAGCGGTCGTGTCGTCGACCCATCTCTCCTCGTCAATTGGTTTGCACACTCATCCCCATCATCACAAGCGACAACTGACAACCCCAGTCAAGAGTCGGTGGGTTCCTCAGACACAACCCTCAGTTGGCATGGCCCGGGAGCAGTCCCCGTAATCCCATTGCCTTTGTCCTATGCTGTTCCCTCTCCCAAAGAAGTATCTCATGCTTTGGGTTCAGCTCCTCTATTTAGCGAGGACGATGTAATAGAGGACAGTCAGCATCTAATGGGCAGCCAAGAATGTGAGGAGACATGCGTCCCTTGCTCCACAAGGCGGGCAAGTAGTGATGCGGAGAGTGACGTGGGAGGCGGTGTTTCAATTGTTCAGGGTCCTGAGGCAGACACTGTTGTGGAACATGAGGAGGACATCAGTGACGTGCACACATCTTTTGATGATGATGAAGCCGATCGCAATTGGGAGCCGGGTGCAGAAGCCGGGGCTTCATCATCATCAGGAGAAGAGATTTGCTCTTTGTCTATGAGGCAGCAAGGCGGTAGCACGGTTGGCAATCAGCGTGGTGGTGGCAGTAGTGGAAATTCAGGAGCCAAACGTGCCAGGGGGAGACCACCTGCTTCGCGGCAAGCTACCATTCAGGGAGGTAGTGGAACAGGGGTTCCTGGAGACGGCACCAATAGCAGTGAAATAGTGCGAACTGCGGGTGGGAAAATCAGCTACTCTGCGGTGTGATTGTTCTTCATAAAGAATCCGGAGGACCTTAGCGTAGTCACATGCAAAATCTGTGGGCAGAAAGTGAAGCATGGCCAGGGTTACATAGTTACAAAGTTACATAGTTAGTATGGTTGAAAAAAGACATACGTCCATCAAGTCCAACCAGGGAATTGAAGGGAAGGGTGTAAGGGGATAAGGGGAAGGGATGTAGTTTTGATCGCGCTAGGTAAGGGGTTATTAAAGCCTCTTGGGTACTGCTGAGGCCTACTCCTGACTGCTCCTGGTGCAATGCATGGGTTAATTAAACACTCTTGGGTAGTGTTATTGTTAAATTTACTGGTAATTTTATCAGTAATAAAATTGAATTTTGAAGAATGCTAACCGTTACACAATGGAACGCTTGTTGGGTGTGATTTTTTAATGAAAAAAATAAATAAATAGATGGAGAGTTATTAACTCTGCTTAATCATTTTTGGCGATTAGAATCCTTTTGCCATCTGATTTTTTGGAGACAGATGCACTTACACACATGTAATAATTTTTTTAACCAAATTTCAAACATTGTTTGGTTTATTACTTTTGAGAAGAATGTCTTTGGGTGGTCCACCATCCTTCATTATAGATTCTTCTGAACTACTGTATATGCGCTTGTTTTAACAAAAAGGTATTTTGTCAGACAATTTCGAAAAAAAATTGCGTTTTTTTGGGGGTGGATTGTGAAGCCCGGGTGACAGGTGTGTAGTGTGTACTCGTGCATCAGTCAACTCCAGTCTGTGTCCGTTAGGCAATCTATGGGTTACTGATGCAGCAGAGATGGGGCCTTGGTCTTGGAATTTCCATTATTTAACATTTTTTTAACATATTGTGTGGTTTATTATATTATAGAAGAATGTTTTTTGGGTGGTCCACCGTCCTGCATTATAGAGTCTTCTGAACTACTATATATGCGCTTGTTTTAACAAAAAGGTATTTTGTCAGACAATTTCAAAAAAATTTGCGTTTTTTGGGGTGGATTGTGAAGCCCGGGTGTGTACTCGTGCATCAGCCAACTCCAGGCTGTGTCTTTCAGGCAATCTATGGGTTACTGATGCAGCTGAGGTGGGGCCTGGGTCTAGGAATTTCAATAAAAAAAAAAATAATTCAACAATTGTGTGGTTCATTATTTTTGAGAAGAAAGTCTTTGGGTGGTCCACCGTCCTGCCTTATAGAGTCTTCTGAAATGATGGATATGCGATTGTGCTTACACAAAGTTGTAAATAAAATAAAAAATGTATACAATTTTGTTGATTTTGGGGTGCATTGTGAAGCCTTGTGTGTACTGGTGCATCAGCCAACTCCAGGCTGTGTCCTTCAGGCAATAAATGGGTTCCTGATGCCGCAGAGGTGGGGCCTGGGTCTGTGAATTTTAAATTTTTGGATTGCGGGTGCTACAAAAAAAGATGAACACACCCTAATCCGTTTAGTGGAGTGCGGCTGCGGCCCCGGACATCTGAGGGCATAACACACCTGTTATTGCTCAATCTCAGGAGAAGGGGGGTTCATCATCGGGAGAAGAGAGTTGCAGGTTGACCTTGAGTCAGCAAGGCGGTAGCATGGTTGGCAGTCAGCGTGGTGTGGCAGTAGTGGAAATTCTGGAGCCAAACGTGCCCGGGGAGACCACCTGCTTCGCGGCAGCTTACCTTTCCGGGAGTTAGCGGGTTACCAGCATCGGTTGATGAAAGATAGAGACACGCTAATCCGTTCAGTGGAGCGCGTCTGCGGCCCCGGAAATCAGAGGGCATAACACACCTGGTATTGCTCGATCTCGCAATTCATCGTGCAAAGGAAGGGGGTTATTAAAGCCTCTTGGGTACTGCTGAGGCCTACTCTTGACTGCTCCTGGTGCAATGTATGGGGTAATTAAACACTCTTGGGTAGTGTTATTGTTAAATTTACTGATAATTTAATCAGTAATAAAATTGAATTTTCTAGAATGCTAATCATTACACAACGGAACGCTTGTTGCGTGTGATTTTTTAATGAAAATAAAAAAATAAAAATAAAATACGGACAGGGATTAACTCTGCTTCATCATTTTGGGCGAAAAAAGTCCTTTGGTGATCTGATCTTTTGGAGACAGATGCGCTTACAAACATATTGTCACGATTCGGCTGGCTGGAGGTGGATCCTCTGTGCCAGAGAGGGATTGACGTGGACCGTGTCGGTGGACCGGTTCTAAGTTGCTACTGGTATTCACCAGAGCCCGCCGCAAGGCGGGATGGTCTTGCAGCGGCGGTAGCAACCAGGTCGTATCCACCGGCAACGGCTCAACCTCTCTGACTGCTGAGATAAGCGCGGTACAAGGGAGTAGACAAGGGCAAGGTCAGACGTAGCAGAAGGTCAGGGCAGGCAGCAAGGATCGTAGTCAGGGGCAATGGCAGGAGGTCTGGAACACAGGCTAGGAACACACAAGGAAATGCTTTCACTGGCACAATGGCAACAAGATCCGGCGAGGGAGTGCAGGGGAAGTGAGGTATAAGTAGGGAGTGCACAGGTGAAGATATTGATTAGGCCTGCTGCGCCAATCAGTGGCGCAGTGGCCCTTTATATCGCAGAGACCCGGCGCGCGCGCGCCCTAAGGAGCGGGGCCGCGCGCGCCGAGACAGCACAGACGGGGAACGGGTCAGGTACGGGAGCCGAGATGCGCATCGCGAGCGGGCGTGTCCCGCATCGCGAATCGCATCCCGGCTGGGAGCAATATCGCAGCGCACCCGGTCGGCAGGTCTGACCGGGGCGCTGTGAATGAGAGAACGCTGCGAGCACTCCGGGGAGGAGCGGGGACCCGGAGCGCTCGGCGTAACTGTACCCCCCCCCCCCCCTTGGGTCTCACCCTCTTGTTGGAGCCTGAGAACCTGAGGATAAGACTTTTGTCCAGGCTGTTGTCCTCAGGTTCCCAGGATCTCTCCTCTGGGCCGCAATTCTCCCAGTCAACCAAAGAGAATCTTTTACCTCTGACCATCTTGGATGCTAGAATCTCCTTCACTGAAAAGACGTCAGATGACCCGGAAACTGGAGTGGGAGAAACAACTTTGGGAGAGAAGCGGTTAAGGATGAGTGGTTTAAGGAGAGAGACATGGAAGGCATTGGGAATATGGAGAGAAGGAGGAAGAAGGAGTTTGTAAGAGACAGGGTTGATCTGGCACTTGACTTTGAAAGGACCAAGATAACGTGGTCCCAGTTTATAACTGGGGACACGAAAGCGGACATACTTAGCGGAGAGCCATACCTTGTCTCCGGGAGCAAAAATGGGGGGTATTCTTCTTTTCTTATCAGCAAATTTTTTCATCCGGGATGAAGCCTGTAAAAGAGAATTTTGGGTTTCCTTCCATATGGTGGAGAGGTCTCGAGTCACTTCATCAACAGCGGGCAAACCAGAGGGCATGGGAGTGGGGAGGGGGGGAAGAGGGTGACGGCCGTACACCACGAAGAATGGGGATTTAGCAGAGGATTCGGAGACTCTGAAATTATACGAGAATTCGGCCCATGGTAGAAGATCTGCCCAGTCATCCTGGCGGGAAGAAACAAAATATCGCAAATAGTCACCCAGGACCTGATTAATTCTTTCAACTTGCCCATTGGATTGGGGATGATAAGAAGAAGAGAAGTTTAATTTGATCTTGAGCTGATTACAGAGGGCCCTCCAGAATTTAGACACAAATTGAACGCCTCTATCCGAGACGATATTCGTGGGCAACCCGTGAAGGCGAAAAATGTGTATAAAAAATTGCTTCGCCAACTGAGGCGCCGAAGGAAGGCCTGGAAGAGGGATAAAATGTGCCATCTTGGAGAATCGATCAATGACCACCCAAACAACAGTGTTGCCATGGGATACAGGCAAGTCAGTAATAAAGTCCATACCAATCTGTGACCAAGGTTGTTCAGGAACAGGCAGAGGATGAAGGAGACCAGCAGGCTTCTGGCGAGGGGTCTTATCCCGGGCACAGACAGTACAAGCCCGCACGAAATCAACAACATCAGTCTCCAGAGTGGGCCACCAATAAAAACGAGAGATGAGTTGGATGGATTTTTTTATGCCAGCATGGCCTGCGAGGTGGGAGGAGTGTCCCCACTTGAGAATCCTGAGGCGCTGGCGTGGAGAAACGAAGGTCTTCCCTGGCGGAGTTTGTCTGATGGAAGCTGGAGAAGTGGAGATCAGACAGTCCGGAGGAATGATGTGTTGCGGGGAGGCTTCCACTTCAGAGGCATCTGAAGAACGAGAGAGGGCATCGGCCCTAATGTTCTTGTCAGCAGGGCGAAAATGAATTTCAAAGTAAAAACGGGCAAAGAACAACGACCACCTAGCCTGGCGAGGATTCTGCCATTGGGCAGACTGGAGATAAGAGAGATTCTTGTGGTCAGTGTATATAATAACTGGATATTTGGATCCCTCCAGCAGGTGCCTCCATTCCTCAAGCGACAATTTTATGGCCAATAGTTCTCGATCACCAATGGAGTAGTTTTTCTCCGCCGGAGAGAAGGTCCTAGAAAAAACCCCACAAGTAACAGCATGCCTGGAAGAATTTTTTTGTAGAAGAACTGCTCCAGCTCCCACCGAGGAGGCGTCTCCCTCCAATAAGAAGGGTTTAGATGGGTCAGGTCTGGAGAGTACGGGAGCAGAAGAAAAGGCAGACTTGAGATGTTTAAATGCGTCTTCCGCTTGAGGAGACCAGGACTTAGGATTGGCGTTTTTCTTGGTTAGAGCCACGATAGGAGCCACAATAGTAGAAAAGTGTGGAATAAATTGTCTGTAATAATTGGCGAACCCCAAAAAACGTTAGATAGCACGGAGTCCGGAGGGGCGTGGCCAATCCAATACGGCAGATAGTTTATCTGGGTCCATTTGTAGTCCCTGGCCAGAGACTAAGTATCCTAGGAAAGGAAGAGACTGACATTCAAAGAGACATTTTTCCATTTTGGCATATAATTGATTGTCCCGAAGTCTCTGAAGAACCATGCGGACATGCTGGCGGTGTTCTTCTAGGTTAGCAGAAAAAATCAGAATATCACAACACAACACAGGTATATAGAAGATCACGAAAAATTTCATTTACAAAGTCTTGGAAGACGGCAGGGGCGTTGCAAAGGCCAAAGGGCATAACCAGATATTCAAAGTGTCCATCTCTGGTGTTAAATGCAGTCTTCCATTCGTCCCCCTCCCTGATGCGGATGAGATTATATGCATCTCTTAAGTCCAGCTTGGTAAAGATGTGGGCGCCTTGTAGGCGGTCAAAGAGTTCCAAAATAAGAGGTAGGGGGTAGCTGTTTTTTACCGTGATTTTATTAAGTCCGCGGTAATCAATGCAAGGGCGTAGGGAGCCGTCTTTTTTGGAAACAAAAAAAAATCCAGCTCCGGCAGGGGAGGAGGACTTGCGGATAAACCCCTTTTTTAAGTTCTCTTGGATGTACTCCGACATGGCTTGAGTTTCCGGAGCAGACAGGGGATAGATTATGCCCCGGGGTGGAGTAGTACCCGGGAGGAGGTCAATAGGACAGTCATAAGGCCTGTGAGGAGGCAAAGTCTCTGCTTGTTTTTTGCAAAAAACATCAGCATAATCCAGATAGGCCTTGGGAAGACCAGATACCGGGGGAACCACAGGGTCTTGACTGAGAGTACAGGGAGCCGGTTTAAGACAGTCCTTGTGGCAAGAAGTACCCCAGTTCTTGATTTCCCCTGTGGTCCAATCAAGGGTTGCGGAATGGCGTTGAAGCCATGGTAATCCAAGAAGAATTTCTGAAGTGCAGTTAGAGAGGACCAAAAATAAAAAATTTTCGTGATGGGTTCGTTGCACATTAAAGGGGTAGTCCAGTGGTGAAAAACTTATCCCCTATCCTAAGGATAGGGGATAAGTTTGAGATCGCGGGGGGTCCGACCGCTGGGGCCCCCTGCGATCTCTCTGTACGGGGCCCCGGCTCTCCGCCAAGATAGCGGGTGTCGACCCCCGCACGAGGCGGCGGCCGACACGCCCCCTCAATACATCTCTATGGCAGAGCCGGAGATAGCCGAAGGCAGCGCTTCGGCTCTGCCATAGAGTTGTATTGAGGGGGCGTGTCGGCCGCCGCCTCTTGCGGAGGTCGACACGCCCCCTTCCCGCGGGCTGTCGGGGCTCCGTACAGGAGATCGCAGGGGGCCCCAGCGGTCGGACCCCCCGCGATCTGCAACTTATCCCCTATCCTTAGGATAGGGGATAAGTTGCTCACCACTGAATCACCACTGGACTACTCCTTTAAGAGAGGTTCCGTGCGGTAACGCACGGTACAGTCCAATCTTTCATTATTAACAGAGTTGATGTAGAGGGGTCTGGCGAGACTGGTCACCGGGATGTTGAACCTGTTGATGAGAGAGGCCAAAATAAAATTTCCTGCAGATCCGGAATCCAAGAAGGCCATAGCTGAGAAGGAGAAGGTAGAAGAAGAAATCCGCACAGGCACAGTAAGACGTGGAGAAGCAGAGTTCACATCAAGAGCTGTCTCACCTTTGTGCGGAGTCAGCGTGCGTCTTTCCTGGCGAGGAAGACGGATAGGACAATCCTTCAAGAAATGTTCGGTACCGGCACAGTACAGGCAAAGGTTCTCCATGCGGCGTCGTGTCCTCTCTTGAGGTGTCAAGCGAGACCGGTCAACTTGCATAGCCTCCACGGCGGAAGGCAAAGGAACGGATTGCAGTGGACCAGAGGAGAGAGGAGCCGGGGAGAGAAACCGCCTCGTGCGAACAAAGTCCATATCCTGGCGGAGCTCCTGACGCCTTTTTGGAAAAACGCATGTCAATGCGGGTGGCAAGATGAATAAGTTCATGCAGGTTAGCAGGAATTTCTCGTGCGGCCAGCACATCTTTAATGTTACTGAATAGGCCTTTTTTAAAGGTCGCGCAGAGGGCCTCGTTATTCCAGGACAATTCGGAGGCAAGAGTACGGAATTGGATGGCGTACTCGCCAACAGAAGAATTACCCTGGACCAGGTTCAGTAGGGCAGTCTCGGCAGAAGAGGCTCGGGCAGGTTCCTCAAAGACACTTCGAATCTCCGTGAAGAAGGAGTGTACAGAGGCAGTGACAGGATCATTGCGGTCCCAGAGTGGTGTTGCCCATGACAGGGCTTTCCCAGACAGAAGGCTGACTACGAAAGCCACCTTTGACCTTTCATTTGGAAACTGGTCCGACATCATCTCCAAATGCAGGGAACATTGTGAAAGAAAACCACGGCAAAATTTAAAGTCCCCATCAAATTTATCCGGCAAAGATAATTGGAGGCTGGATGCGGCCACTCGCTGCGGAGGAGGTGCAGGAGCTGATTGCTGAAGCTGTGGTAGTAGCTGCTGTAGCATCACGGTCAGTTGAGACAGCTGGTGGCCTTGTTGCGCTATCTGTTGCGACTGCTGGGCGACCACCGTGGTGAGGTCGGCGACAACTGGCAGCGGGACCTCAGCGAGATCCATGGCCGGATCTACTGCCACGATTCGGCTGGCTGGAGGTGGATCCTCTGTGCCAGAGAGGGATTGACGTGGACCGTGTCGGTGGACCGGTTCTAAGTTGCTACTGGTATTCACCAGAGCCCGCCGCAAAGCGGGATGGTCTTGCAGCGGCGGTAGCAACCAGGTCGTATCCACCGGCAACGGCTCAACCTCTCTGACTGCTGAGATAAGCGCGGTACAAGGGAGTAGACAAGAGCAAGGTCGGACGTAGCAGAAGGTCAGGGCAGGCAGCATGGATCGTAGTCAGGGGCAATGGCAGGAGGTCTGGAACACAGGCTAGGAACACACAAGGAAATGCTTTCACTGGCACAATGGCAACAAGATCCGGCGAGGGAGTGCAGGGGAAGTGAGGTATAAGTAGGGAGTGCACAGGTGAAGATATTGATTAGGCCTGCTGCGCCAATCAGTGGCGCAGTGGCCCTTTAAATCGCAGAGACCCGGCGCGCGCGCGCCCTAAGGAGCGGGGCCGCGCGCGCTGGGACAGCACAGACAGGGAACGGGTCAGGTACGGGAGCCGAGATGCGCATCGCGAGCGGGCGCGTCCCGCATCGCAAATCGCATCCCGGCTGGGAGCAATATCGCAGCGCACACGGTCGCCAGGTCTAACCGGGGCGCTGTGAATGAGAGAACGCTGCGAGCGCTATGGGGAGGAGCGGGGACCCGGAGCGCTCAGCGTAACACATATTGAATTCGTTTTTGTAAAAAAATTTCTAACATTGTGTGGTTTATTATTTTTGAGAAGAATGTCTTTGGGTGGTCCACCGTCCTGCATTATAGAGTCTTGTGAACTGTTGGATATGCGCTTGTTCTTACACAAAGGTATTTCTTTAAAACATTTCTAAAATGTTGTTGTTTTTTGGAGGGGATTGTGAAGCCCGGGTGTGTACTGGTGCAGCGGCCAACTCCATGCTGTGTCCTTCAGGCAATATATGGGTTCCTGATGCTGCAGAGGTGGGGCCTGGGTCTGGAAATTTCTAATTTTTGGATAGCGGGTGCTACCAATGAGAAATCTTTGACAAAAATTTCATATATTGTGTTGTTTTTTGGGGGGGATTGTGAAGCCCTGGTGTGTACTCTTGCATCAGCCAACTCCAGGCTGTGTCATGCAGGCAATATATGGGTTACTGATGCCGCAGGTGTGGGGCCTGGTTCTGGAAATTTCAAATTTTTGGATAGCGGGTGCTACCAATGAGAAATCTTTGACAAAAATTCAATATATTGTGTTGGTTTTTGGGGGGGGGATTGTGAAGCCCTGGTGTGTACTCTTGCATCAGCCAACTCCAGGCTGTGTCATGCAGGCAATATATGGGTTACTGATGCCACAGGGGTGGGGCCTGGTTCTGGAAATTTCAAATTTTTGGATAGCGGGTGCTACCAATGAGAAATCTTTGACAAAAATTTCTCATTGTGTTGATTTTGGAGGGGGGATTGTGACGCCCTGGTGTGTACTGGTGCATCAGCCAACTCCAGGCTGTGTCCTTCAGGCAATATATGGGTTACTGATGCCACAGAGGTGGGGCCTGGGTCTGTTAATTTAACATTTTTGGATAGCGGGTGCTACCAATGAGAAATCTTTGCCAAAAATGTCCTATATTGTGTTGTTTTTTTGGGGGGGGATTGTGAAGCCCTTATGTGTAGTGTACTAGTGCATCAGCCAACTCCACGCTGTGCCATTCAGCCACTAAATGGTCTCCTCTTGCTGCCAACATGTCCAAGCTATGTCATTCAGTCACTATATGGTCTCCTGACACTGATGCCACCACCAGGCTCTGTCATTGTGCTGCTGTGCGGCAGTGATTCTAAGAGCGATGCCGGTAATCTGCATGTTATTCTGAATAACGTTATTATTTCACTACCTCAGCACACTCCATATGCGTTTTAAGACCCAGAAAAGTGTTCTATACCCCTATAGAGGCTGTATGTAGGCTAGAAATAGCCTTTTTTAACATTGATTCGCCGCGATTAAATTCGGATCGAAACAAACTTTTTGGGAAAATTCGGCGAATCGGGCCGAATCGAATTTTTGAAAAGTTTGCTCATCTCTAATTGGCTCTATAAAGTTAGAATTAAAATTTAAATAAATAACTAAAATTCTAAATGTATCCAGAGCGTGTTAATTATATCAGGGACGTTTATTAATTTGGTGTTTTAGGGAGTACAAAAGCCAAAAAATGAATGCAGAAATATTCCAGTGTGACATTCCCACTACTAGAGGATACGTACTACACATAGATTTATATTGTTTCTGTGGTGTGCCACTATAGTGAGTAGTGGCAGAGCCACGGGTGTTGCAGTGAGTGGTGGGATCAGATGTTATTAACCCAGGGGGTCTGGTGGTGTTAACCCCTATGTGTTTGTGACGCCAGTGTGGTTTTCGGGTTCCGGAACATCACATGCCCGGATTCTCCGCTATCCCACGGGCTAGTAGTGAATAATGAGTCCACAACCAGTTGCAGGTAAATGGAGGCTTTACTGAGTAGAAGACAGGTGTAATTATCTTCACAGCTATAGCCAGATTGTCCCAGAGGCCAGAACCCAGAGGATCTTGCAACTTGCTGGACCAATACTTGTAATAAACTTGACATGGACTTGTAATTTAGACTTGTTATTAGACTGGACTTGACTATGTGCAGGACTCGACTAACTTCAGTGACAGCAGACATATACTTGACGTACTGGAGAGTTGTAGCTTTGTGGAACTCCAGATGCTGAACACTGGTCTTACTGGCTTACTCACACAGGTCCTTTGAGTCCTCCAAAGGTCCTATATACTAGAATCTTATCTATGGTCTTCAGGTAACATATACCACATTTAATAAACTAGCAAGATAACACAACGAGTCCCTGCAGGGGAGCCCCCAGGTCACTGAGGGACTCAACCTGACTGGGCCTACAGGTAATACAGGACTATGTACCTGTTGTGGGACACCACATTTCCATTGCCTTTTAATTATTCTGTTTTACATGTGCAAACCATTTGTGAAATAGGAAAGAAATGCTGTTTTAAATTAAATTTGTTAAATTCACTCAAAAGACAAGGAAGCTTGGTAAGGGAGCAATAACCTTTATTGGCTGTTGTCCAAATTTCCAATGGCCCCTTAGAGTTGGGCTTTAAGATGTCAGGAGCTGACCTGCTGAATTTTAGCATTGCAAGCAAATCCCTTTAATATATATGTTATAATACAATATGTGTCTCTGTATGTTATTATGTTATTTTGCTTGCACTGCAATTCAGACTTAAATCTAGAAAACTATTCCTTCTTCTCTAACTCTCTGACTAGAAGAGGGAGAAAATAATTCTAGGCCTCTGGTCATTGCACATTTTTGTCATTCATGTACTTCGAGGGCCAATATAAAATATGATTTATAAACAAGTATATTTTAGATCAGTGTTCTCAAACCTGTAACTCTCAAGCAGTTGTTAAATTACAACTCCCTGCATGCTCTAACAATCCAATGATGTCAGATAATGTGTAGGAGTCACAGGTCAGAGACTGTTGTTCTGATAACAATCAGGCTATGTTCACACAATGGAATTTCCGTGCGGAATTCAAATGCGGAAGAGATTCCGCAGCAGCAGAGTCCCATTGATATCAATGGCATTCTGCTGCACTGTTCACATGGCAGAAATTAAAATTTCGGTGTCCGCAGAAATAATAGATATGTCTATTCTTTCTGCAGAGTCTGCACAGAAATGTATTGCCATCTGCGAGACGGCACATTTCTAAGCAGTCCTAGTGCCGGCATTTTTTGCCTGCGCTTCACTGTCAGGGAAATGTCTGCACGGAAATTTCCTGTACAGACATTCACACTTCTGAACATAGCCTCATTCTACTACTCACAATATTTACACCTGTCTAGAAGCTAATTGCTATATATATAGTAAACATACATTAAAGATTACCTGTAACCAAATTAAACTTTTAATTTAGTGTTCCTTGTGTAATTAGCAGACACTTTACCATTCACTTGCTTTTAAAATTATCAACATAAATATGTTTAAAATGTAATAGAAACAATGTCCACTAGGTGGCTCTGTTCTGTTCTCTGCCATAGTTAATACAGTAGGTTTGGTCTCCTGACAGGAGCCCAAACTCAGGAAGGGCTTCTGGCTGCACTGAGCTTGATTGACAGTGGCACAGAAAGTGAAAGCTCCACAGATTCTCACAGAAAGCTGCACAGACTGAAGGCAGCAGGAGAGCCTCACTGAATACGGCACAAACTGAAACATGCACAGAGCTTGAGGTCTGCTATTCATCACAGCACTGCAAACATGTCAGGGTGGAAGTGGTCCCCCAGCAGATTCACTGATGTCATGACTGCTGGGAAATGCCCACTTTCTCCTGCTGGGAGATTGCACTATGTGAGCAAGAAGAAAGGTGAGATACAGAGCTTTTTAAAGCTCTGAATTTTTTTTTTTAAGGGCTGGAGAGGTGTTAGGAGAAAAAAAAACGGATGCAACCGGACATCATTTTTCAAACAGTATACGTTTTTTTTTTTACCGTATACGGATTCAAATTTGTACACACGTTTTGATATAGCTTAGTCAGGTTTTGAGGAATCTGTTTTTTTTATCAAAAACCTGATACGGGAACTGTATTGCAAAAACGTGATATGAACCCAGCCTTAGATAGTCATCCAGTCCTGCTAAGTACATTTGGTCAACATTTAGCTAATGTGTCTAGATACCTTAAAGGACAACTGCAGCGGAATTACACTTATCCCCCTATCTATAGGATAAGCTAATGTGTCTAGATACCTTAAAGGACAACTGCAGCGGAATTACACTTATCCCCCTATCCATAGGATAGGGGATAAGTGTTTGATCGTGGGGGGTCCGACCGCTGGGACCCCCCTCGATCTCCCTAATGGGGCTCCGGCATTAGCGCCCATGGTGACGTAGCGTCGACCTAGAGGTCGACGGTGACGCCCGTCTCCTCCCCGTTCCCATACAGTACTATGGGGGATGCAGGGAGGCACGAATGCTGCCTCCCGCCTCTCCCATAGAGATGTATGGAGGAGGCGTGTCGGCCGCAACGTCATGCAGCCGCGGCCCTGTACAGGAGATGGCTGGGGGCCTCAGCGTTCGGATCCCCCGCGATCAAACACTTATCCCCTATCTTGAGGATAGGGGATAAGTGTTTGTAACGCTGCAGATGTCCTTTAAGACATAAGGCCCTTTTCCTCGGGCTGACCATCGACTGAATGAGTGTTGCTAGCTATTGGCCTGTGTAAAAGAGCTAGCAATCAGCCGACAACCAGGCAAATATTCGTGCATTGGCTAATTGGGTCTTTTTTATTTTGCTCATAAAATCACTATTATCACATTATCTTCACATTGTCCTATGTAAACAGGTGATGTGCAGCTACAATGATGATGACTCGGTGATCATCTGTGTAACCCAGCCTGGATCCTTGTGAAGGTTGATTTACCAAGTGCCGATTCCTGAGAATAAATCTTATAATCAGGAGCCCATTGACTATGTAAAAGGGCCTTAAACTTATCACCTATCCACAGAGTACTCCAGCTCCCAGCTTCAGACATGCACTGGTGCTGAACAGTAGTGACGGGCTGCTCAGCCAATCACTACCCAGCTACTACTTGTCTGTGATTTTATTTACTCCCTTTTTCTTTCACCCCATGCCTTTTCCTAGTTTCCAAATAAAACAATAAGACTTTCACTTATGATTCTGAATACATAAAAATAGATTGTCTATAAGGGAATAGCCGAGGAGATGTCTACTGGAAAGATAAACCAGTGGCATCTATTTATCCTCTACACCACAAATTGCCCATATTTACACTGTCTTGTAGCACCTATGTTAAGAAGCACTAATTCTAGCTAAAATTCATTGTTGTCTTTGAAGGTATTTTTAGATTTAACAGATGTGTGGGATGCACAGTATGTGAAAGGGCACTGTGGCCACATCTAACATAATAGCAAAAGTAAACTAGTGCTTTTTTTTTATGTAAATATATTTTATTTAACAGTATATATTTTACTGTACTAACAAATTATTGTAACAAGAGAATCTGCGATTTATACATTTTGAGTGCCAGATTTTTTTTTAAACAGAAATTTGAGCAGCATTAAACTACAGGACAAGCTGTGACTCAAAATCACCAGTGTCTCCTGTACAATGAGCAGTACTGTGTGGTGGTCCACTACGGGAGGTGTTACCATGTGCTCCTGCTGTCCTGTCAGGCAGCCTCCTTAAGTGTCCCCAAGGCCCCCTGCACTTGTTTCCCCATTGTAAATATGTTTTACCATGTAAAGTGTTATAATATGTAATGTTGCTTTAAGAGTTATACCATGTGATATGTCATGTGATTGTTACCCAGGAGGTACCAATGATCAGGTGATCCAAAGAGTGACCTATGGGCTCACTGTTAGTCTCCCCCATATAAGCCCTGGGTGGAGCTAGCTTCCCTCTCTTTGGCTCTGGTCTTGTGCTAAGCTGAGATCCAGTGCAGTCGCACCTAGTGTGTTTGCCCAGACTGTTAGAGACCTCAAGGTCCAGTCCTGCAGCCACCATCAAGTCAAGTAAGCTGAAGTCACATCTTTATGAGTCAATTCAAGTCAGTCCCTGTCATCTGTCAAGTCAGCGTAGTCTGCATTCAATTGCCCAGTCCTACTTCAAGTCCCAGCAAGCCCTTAAGGTCTCTGTGTCACTTGTCACCTCCTTGGGCCCTGGCTGAACTGTATAGACTTTACCATCTGTCTACCCTCAGTAAAGCTACCGCTGTCCGTAACTTGGCGTTGGAGTCTTTATTGCCCCCGTGCCTAGCCCAGGATCCAGCGGTATACCTTCGGGTGGTTATAGGCTAAACCACGCCCTGTCGTCACAAATACAAGGGATTAATGCCATCTGCCCCTAGGTGAACAACATCTGCCCTCATCACACCCTGATACTACAACTGCAGCTATGCTATGGAGATCAAAATCTGCTGATCTCTGGAAAAGTATTTTCCTTCCCAAATTCCCTGAGTTACCCTCTTCATGATTGGCAGATTGCTTCCAAAATACTCTGCCTAATCAGAAGGAGAACTGTGCTTTTATATGGTTATCCCACTGTTCTCTCTGCCCTGCTCTCACCTCTATGATCAATGCATGGAGGAAAAAGGAACAGTGTTCAGCCTTTTTGTTATAGTAAGGACACTGCTGAAGCCCTGAGAGTAACCTGTGAACTCAAAGTAATAAAAGATTAATCCCTTCACTTTAACTCACTAGAAATCCTAAAAGGAACTAATTTGCTGCCAAAGACCACCAGGGATCCTAAATGTAAACTCTTCATTGTCTCAGATCATCAGGGATCCAAAAGGTTACCCCTTCATTGTTCCATTGGCAATGCCAATCTGAGGAAGGGTTAATCCCGAAACGCGTCATTGGTTAATAAAGAACATTCTTCCTTGAGACAATTTTTCAGCGCCTAAAGAGGGACTTTTTTTTTCTTTATTTCTACATTCACTAATGGATAGACCCTGTTTTATCTGGAATATCCCTACGGCTTTGCAGCAACCCCAGGAATTATCTGTACCCTATGCTATTGGGTTATATATGCATATCCTATGCGCTCAAGGTCAGCACATTACTGAGCACAGCCCCTGACCCCTTGTTTCATAGGGTAATGCACCAGGCGCCCTGTGTGGTTTCTCTTTTTCTCTCCTTTCTCTTATGATCCTGAAATTGGCAAAGGTCCCAGAGGTTGAACCCACCTCAATCAAACACTGTGGGTATGTCATAAATGTCCAGATAGTAGTAGGGTTGAGGACACTTTAGAATCACTCACAACGGGGATGCATAAGATCTCGCTCCTCTTGGTCAGATTTGCAAATGACGTATATTTAAAAACACTCAAGCCTTACAGTATTCAGCTGCCGTATGGTCTTAAGGAAGTCCTGAAGTCTTCCTAGTCAGACACGGTGCTCCCTGCTGCCACCTCTGTCCATGTCAGGAACTGTTCAGAGCAGAAGCAAATCCCCATAACAAACCTTTAGGATATACAGGAGCTGATAAGTACTGGAAGAGAAGTTATTTGTAAATTTGTATAACTCTGTGTCACCAGTTGATTTAAAAACATTTTTTTTTCTTCGGAATTCCCCTTAATGTATCCTGCCCTTTGTCACATTGTTCCATTGTGACAAGATATCAATGTTTTTCACTTGACCTGTTATAATGCAATAGTTGGTGTATATTATATCATATATTATATGTTGGATATATACTAATTAAACAGGATTTAATTCTATAGTTGTATACAAGTTGTGTTAATAATTTTAAACATAAATGTATGCATTGCAAGTCCTTAACCCTAAGCATGTTTACTGCATATATATATATATATATATATATATATATATATACATATACACATATATCATGGCAGTACCCTATTATACTTTTATACTTTCCTCTGGGGATTTCTGCTGCATATGTCTTTATTTTTATCTAGATGTACATTAAGTGTTGCCAGTACTAATTACATTATAATATAAATGATGTGCCCGTCTCAGACAGTTCTGATCTTTCCGTATATAGGATCATGATTAATAGGCCATGTGGATCCTGGACTCATTCCCTGAGACGCGGTGATCTGGTGCATACAAATAATTCCAATCAGACAACAGCGTTCGGCTCATCTTGATAGAGCTTGTTTATAGCAGTTGTAAACTTACAATAGACAAACCATGGTGTGTAAATATTCTTGAATAGCATGAAAAGTTTTCCCAAAAGGGAATTATTCTATGTTTGTTTGTCTGTAGGATATATTCCATGATCTATAGTTTTTATCGGTACCAATTTGGCATAAATCAGACTTTTTAAATACATTTTTTTTTCTGGGATGTTATGTGACAAAAAAAACACGAATTTCTGGCATCACAACATCATGCAGGGTTAATAAAAATATATATTATTAGTTTGGACAACTAAGAAACCAAATATGTTTACATTTATTTTTGATTACTTCTTTTTATTTGAAAAAGGCTATAGGAGTAAATCACAGACGGCAGCCATGGATTGCTAGTACAGGCCTCGAGCAGCAATACCAAAAGGAGCTAATTCAACCCCCTATAACACCACCAACTCACATCCCCATACCCGGAAGTACTGCACTGCAGGGACCAGAACTGCATAATAACGGAGGTGGCGCAGGAGCAGGTAAGATAAATGTGCGTTTTTTTTTAATCACCCCCTCCCTAACTAAATATGTAAAAAAAAAAAAATGCTGTGCTCAGAGTACTTAAAGGGGTTCTCCGGTGCTTAGACATCTTATCCTCTATCCAAAGGATAGGGGATAAGATGCCTGATCGCGGGAGTCCCGCCGCTAGGGACCCCCGTGATCTTGCACGCGGCACCCCGTTTGTAATCAGTCCCCAGAGCGTGTTCGCTCCGGGTCTGATTACCGGCGACCACAGGGCCATGTGACGTCACGCCTCCGCCCCCGTGTGACGTCACGCTCCGCCCCTCAATGCAAGCCTACGGGAGGGGGTGTGGCAGCTATCACGCCCCCTCCCGTAGGCTTGCATTAAGGGGTGGAGCATGATGTCACACGGGGGCGGTGGCGTGACGTCACACGCCACCAGCCCTGTGGTCGCCGGTAATCAAGATCACCGGGGTCCAAGATCACGGGGGTTCTTAGCGGCGGGACTCCCGCGATCAGGCATGTTATCCCCTATCCTTTGGATAGGGGATAAAATGTCTAAGCACCGGAGAACCCCTTTAAATGGTGGTGAGTGTTGTTATGGCCTAACAGCCCCACTAAGTGGAAACTATTAGGGTAAGGTCACACGTAGCACATGTGCAGCATATTTGATGAAGCGGATGGGCTACTGACCGCACCTAGAGTCAGCCTCCTACTTTGCCCCTCTATCCTGGTTTGTCTGCTCGTAACAGCAATACGCTGCTATGAGCAGACACAGACTGAGCTACGAGTCATGCACACACATACGGATTCTCCCTCTGATAGGTCAGGCGGTCGTGATGTCTATGAGTACTCTATGCATGTGCGCGCGACTGGCAGCTCAGTCTGTGTTTGCTCCTACGGTGTATTGCTGCTATCAGCAAACAAACCAGTACACACAGGCAAAGAATTAGAATGACTCTAGGGGCTGGCAGTAGCACATCTGCAGTATATAATACGCTGCAGATGCTCTATGTGTGACCTTACCCTTAATGAAATGACTTTAATGTCACACCAACTAGTGTTAAGTGAACCAGTCACCATTTAAAATGAGAGCATGCTACAATTCTTCAGACTAGTCTCTAATAAGTAAACAAATTACTGGCAGAGACTAGACTGGCATATTGTAGCATGCTCCCATTTTAAATGGTGACTGGTTCACTTAGTTGGTGTAATATTGAAGGAACTCTGTTAGCCTGTTCCCTCACACTAAACCCAATACACTGGGTTACAGTGTGGGTGAACAGGGGTCACTCACTTAAATATGTCCAGTAGGTCCTGAGATATGTCCCCCAGAAGATTGAGAAAGGGGTCAGCGAATTATGCAGTTAACACCCTGAAATGCGTCTAGCCAAGTCTGATAGCCAAGTCTGAATAAGCACCAAAGACGTATCCATACTGTGCCATTGTGATACCTGAATCATTAACTCCACCACAGCTTTTCACTCCATTGCTCTGCTACACTTCATTGAGCACTCTGCTATACCTGATTGAGTCCTCAGCCTTGTTTCCACCTGAATGTGGATATTTGCCTGACGTCAGATGCTGCTACAGCTTACCAGGTCCAAGACTTTCCAGCACACAGATCTTTCTCTCCTCAAGCTGCTTTGGACTTTCATTAGCCCTGCCAGGCCGGTACCAGCGAGACCGCGGCACTGTAGGCGAGAAGTACAATACAGCGAACTATTTGCTGCAACATCTATTCTATTATGCATGGAATATTCACTATTAGTATTTTCTCTGATACTATGAACTAGCATGCTGTCTGGATGCCAGATGGTGCAGTCACAAAATTCTAACTACAAGTAGTGGAGTTTGGTTTATCTGCGGGTAACTGTTTACTAACTTTTAGTATATATACAGTCATTGCCGTAAATTTTAAAACAAAATGAAGTATTTCTCACAGAAAAGGATTGCAGTAACACATGTTTTGCTATAAACATGTTTATTCCCTTTGTGTGTATTGGAACTAAACCCCAAAAAAAAGGAGGGAAAAAAAGCTAATTGGACATAATGTCACACCAAACTCCAAAAATGGGCTGGTCAAAATTATTGGCACCCTTTCAAAATTTTGAAAAAATAAGATTGTTTCAAGCATGTGATGCTCCTTTAAACTCACCCGGGGCAAGTAACAGTTGTGGGCAATATACAAATCCCACCTCAAAGCAAATAAAAAGAAGAGAAGTTCACTTAGTCTTTGCATTGTGTGTCTGTGTGTGCCCAACGTCTTGTGGACAGATGAGACCAAGGTAGAGCTTTTTGGTAAAGCACATCATTCTACTATTTACTGAAAATGGAATGAGGCCTACAAAGAAAAGAACACAGTGCCTACAGTGAAATATGGTGGAAGTTCAATGATGTTTTGGGGTTGTTTTGATACCTCTGGCACTGGGTGCCTTGAATGTGTGCAAGGCATCTTGAAATCTGAGGATTACCAATGGATTTTGGGTCGCACTGTAAAGCCCAGTGTCAGAAAGCTGGGTTTGCATCCGAGATCTTGGGTCTTCCAGCAGGACAATGACCCCAAACATACATCAAAAAGCACCCAGAAATGGATGGCAACAAAGCGCTGGAGAGTTCTGAAGTGGCCAGCAATGAGTCCAGATCTAAATCCCATTGTGGGAAAAGGTGCCCTTCGAATAAGACAGACCTGGAGCAGGTTGCAAAGGAAGAGTGGTCCAACATTCCGGCTGAGAGGTGTAAGAAGCTTATTGATGGTTATAGGAAGCCACTGATTTCAGTTATTTTTTCCAAAGGGTGTGCAACCAAATGTTAAGTTAAGGGTGCCATTATTTTTGTCCAGACCATTTTTGGAGTTTGATGGGACATTATGTCCAATTAGATTTTTTTCCTCCCTTTTTTGGTTCAGTTCCAATACACACAAAGGGAATAAACATGTGTATAGCAAAACATGTGTTACTGCACTCCGTTTCTGTGGTGCCAACATTTACGGCCATGACTGTATTATATTATTGAAATCATACTGTATTTGAATATTAGTACTATTCTGGGCGATGTTTCTCAGGACCTACTGGACATATTTAAAGGCCATCTGTGGCCGAAAACAACTTATAAGTGTTTGATGGTGAGGGTTCGACCACTGGGACCCCCCACAATCTCCTGCACAGCCATTTAGCCGCCAGACAAGCATAGATCCTTCCTAAGCATTACTGTCTGCCAGGTACGTACTTGGAACCAACTTGTATTAACTTGGCATCCATTTATTGGAAAACATTATGTAAACTTACAATGCAAAGAAACATAGACACACGACAACAATAGCCATCACTTTATCTATAGAATAGGCTTTTATATGACAGCAAGGGATATAACTACTTAAAATAAAAATACTTTTATGGTGGCATGAAGCCAAAGGTTGTTCTGCATAGAAATTGGCTTCCAGCAGAAAACAAAATGCAGCAAGCTCAGGGATTCTGGCACCTTGAACACAGTTTCCTTTACCAACAAGACTCACCCTCTGTTTTACGTGAGCAGCACTGTGAAATATAAAATAGACTGTTGTAATGTAACAACTAAACTACTGCGCGACTGATCCGTGCACTTCAAAAGTGCAAAATACAATACAGCTTTAGGCTGGTAAGCGACTGGGATACACAGACAACCTTTTTTTTTTTTTTTTTTTGAGGGTATGTTCAACATTGGAGGACTTTCACAAGTGTATTAGGGAATTGCATTATGGATTATAATATTTCCTGAAATTCAAATCCCCCCCCCCCCCCTCAGAAAATACAAAATACTATATTCTGTCATTTAGAAAGAAAGAAGAAGTAGTAATTAACGGGTATGCATCTTGCAGCCATTTTCTTTCATTACTCCAGTGCATACAATGAAGAAAGCAGCGGGGCTGTTATTGTGGCTTCCAGCTCCAGTGCATCTTAACTTAAGAAATAATTTTGAATACAGTCTTGATTAAAACAATTCAACCATTCTACATCTCATACGCAGATTTACACATACTAACAGACTACAAACAACCCCTGTGTGTCGTCTAATCCCGTAGTCATACTTCCAGCTGTCTCCCATTTCTTGCTAAAGTGCATTTAGTAGGTTGGTATGAAGTCGATATGGTAACAGATGGAGGAGAGAATGACTGCAGTATTACTGTACACACAGAGTTGTTTTTGCAGTTTGTAACTATGGAGATGCATAAGTTAGTGTAGGAGCTGTAAACACAAAACAGCGGGAAATTTTTAATTAAGAGTCTTTGCAAAGTCACTTGATTTTTTATACACTTGAATGAAAAAAAAACTACCAAAAAAAGCTTTAGTGAATCCTTAACCCCTTAAGGACTGAGCGTTTTTCCGTTTTTGCACTTTCGTTTTTTACTCCTTACCTTTAAAAAATCATAACCCTTTCAATTTTGCACCTAAAAATCCATCTGATTATTTTGGTTATTTTTTGCATCACCAATTCTACTTTGCAATGACATCAGTCATTTTACCCAAAAAATCTACGGCGAAACGGAAATAAAATAGAAAATTGTGGACTTTTTTTCGCAAACACCATTGACCGTGCGGTATAATTAACGATATATTTTTATAATTCGAACATTTCTGCACGTGGCGATGCCACATATGTTTATTTTTATTTACACTGTTTTGTTTTGTTTTTTAAAGGGAAAAGGGGAGTGATACAAACTTTTATTAAGGGAGGGGTTAAATGATCTTTATTCAATTTTTTGCTATGTTATAGCTCCCATAGGGGGCTATAACACTGCACATATTGATCTTTTTACATTGATCAATGGTTTCTCATAGGAAACCATTGTTCAATGATTCTGCCGCCTGACTGCTCATGCCTGGATCTCAGGCACTGAGAAGTCATTCAGTGATCGGACACCAGGAGGCAGGTAAGGGGACCCTCCTGCTGTCCTACAGCTGTTCAGAATGCCGCAGCGGCGATCCCGAACAGCCCCCTGAGCTAACCGGCAGCATTTTACTTTCACTTTAGATGCGGCATTCAACTTTGAATGCTGTTTCTAAAGGGTTAATAGCACGTTGCACCGCGATCAGTGCCTATTAGCCAAAGGTCCCGGCCGTTGTCAGTGTGGCCCCGCGTTATAGAACGGGAGCGGACTCAGCATGTATAGGTACACCCTTAGTCCTTAAGGGGTTAATACAGGGGTCCCCAACAAAGACAAATTAAAAACACTTAAACAGTATCTGTCATATGCCACAAAAAAGTTATATGTTACTCAGTACCTAATTCTGATTATGAACGTGCTCCTATATTTCTCTCAAAACTACCCTTTATCTCTTGCTCACTTGGTTTTCATCTTCCCTTGTGGAGGGTGTGTGTCTTAACTCTGCCTGATTTATCTTCCTCCCTGAGTCTGTTATGCTGTGCTAGGTCTCTTTATCCAATCACTGCAGGCTGCCCTGTAACACTCTCCATTTTTATGATGTAAATGTAACACAGAGGGAAATATTATTGGTTTTTGCCTGCAGTACACCTAAAATACTATGAGAAGGAATGTCCAGTGCAGGATGAAGTCAAACAGGAACTTTATTGATGATCACATGGAGCACACAGAAACACCAACGCATTTTGGGTCAAACTGGACCCTTAATCATGGCATGATTAAGGGTCCAGTTTGACCCGAAACATGTTGGTGTTTCTGTGTGCTCCATGTGATCGTTAATAAAGTTCCTGTTTGACTTCCTCCTGCGCTAGACATTCCTTTTCCTAGTCTTGTCTCTTGGACCGGTGGCACAGCCGGATAGTCCGGAAGCAGATGCGAGAGTCAGGCTAAGGTGAGCCGCCAATTTTGCTGCAATTCTATCTAAAATACTATGGTGAATTTATAACATACATGCATACATTTTCTATTTCACCATGTATGTCTTCCAGCATTCTCAGACTTCTGAGGAGCAGCTAAAGAGCAGCTATTCTAACACAGTGTTTTACAAACACAGCTTTGAGCTTGCAGTATCACACATACTAGGCTTAGATACTCAGCTGAGAACTGTACCTTCATGCTACTTTAGCTGCTGCTATGAGCTGCCAACAGACCTGAGCAGGTCACATGTTTAGGTAGCAGTGAATATAGATGAGGGAGGTGTGTGTGACCTCAGCCAATCAGGGACAATCACACACTAAACAGCAGTCTGTCTGAGCCAGCCTCCACAGCAAAGATCTCCTACAATGGATATCAGTTTGCTTTATGGCTGCTATCCAAATTCCTCTAAAATACAGAGTCATCTGTGTGGATGAAGATAGATGACTCCTAGTTTAGCAGAAATTCACCTCACAGCTTGTGTAGTCAGAAGGCATATAGACAGCCAAAGATACGCCAAATATATTGAGGTGTACATCTTACTCTAGCATAGTTTCCCCCCCAAAAAATGACATGAGAAATGGTGGTCTTAGTATATTTCCGGCAAGGTATATTAAAAAGTTATATTGCTTTTCAATAAAAAAAATTATAAATAAAATTATAAATAAGTAAAAATAACTCTTTACATGGATGAAAAGTATCATCATGTCTGCTCCCTTTATGTGACCATTCATGCTACAGTATATAAGGTTCAGAATTCCCCAAAATATGGTAGTCTACAAAATACTCAGTACAGACTTGTTACATTTGTTTTGAGTCTGATCCATAAGGATTCAGTAAAAATGCTTGTTTTGACTTTGTGTTGTGGCTTGAGTGAAGATTTTGAGAACTGCAACTTCAACATTATGTCATATTAGGAAAATGAAGCTTGTGTCCTTGATAAAATTCATACTCTTCCATCTAGTGGACGACAGGATAAATGACAGGCAAAATTGAGTTCATAATGAAACATGAAAAGATCACAGCCGCCCCACTGTGCGCTAAAATAAAAGCCAGTAGGTCAGCTATCCAACCCTTCATGCAGCTTATCCTGAATTACCTTCCTGAAAGGAATTTAGAGGAACCACATTAACATTTAGATAATAGAGATATGGCAGTGGGTGACAATTTCCATTATCTCAAAACACCACATAAATATTTGTAATGTACATTTTCCACAAATAACTTAAAAAACAGACTGAAAGAAATAGGGTCACTGTGTTAGAATGTCCTGTGTAGAGAGCAGGAGTGTTATCTGTCCTGAGACCCCAAACTTAAAGGACATGTCCGGTGCTCACTTTTCTTATTGTATCCGTTCCGGGCTGCAAAAAAAAAAGAAAATAAGCTTTCTCTTGCCTGCCTACGCTCCCCAGGTGCTCCGGGACAGGCGTTCAGTCCCCGGGCTGTATTCTTCTTACTTCCAGTTAGCCCGGCACGTCACACGGAGCTTCAGCCTATCACTGAGGCGGGACATCGCTGCGGCCGGTGATAGGTTGAAGCTCCGTGTGACTTGCCGGGCTAACAGGAAGTAAGAAGAATACAGCCCGGGGACCGAACACCTGTACCGAAGCACCGGGGGAGCCTAGGCAGGTAAGAGAAAATTTGTTTTCTTGAATTTTTCAGCCCAGAACGGATAAAATAAGAAAAGTGAGCACCGGACATCTCCTTTAACACAAGTGATTTTAAGTAGTAGATGTTTAACAAGGACTATTTGGAACAGTGGTCTAAAACTGTGGCCCTCTAGATGTTGCAAAACTTCAACTCCCAGCATGCCGGGACAGCCGTTGGCTGTCCCGGCATACTGGGAGTTGAAGTTTTGGCAACATCTGGAGGGCCACAGTTTGAGACCTCTGATTTAGAATGTTCTATGGAACTATATTGATCTGTATGAGGAATCTAATGATTCCTCCTAAAAGTCCCCTAAGGGAACTAATAAAGTTTAACCCCCTCAAGGACCAAGCCCATTTTGACCTTAAGGACAAGGCCAATTTTATTTTTGCATTTTTATTTTTTCCTCCTCGTCTTCTAAAAATTGTTTATATTTTCATCCACAGACTAGTAAGGCTGGGTTCACATATATCAGTCGTCCGGCACAGTTTCCCTCCGGCGTGCACCGGAGGGAAACTGATGCTAGAACTGATTCCATTCATTTGAATGGGACAGTTCACAATCATCCAGCGTCTCAATTTTGACGCCGGATGGTTGGACATGCCGGAGGGCACCGGACTGGGGAACGCAGCTTGCTGCGTTCCCCTGTCCGTTGCCCAGAAACAATGGACGCCGCATGCCATACAACTGATTACAAGACGTCATCAGTTGTGGCATCAGTTGCGTCGAGATTTAGGCTGAGTTCACCTATGCCGGATGCCGGACATAACCCAGCCTAAGAGGGCTTGTTTTTTGCGTGAACAATTTTCCTGCGTAATGAAATCACAAATTTTACCATAAAATGTATGGCGCAACCAAAAAAATACTATTTGTGTGGGGAAATTAAAAAGCAAAGAAAGCAAGAAAACCGCAATTTAGCAAATTTTGAAAGGTTTCATTTTCACGCCGTACAATTTAGGGTAAAAATGACATGTGTTCTTTATTCTGTGGCTCAATATAATTATAATGATACCCATGATTACATACTTTTCTATTATTGTTGCGCTTAAAAAAAGTCGCAAACTTTTTAACCAAATTAGTATGTTTAAAGGGGTACTCCCATGGAAAACTTTTTTTTTTTAAATCAACTGGTGCCAGAAAGTTAAACAGATTTGTAAATTACTTCTATTGAAAAATCTTAATCCTTCCAGTACTTATTAGCTGCTGAACACTACAGAGGAAATGGTTTTCTTTTTAGAACACAGAGCTCTCTGCTGACATCATGACCACAGGGCTCTCTGCTGACATCTCGGTCCATTTTAAGAACTGTCCAGAGTAGGAGAAAATGCCCATAGCAAACATATGCTGCTCTGGACAGTTCCTAAAATGGACAGAGATGTCTGCAGAGAGCACTGGAGTGATGATTTCAGCAGAGAGCACTGTGTTCCAAAAAGAAAATAATTTCCTCTGTAGCATACAGACACTAAAAAGTACTGGAAAGATTAAGATTTTTTAATAGAAGTAATTTACAAATCTGTTTAACTTTCTGGCACCAGTTGATTTAAAAAAAAAAAGTTTTCCACGGGAGTACCCCTTTAACCCCTTAAGCACCAGACCAATTTACACCTTAGGACCAAAGAGTTTTTTGCACATCTGACCACTGTCACTTTAAACATTAATAATGTGCTTTACTAATAAGCTCTATCTTGGTCTCATCTTTCCACAAGACATTTTCCCATAAGGATTTTGGCTTACATTTTGGCAAAATGAAGCCTTGCTTTTTTATGTCTCTGTGTCAGCAGTGGGGTCCTTCTGGGTCTCCTGCCATAGTGTTTCATTTCATTTAAATGTCGATGGATAGTTTGCTCTGATACTGATGCTCCCTGGGCCTGCAGAACAGCTTCAATATCTTTGGAACTTGTTTGGGGCTGCTTATCCACCATCTGGACTATCCTGCGTTGACACCTTTCATAAATTTTTCTCCTCCGTCTACACCCAGGGAGATTAGCTGCAGTGCCATGGGTTGAAAACTTCTTTATAATGTTGCACACTGTGGACAAAGGCAAATCTAGATCTCTGGAGATGGATTTGTAACCTTCAGATTGTTGATTTTTTCCCACAATTTTGGTTCTCAAGTCCTCAGACAGTTCTCTTCTTTCTGCTGTCCATGCTTAGTGTGGCACACACAGACACACAATGCAAAGACTAAGCGAACTTCTCTCCTTTTTATCTGCTTTCAGATGTGATTTTTATATTGCCCACACCTGTTACTTGCCCCAAGTGAGTTTAAAGGAGCATCACATGCTTGAAACAATCTTATTTTTCCACAATTTTGAAAGGGTGCCAATAATTTTGTCCAGCCCATTTTTGGAGTTTGGTGTGACATTAGGTTCAATTTGCTTTTTTCCTCCCATTTTTGATTTAGTTCCAATACGCACAAAGGGAATAAACATATGTATAGCAAAACATGTGGAACTGCAATCCTTTTCTGCGGGAAATACTTTATTTTCTTGAAAAATGTCAGGGGTGCCAACATTTACGACCATGACTGTATGTGATCATTACTTGCAGACTGGTCTTTGACTTAATGCTAAACACTGCTGTATACATCGCTGCTACCTGCTCTGACAAGCTCATAGCTATCCATTTGGATTTTCTATGGTGACTCCATACCTGACTGCTAATGTGAACAGCCTTATACTTTGTTTATATCTCTGCCACTGTGCACTTTACTCATGATATGTACCTCCATTAGTGATGTAATCCCTTCAGTGTATTCGTTTGTTCCTATTATTAGCCACATTTTGTAGTATTTTAAATGTATATAAAAAAAATTATGATTTTATATGCTAAATAAATGAAATTTACTGTTCATTAAAGGGGTACTCCAGTGGAAAACACATTTTTTTCAAATCAACTTGTGTCAGAAAGTTATACAGATTTGTAAATGACTTCTATTTAAAAATCTAAATCCTTCCAGTACTTATCAGCTGCTTTATGCTCCACAGGAAGTTGTATTTCGGACCACAGTGCTCTCTGCTGACACCTCTGTCTGTATCAGGAACTGTCCAGAGCAGGAGAGGTTTACTATGGGGATTTGTTTGTACTCTGGACAGTTCCTGACATGGAAAGAGGTGCCAGCAGAAAGCACTGTGGTCAGACTGAAAAGAACTCCAGAAAGAAATACAACTTCCTCTGTTGTATACAGCAGCTGATAAGTACTGGAAGGATTAAGATTTTTTTTTTTATAATAGTGATGAACAAATCTGTATAAATTTCTGGCACCAGTGGATTTGAAAAAATGTGTTTTCCACTGGAGTACCCCTTTAAAACTTGGGCGCTAATCCGCTATTGCATGCAGGGTTTATATATGTCTTAAGTTTTGATAAGTTTGAGTATCAGTGCTAAGAAACCCACCCATCAGTATAATAATAGGGAGAATTGCACGCTTATGTGCCTTATTCTCCCGATCGCGGTGATCTCTGTCCATCTGAACTAGGGAGAATCATTACAGGTCTGTGGAGCCATCTAGTGAAGCTGAATGGAGATCAATGCGAGTCAGGGAGTGAAGGGCATAGCCATGTACTTCTCCCCACTCGTTCTACTGTTTTTATTTTTTATTTTAAAAGAGCAGAACACTTTAAACCCAATGGACACCTTAGTACAGATTTTTTATATTGTTGATTTGTTTCCTCAATGCAGACTAAAGCAACATAAATAGTCTTTGTTAAAAATCTACTACTTAAAATAACCTATTTAGTTTTGTTTTGTTTTGAATTGTTTTATGAATGTAAAATAAAGCAACTTTTCAATCTACTACTTTCAATGAAAAAAAAAAAAAAACTAAAATATGATTTTTATTAATTATCTCATTAAATCTTTAATATATCCAGTTCTGGTGTCTGATGCCACCATAGAAGCAAACAAAACTTGCAAAGCCAGTAAATAGTTTTCCAAAATATAGTACAAGGAGCAAAGAATTGATTATAGAACACTGGTTAGGGCTACAAAGAGGACAGGGGCTTGTTGCTTGCCCCTACTAACTCTCCCTGGTATTAATGACCTGACACCCTAGGCATAGACTGTGTTTTTGCCCTAAAAAGGGCAGCCCTGTACTTGGTGATTACCCTCTCATTACACCCTACTCCTTGCAGTTGTGCCATTGGGCACTAATTAACTGCAAGTGCCCTAACGTTTACCATTAGAAGGCAATGCTTTTTGTCAGGGGCTGGAGTGAAAAAAAGAAGGAAAACACAAATGCAAATTCAATGCTCCAAATGTTTCAAAATTGTGTGCAGGTGCATAGTGTACACAAGCAAAAATCTAATTAGGCAAATTAGATGTAAATCAATGTTTAATATTCCAACAAGTTTCAGCAGTCTGCCTCATCAGGGGTCAATGAGCAAGATGATAAAGAAAAGCAGATGTGGTATAGACAGATGGCATAGGATGGTGTGATGATGTGCCACTCTACTGATGACACATGTAGATGGGAGAATGCATTGCACACACCATACTCACCCAACCATGCCTATATGGACATTGCTTTGTGCCAGCTGAGGTTTGAAACACTGTATTTAGTACAGTACTGATGACTTAAAGGGGTACTCCGTTGCTCAGCGTTTGGAACAAACTGTTCTGAACGCTGGAGCTGGCGCCGGGAGCTCATGATGTCATAGCCCCACACCCTGATTATGTCACACCCCACCCCCTCAATGCAAGTCTATGGGAGGGGGCGTGACGGCTTTCACGCCCCCTCCCATAGACTTGCATTGAGGGAGTGGGGTGTGACATCATGAGGGGTCGGGGCTATGAAGTCAAGAGCTCCAGCGATCAGAACAGTTTGTTCCAAACGCTGAGCAGGGGAGTCCCCATTTAAGCACTATTCACCTCAGCGCTAAGTGATCTGTGGCATAGGTGCTGTAATTCCTAAACGTTTCCAACTTTCAATAATGCAACTCACAGCTGATCATGGAAGATCTAGGTAGGAATACACTGTTATTCTATTACAGTACCACACTGGTACTCAGTGAGCTCTCTCAATTTATCCATTTGTTCACAATTATTTGTAAAGGCAACTGCATTGGTAGGTGCTGGATTTTATACACCTATGGCAACGGGACTGAAACACCTGAATTAAACTCCAAATCTGTATGAATATGTAGCACTTTTGTTTGAAATCTTTTTTTTTTTTTCATTATAAAAACGTGCAATTGATTTTTAACCTCAAGAAAAAGGTAAAAAATTAATAAACTGCCATAAAATGGACAAATGTTCTTAAAAGACTTCATCTGTGTCCCAACAAAAATCTGCTGCCTCTCACTTCTAGATTGAAATGCATTAAACTCAACTGTGCTAAGTGGGTAAAACATAATTCAAAGAAACTTGAGTTTGTAATTAATATAATTCTGACAATGAAAATTTGACAGCAGCATGAAAATGCCTTTAATACCGACTAAAATCCAGTTTTAAAGATCCATTATTATCAATTATGCCATTCATCTTTCTTGTTATCATCAATCCATCACATTTTGGAGAAACACTATTTATACAGTGGTTTGACTCTTGTTGGTGCATCCGGATCCTCTTATTTGATGTGGTACCAATTCAGGTTTTGCACAAAAACTTACACCTCAAACACCTGTACATCATACCCATCTTTGCCACGTCCAGTGCTGCTACACTGGCTTTGCCTGCATGCCCGCCGCGATGAAATTGTCATATACCCTTGTCTGTGTTGCAGTCCATCACTTGGCTCAGGGGTAGACAATTGATGCCAGGGACTGCAGTGGTAATGTGGACATACAAGTATTGTTTCTTTCTTTTTATAGATAGGACAATCCCTTTTAAAGGGGTCAAATCAAGTGATGGCAAAAAGTTAAACAGATTTGTAAATTACTTCTATTTAATAATTGTAATCATTCCAGTACTTATCAGCTGCTGGATACTACAGAGGAAGTTGAGTAGTTCTTTTCAGTCTGACCACAGTGCTCTCTGCTGACACCTCTGTCTGTGTCAGGAACTGTCTGGAGAAGGAAAGGTTCACCTTAGCCTTTGCAAGTCAATTCTATAGTCTGTAGCACCTTGTGCCATTAATGTAGGGGGCCATGAAAACATGAGCAGGAACACATTCCCTTCTCCTGTTATATACTTTGCCAGCCTTAATGACCCACTGAGCCTGGTACAGAGTGCCTAGCCCAGGGAGTCTTTACAGTAGAAGAAAACTGGGGAGTAACTTGGCACCACACTGTAGACTACTGTACCAGAGGGAGAGTGCCTATTAAGAGGCTGCATATAGTGTTGCCTACCTCATATTCCTTGTTCAGGTAGGCTGTGCCTATAGATGGAAGCGGGACAATAAACAGAAGGAAGGCAGCAACTGAGTTTCAGTAGACATCCGGTGTTGCATAAATCATTGCCAGGAAACTTGTGAGCTGCAGCACAGATCCCACCAGTTGGACGCAGATCTCATCTACCAATATAAAACATAAACCATAGCTGATGTACTGCTCAGTAAGTAGAGCATGGCACACCTGCAGATTTGTACAGGAGTCCCTGCCCCATATACAAAGTTACTGTGGCGCTTTAAACTGTAAGCGTAGGTTGTCACGGAAAGCGATGTAGAAGCATTGCCATTGACAAATACAGCTCTATGAAAAGTATGTAGAGCAGTGCAAGGTTAGCAGCACAAAATAGCATTGGCACCAACTACCTTTGGACATAGGCAACAACACTAGTGATGAACGGCATTGCCTATATTCAAATTAGCGATATTTCGCAAATATATAGATGAATATTTTGCGTATACATTATATTCACATATTCGAGGAAGAAAACAGTGAGGGGGTGGGCAACTTTACTATTGGTTGCTATGGATGTTGTTGATAACCTCTGACAAGTGTATTTGCATCATTCTAATTGGCCCACAAGTGAAAAGAAGGAATATGTGAATATTCACATATGCGGAAAAAAACGAATATTCACAATTTTGAATATATACTGAATATATTCGCAAGATTCGTGAATTTGTGATATTTGCAATAAACAATTTTAATGCGAATATTCACCCAACACTAGACAACACTTCTGTCTTGATTTAGTGTAGGGTCACATGGAGTCAATCGGTAACAAATTCAGCTGTGTATTTTGCTACCCAATGACTTTAATGGTTAGGAAAACGTGCAGTAGCATAATACAGCACATGTGACCCTACCCTAAAGGAGTATTCCTTTTCAACTTAAAGTGGTACTCCGCCCCTGGCATCTTATTCCCTATCCAAAGGATAGGGGATAAGATGTTAGATCGCCGAGGTCCCGCTGCTGGGGACCCCGGGGATCGCCGCTGCGGCACACCGCCATCATTACAGCACAGAGCGAGTTCGCTCTGTGCGTAATGACGGGCGATATAGGGGCCGGAGCAGCGTGACATCATGGCTCCGCCCCTCATGACATCACGGCCCGTCCCCTTAATGCAAGTCTATGGCAGGGGGCGTGACGACCGCCACGCCCCCTCCCATAGACTTGTATTGACGGGGCGGGCCGTGACGTCACTAGGGGCGGAGCCGTGATGTAACGATGCTCCGGCCCCTGTATTGCCCGTCATTACGTGCAGAGCGAACTCGCTCTGTGCAGTAATTATAGCGGGGTGCTGCAGCAGCGATCCCTGGGGTCCCCAGCAGCGGGACCCCGGCGATCTGACATCTTATCCCCTATCCTTTGGATAGGGGATAAGGTGTCTAGGGGCGGAGTACCCCTTTAACCCCTTAACGACGCAGGACGCCGCGATCCCGCATCATATCGCGTCGGTCCCGGCGCTCATCAACGGCCGGGACCTGCGGCTAATACCACACATCGCCGATCGCGGCGATGTGCGGTATTAACCCTTTAGAAGCGGCGGTCAAAGCTGACCGCCGCTTCTAAAGCGAAAGTGACCCGGCTGCTCAGTCAGGCTGTTCGGGACCGCCGCGGGAGGGCCCCTACCTGCCTCCTCGGTGTCCGATCGGCGAATGACTGCTCCGTGCCTGAGATCCAGGCAGGAGCAGTCAAGCGCCGATAACACTGATCACAGGCGTGTTAATACACGCCTGTGATCTGTGTAAAAGATCAGTGTGTGCAGTGTTATAGGTCCCTATGGGAACTATAACACTGCAAAAAAAATGTTTAAAAAAAAGTGTTAAAAAAAGGTCATTTAACCCCTTCCCTAATAAAAGTTTGAATCACCCCCCTTTTCCCATAAAAAAAAATAAAACAGTGTAAAAAAAAATAAACATATGTGGTATCGCCGCTTGCGTAAATGTCCGAACTATAAAAATATATAATTAATTAAGCCGTACGGTCAATGGCGTACGCGCAAAAAAATTCCAAAGTCAAAAAAAGCGCATTTTTTGTCACTTTTTATACCATTAAAAAATGAATAAAAAGTGATCAAAAAGTCCGATCAAAACAAAAATCATACCAATAAAAACTTCAGATCACGGCGCAAAAAATGAGTCCTCATACCGCCCTGTATGTGGAAAAATAAAAAAGTTATAGGGGTCAGAAGATGAGATGTTTAAACGTATAAATTTTCCTGCATGTAGTTATGATTTTTTCCAGAAGTGCGACAAAATCAAACCTATATACGTAGGGTATCAATTTAACCATATGGACCTACAGAATAATGATAAGGTGTAATTTTTACTGAAATATGCACTACGTAGAATCGGAAGCCCCCAAAAGTTACAAAATGGCATTTTTTCTTCGATTTTGTCGCACAATGATTTTTTTTCCCGTTTCGCCTTGCATATTTTGGTAAAATGACTAATGTCACTGCAAAGTAGAATTGGTGACGCAAGAAATAAGCCATAATATGGATTTTTAGGTGGAAAATTGAAAGGGTTATGATTTTTAAAAGGTAAGGAGGAAAAAACGAAAGTGCAAAAACGGAAAAACCCTGAGTCCTTAAGGGGTTAATGGTATAAATGTCTTGACTTTGAGACCCAGCAAAAACAATTAAAAGGAGGCTCTATACAACTAAAATAACTAAACAGAGCCTTACAAGTGTAGTGATGTAGGGTTATATACTGTGTAAGTCCACAGTTCACTGGATGTTAATCTAGGTTACACAGTAGCAGTGGGCGCTCTCTCGTGCAGCAGGTCCTGGCATTTATCCTTCCTTTCCAGGTGCTGGTGCCAACCCTGATGTACTTCTCACACAGGGCTTATGTACTGTGCTGACATGAACCTGAGACTATTTCATAAGAACAATAGGTGCATTGGTGTTACTACTATGTCCACTCCGAGCAGCATTGAAATATTATGCTAAAAGCAAAGAAAAAAATCCATTGTAGCATTTTTTTAATGCAACAAACTTATCGTAAGGCTAAGATGATCGTATTAATGGCCATGTTGCCAAGTGAACAGATGTCTGCTATAAAATGTTTACAATTAAACATGAATAAACTACTGTCCCTGAATACTTGCTAAAATTGTAGCTAAAAAAACATCGGCTAGGAACGCACTATACTATGAAAGAAAAGAAGAGATAATTAGTTTAAAAGACATGTTTGCTTATCTAGTAGTAGACAAGATTTTCCCAAGCTCTGATGCTCAGGTTTTATTCGCTTTGTGCACAAGTTCCCCAGATGCTTAAAGGACACAAGCATTTCCGACAGCTGCAGAGACAGCGGCAGTCAGCTTGCTGCTTCTTTATTTCCCACAGTGATTCGAAGCTTAGGGTAACATAAAAATACAGAAACAAACCAAACCAATAAACCTAGGTGTTGACCGGAAATGGTCTTAAAGGGAAAAAATGTGGAAGTATTTAAAGGACATGACATTTTAGTTAACTAAGGATATTCTGCCTCAATTTAATAAACTATAAAGAACTGTGAGCTTAAAACACGTCTTGCATAATAAAGAGATGAGCTGATGTGTATTAAATAATTATGAAGTTCTCCACGGTGACCCAGAGGTTGCATCTGGGATCAGACATCATCTGTCTTGTTTCTGTAAGTCCAACATTATAGAAATTATCTTGTCAAAAACCATAAATGGAAAAACCTATGTATAATGAATGTGACCCTTCATGGTATAGTCACCATCGATTGAAACTTTACGGCTGAGTTCTCATGTTGAGTTTTTTTGTATTTTTTGTATTAGTTTTTTTGTTTTATTTATTTATTTTTTTGCAGCTTTGTTTAATTTTGCAGAGCTGCAGTCACACAATGTAATTTTTTTGGGAAAACTGCCAGTACTGTTTCTAAGCCAAGGTCAGAAGTTGATTCAGCAGTACAGAGAAGTGTAAGCCCTTCCTTTTTTAAATTCCTTTTGAATTGGCTCAAAAACTGCAGTGTCACTTTAAAAAAGAACTGCAATATGTGAATGCAGCCTAACACAGGAAATATGCATTTAACCCGATAACGACCATGGACATCTATGCTTGTCCATTGGCCATTAACGGCGTATGACAGGGGCTTCCGACTCAAGCCCGCATCATACCGGCTGGCCCCCAGCTGATTCCTGTACCGTCTTTTGGGGATTTCTTATGCAAATGTAAATCTGACTGATTAAGGAGAATATAAAATGTACGCCATGTTAGACCTTCATTTATGCACCACTGAGGAAGGGGTTCTGACTTCATTTCCAATACCCCGAAACGCGTTTGGGGAAATCTATTTGTTATAGCTACTGTTTAGAGCATATGAATGCTGTTCACATTGTGCGTTTCCACTCTGGATGCCTAATTGGAACGCCTAGAGCCAATTACTCTTTCCACCGGCTCTATCAGAGTTCTGGCCAAAAAGGAAATTTACAACCTCCCACCAGTTCCAGCTTTCCCCTACTGAGGTCCGTTGCTACTGGAGACCGTCACCGCTAACCACAAGCGGTTTACATCTGACAGAACGATTACTCTTCCATCTGATGGCACGTCCCGGTCAGCTGACCTGCAATCAGCTGACCGCAGCTACCGGAAGCTCACCAGAACACAAGCCGCGAGGTACATCGGAGACGCTGGGAGTCGCGCGGCTGTTTGTGAACCAACTACTGCTGGTTAGAGCCCCGTCACAGCACCCGCAACTCCGGCATGGAGTGGTGAGTGGCACACAGTGCCAAAACTATTGTTCCTGTCTATAGACTTTTGGTTTGTCCATCTACATAGCAAGTGTAATAGTGGATACTGGTGGGGTTCATCCACTTTGATGTCATATATACGGGACTGGACACTTTGACAACTCCTGATAACTTGTGACTCTATTCTTCATTTTTATAACCTGCTATGTGTTACGCCGAGCGCTCCGGGTCCCCGCTCCTCCCCGGAGCGCTCACGGCGTCTCTCTCCCTGCAGTGCCCCGGTCAGTCCCGCTGACCGGGAGCGCTGCACTGACATGGCCGTCGGGGATGCGATTCGCACAGCGGGACGCGCCCGCTCGCGAATCGCATCCCAAGTCACTTACCCGTCCCGGTCCCCTGCTGTCATGTGCTGGCGCGCGCGGCTCCGCTCTCTAGGGCGCGCGCGCGCCAGCTCTCTGAGACTTAAAGGGCCAGTGCACCAATGATTGGTGCCTGGCCCAATTAGCTTAATTGGCTTCCACCTGTTCCCTGGCTATATCTACTCACTTCCCCTGCACTCCCTTGCCAGATCTTGTTGCCTTGTGCCAGTGAAAGCGTTTAGTGTTGTCCAAAGCCTGTGTTACCTGAACTCCTGCTATCCATCTTGACTACGAACCTTGCCGCCTGCCCCGACCTTCTGCTACGTCTGACCTTGCCTCTGCCTAGTCCTTCTGTCCCACGCCTTCTCAGCAGTCAGCGAGGTTGAGCCGTTGCTGGTGGATACGACCTGGTTGCTACTGCCGCAGCAAGACCATCCCACTTTGCGGCGGGCTCTGGTGAACACCAGTAGCCTCTTAGAACCGGTCCACCAGCACGGTCCACGCCAATCCCTCGCTGACACAGTGGATCCACAACCTGTAAGCCGAATCGTGACAGTAGATCCTGCCATGGATCCCGCTGAGGTGCCGCTGCCAAGTCTCGCTGACCTTACCACGGTGGTCGCTCAGCAATCGCAGCAAATTGCCCAACAAGGACAGCAGCTGTCGCAGTTGACCGCCACGTTACAGCAACTTCTGCCTCTGCTACAGCAGCAACCATCTCCTCCGCCAGCTCCTGCACCTCCTCCGCAGCGAGTGGCCGCTCCTAGCCTCCGCTTGTCCCTGCCGGACAAATTTGATGGGGACTCTAGACTCTGCCGTGGATTTCTGTCTCAATGTTCCCTGCATATGGAGATGTTGTCGGACTTGTTTCCTACAGAACGGTCTAAGGTGGCGTTCGTAGTGAGCCTTCTTTCAGGAAAGGCATTGTCTTGGGCCACACTGCTCTGGGACCGCAATGATCCTGCCACAGTCCAGTCCTTCTTCGCTGAAGTCCGTAGTGTCTTCGAGGAACCAGCCCGAGCTTCTTCTGCCGAGACTGCCCTGCTGAACCTGGTCCAGGGTAATTCTTCAGTGGGCGAGTACGCCATCCAATTTCGTACTCTTGCTTCCGAATTATCATGGAATAACGAGGCTCTCTGCGCGACCTTTAAAAAAGGCCTATCCAGTAGCATCAAGGATGTGCTGGCCGCACGAGAGATTCCTGCCAACCTGCAAGAACTTATCCATTTGGCCACCCGCATTGACATGCGTTTTTCTGAGAGACATCAGGAGCTCCGCCAGGAAAAAGACTTAGATCTCTGGGCACCTCTCCCACAGTATCCTTTGCAATCTACGCCTGGGCCTCCCGCCGAGGAGGCCATGCAAGTGGATCGGTCTCGCCTGGCCCAGGAAGAGAGGAATCGCCGTAGGGAAGAAAATCTTTGTCTGTACTGTGCCAGTACCGAGCATTTCTTGGTGGATTGCCCTATTCGTCCTCCACGTCTGGGAAACGCACGCACGCACCCAGCTCACGTGGGTGTGGCGTCTCTTGGTTCAAAGTCTGCTTCTCCACGTCTCACGGTGCCCGTGCGGATTTCTCCTTCAGCCAACTCCTCCCTCTGCTTGGACTCTGGTGCCTCTGGGAATTTCATTTTGGATTCTTTGGTGAATAAATTGTGCATCCCGGTGACCCGTCTCGTCAAGCCGCTCTACATTTCCGCAGTCAACGGAGTTAGATTGGATTGCACCGTGCGTTACCGCACAAAACCCCTCTTAATGTGCATTGGACCCCACCACGAAAGGATTGAATTTTTCGTCCTCCCCAACTGCACCTCTGAGGTCCTCCTCGGTCTGCCATGGCTCCAGCTTCATTCTCCCACACTTGACTGGACCACCGGGGAGATCAAGAACTGGGACTCTGCTTGCCACAAGAGATGCCTCTCCCCCCTCCCAGTCCCGTCAGGCAAGCCTCAGTGCCTCCTCATGGCCCCCGTCCTTGTGTCACCCTGCCCCGTGCCAAGCTTCACCCTCTGCCCTCCCTCCCCATTCCCACTCCTGCTGTACGGCCTGCCTTTGAGGAAACCCTTCAATCACTCCCGGTGTCCTCATCCCATGGGAAGCAGTTACCGGACAAAGAAAGGGGGAGACCTAAGGGGGGGGGGGTACTGTTACGCCGAGCGCTCCGGGTCCCCGCTCCTCCCCGGAGCGCTCACGGCGTCTCTCTCCCTGCAGCGCCCCGGTCAGTCCCGCTGACCGGGAGCGCTGCACTGACATGGCCGTCGGGGATGCGATTCGCACAGCGGGACGCGCCCGCTCGCGAATCGCATCCCAAGTCACTTACCCGTCCCGGTCCCCTGCTGTCATGTGCTGGCGCGCACGGCTCCGCTCTCTAGGGCGCACGCGCGCCAGCTCTCTGAGACTTAAAGGGCCAGTGCACCAATGATTGGTGCCTGGCCCAATTAGCTTAATTGGCTTCCACCTGTTCCCTGGCTATATCTACTCACTTCCCCTGCACACCCTTGCCGGATCTTGTTGCCTTGTGCCAGTGAAAGCGTTTAGTGTTGTCCAAAGCCTGTGTTACCTGAACTCCTGCTATCCATCTTGACTACGAACCTTGCCGCCTGCCCCGACCTTCTGCTACGTCTGACCTTGCCTCTCTGCCTAGTCCTTCTGTCCCACGCCTTCTCAGCAGTGCCATGGGAAACGAAAGGAACTCAAGTAATGTGACATGTTTCATGCATGTAGTTATGATTTTTTCCAAAAGTACGACAAAATCAAACCTATATAAGTAGGGTATCATTTTAATCATATGGACCTACAGAATAAAGTGTCATTTTTACAGAAAAATTTATGTCGTAGAAACGGAAGCCCCGAAAATTTACAAAATTGTGTTTTTTCTTCAATTTTGTTGCACAATGATTAGAATTTTGGAAGTGACCCATTGCTGTAATGCTGTTAATCCTCACTATTACTCAGCGTATTGAGTTTAGTGTGGGTGAACATCCTGTCAGTTTCCCTTTAAGCGTACCTGTCTCAACATAAAAATGTATTGACACTTGTCTCCCTGCTAAGTGTCTATGAGGCCTGAATGGCCCTATAGACTTACAGTATGAATCCATCCAGGTTACATGACACAGAGCTGGGTGAGAACCTGCAAAGCTTCTCTAGTCTCATTCTCATGATCGGTTAGGATCAGAACACTTAAACTCTGACCTATTAAAACTTTGTCTCTACAACATATAAAATATATATATATATATATATATATCTCACAGAAAAGAAAACGTCCGGCACTCGAGAAGATGCAGGTAAAACTTGTCAATGGCTTTATTCACACGCTTAGGCAGGACACAATCTGACGCGTTTCGCACCCTCAGGTGCTTAATCGTAGATAGACATACACTCAATAATGCAGGTTAAAATACACATGAGTTTGGTCACATGACCACATGGATCTTAATTAAAAACAGTTGGTTACAAAACATGGCATTGGGAATCATGATCACATTTGATCGTTCAGAGAGAGTTCACACCAGGATGCAATCAATGCGGCTTTCATATTTTAAGTAAAATTTCAAACTTGAATGGTCCAAAGGCTAATCTACCAATACTACCGATATTCATACTGATTTAGGGGTGCATGTTTAACCGCAATAAGCAATTTAAACTATATCTACACATCAAAAAATCCGAGATATTTTTATATATAAATCGATAACCGCATGGTGTGTATCACACCATGTGAACAACCCCCTATAATTTGCGACAATTAAAAATTTTATTGTATGTACCGATATTCATATTGGTTTAGAGGTACATATTTACCGAAATAAGCACTTTGAACTATATCTAAACATCAAAATCCGAGATATTTATATATATAAATCGATAACCGCATGATATGTATCACGTCGTGTGAACATCCCCCTATAATTTACAACAATTCAAAATTTATTATATGTGCACAGGAAACGAAGAATGAATATTAAACCGGGGACTAGACTTACGTGATTAGAGATAAATTGTGTACATCCACTATATTTACTTATTCAATTTATGCACACGTTAACATTAAATCCAATCTTTTATTTAATCCTTGCGGGAATCTTGTTCCCAAGAGGAACATCCAATGTGCCTCTCTATTGTATAATTTCTTTCTAAGATCGCCTCCCCTAGGTCCTAAGGTGACTTTTTCTACTCCCAATACTCGTAAATGGGTAGTGTCCCCTGAATGGGACTCTCTAAAGTGACGTGATAGCATGGACATGTTTGCCAAACTACTTTTAGCATCCGTAATATGTTTCCTAAATCTCACTTTTAATGAATTCCCCGAGCATCCTACATATTGCAAGTTACACGCAATGCATGTGGCTACATATATGATGGATTTAGTATTACAATTAATGTATTGATGTATATTGTATGTCCTATTTGTTGTGCAAGACGTTACAGTATTTGTATTCACCATGTGTGTACATGTGATGCATCTGGTATGACCACATTTGCGATTACCTATATTCCTCAACCAGTCCCGATCCTTTACACTTTCCTTTTGACTAATAAATAGACTGGGTGAGACCCTGGTTCCAATAGTGGGGCCTCTCCTGGACACAATAGAAATACCTTCTGATAATAAGTCTCTTAATATTGGGTCTGTTTCTAATACCGGGATATATCTATTTATTATTTTCTTAATCTGTCCAAATTGAGTACTGTATGAGGTCACGAAAAATGGTGGTCTATCTTTACTTGAATTTACATTTTCATTTGTATTTTTGGCTGATATGTCTCCAACCTTATGTGAGTCCCTTCTATTCTGATGCCTGCTGGAATAGGATACTAGTTCCTCACGTCCCCGTCCTTCTATTCTTATTTCTGCTTTTTTTAATATTTTTTCACTATAACCCCTCTGTTCCAATCTAGTATGGAGTTCCTCTGCTGCAATTTTAAATTGTATCTCACTAGAGCAGTTACGTTTTATTCTACATAATTCGCCATAGGGAATATTATCCAGGACATGTCGTGGATGGCAGGAGGAGGCTAGCAGAATGGAGTTAGAGGCTGTATCTTTTCTATAGGGGCGAATTTCTATGCCATCACTCCCACTAATCAACGAAATGTCCAAAAAATTAATTGTATTTTTATCGAAATATGAGGTAAACCCCAAATTTAGGTTGTTATTTCCAATATACTTGACAAATTCCGAAAATAGTGTCTCTGTACCCCTCCAAATTATCAATAAATCGTCTATGTAGCGACTGATCCAGTGTATATTATCATAATATGGGTTTTTGTCACTGAAAATAAAAAGTTGCTCCCAGTGAAACATGTAGATATTTGCAAAGGACGGGGAATATTTGGCACCCATTGATGCTCCCCTGGTCTGCAGGTAGAAACCACCATCGAACACGAAGTAATTGTGTTTGAGCAAAAACTCCGTGGCGATGGTGATGAATTCCCGCAGACCAGGGGAGTATGTGCTGAACTTTTCCATATGAATGGACAGGGCCTCGAGGCCTTTAGACCAGGGAATGCATGGATATAAGCCTATAACATCACACGTTGCCCATGACAACTGCTCATCCCACACGATTTTTTCTAAGATATTGATCACATGCTTAGTGTCTTGTGTGAATGTGGGGGTGATTTTAGTCAGGGGTTGGAGATGGTGATCCACCCATTCTCCAAGGCGTTCACCCAGCGACCCAATGCCAGCAACTATTGGCCGAAGGGGAGGTGGAAATACACCTTTATGTATCTTGGGGAGTGAGTGGAACACTGGAGTAACTGGATTCTCTACAAATAGATATTCTTCCAGTTTTTTGTTAATTGCCCCCAGTGCTACACCCTCTTCCAATATTTTCTTAAGTTCCATTTGGTACATTTTAGTAGGGTCATTTCTTAATTTTCTTAATATATATATATATACTGTATGTAAATATATATATATATAGCATTTTTGTGTAGGTTTCAAAAATAAATCATTAGGGTTTTGAAAATGCCCACTTTATCAGGTTAAAATGCACTTTACAGAATTGTTCGGGTTTCTATTTGTCAAGTGTCTCATTTTGCTAACATTTTGGCATACAAAAGCGTGACGCTATCACTGGATATAGTGATGCAAGTATAAACAATAAAGCTCATGAAAGAAGATAAATAATAAAGCTCATCAAAGTAGAACAAAATTTATAGCTCCACTAAAACGTAACATTTAAAGAAACTTCTGCACTCACCTGTTAAAATCCAATTCTTTATTTCGGGCCTCATCTCGTGTGTGAACAGTACACCTATAGATAGACGTTGCGGATGATGTAACAAAGAGGAGTTAGGCACTGCGTACCTGTGCAAAACATAGGTAAGTGAAAAAAGCAAGCAAATGCAAATAAAATTAAAACAAGGCTACAATGGGAATTCTGGATAAAGGAGGTAATTAGGGGGGGGCGGGGGAGAAATTTCCTAAAAATACAGTAAGTTCATTTCGGTCATTCAGACTTGGGATGCCCAGCGCATCTGTGAGCATGATCCATTCAGCTTTCTGTTGCCGCAGAATTTTTTCTTTTGTTGATCCTCCTGTCACGTCTTCATTGCCTGCGACGGCAATGAAGATGAATTTAATGCCTTCATCAAGTATCTAAATCAAGGGAATTACTTGAATATGTTTTCACAAGCAATTTTTCTGCCAGTAAATTAGAATTTTTGAACATTGAGATCCACATTAAAGATGATTCTCTGATGAATACAGGATTCTGAAAAACCCCTGCCACTAATTCTTATCTCCATTACAAGAGCTTCCATCCCCAACACACAAAGAATTCCCTTCCATACAGCCAACTGCTCCGTATCAAAAAATTTTACAGCACTGAGGAAGGTTTTGAAATACAAGCTCTGGAATTAATAAATTGTTTCCAGATGTGGGGACACCCAAAGAACCTGCTGGTAGAAGCCCTCGAGAAAGCACGTAGCATCCCTCGGAAGGATTTGGTTTATAAAACACATAAAAAACAAAAAAAAACAACATCAGAATAAAAGCAAAATTAGGTTTGTGTTCTCCTAGGTTGATAATTGGCTCCCCCACAATGAACTTAAAGGTCATTTTAAATGTGGCAGCTGCATACATTGTACACAAATGTTCAAAGGAGCTTATATCAGACTGGGTGGCTAAGAAATCTACATTAAAGAATTAAAATGCTGTTGCTCAGAATGGGTGATCTACGCGATCATCTGCCCGTGCAACAAGTTATACATCGGGTCCACCAAAGGATGCTTGTTCTCCCGATTCCGCGAACACAAACACTCATTAAAAACTGACAAAGACTCTGCCCGATTAATCGATCACATGAAGACTTACCACAACAGTGACGATAAATCGCTGCGGGATTGAAAGAATTATGACAGGAGGATCGGCAAAAGTAAAAATTCTGGGGTAACGGGAAGCTGAATGGCTCATGCACATAGATATGCACTGGGGATCCTAGGGCTGAATGACCGAATGAACTTACTGTATTTTTATGACATTTCTCCCCCCAGAGTTACCTTCTTTATCCGGAATTCGCATTGCAGCCTTGGTTTTAATTTTCTTTGCCTTTGCTTGCTTTTTTCACTTACCTATGTTTTGCACAGGTACGCAGTGCCTAACTCCTCCCACTTTGTTACGTCATCCGCGACGTCTATGTATAGGTGTACTGTTCACACACAAGATGAGGCCAGAGGAATCGGATTAACCTGCGAAACAGGCTTGTAGCTTCACCTGCTCAGCTTGGGCTGTAGTGTGTTTCCTTCGCCCTCCCCGCAGCGGCCAGCCGTTTTTTTGATCATATGAAATAAAGATTTGGATTTTAACAGGTGAGTGCAGAAGTTTCTTCTCTACGATGTTTGCATACTGGACATTGTAAGCTACACTTTTTTGCACCCCTGTATACCTGTGTACTACTACCCCCACCAGAGACTTGTGCATTTCTTACAGATTGGGTGTAGTAGTGCGGTCTCCCTTTTTCCTCTAGTGCCTACAGTAATATTAAATTTGTTTTGTCTAAATACTGATTACTCCATTAATAGAATGCAAACATATAGCAACATATAAACAAATAATGATAAAAAAAAAAGGTCAGTGTGTGTGTGTATAATTGAATAGGGGGTACTAGACCAGCAAATACGGTCCTCAAAACTATCCCCCCCCCCCTATGCCACTGCCCCAAAGAGAGAAAAAGTGATTCCTATGAGGGTCAGTGTGTGTATATAGATGTGTCAGTAGTGCCAGATCAAGCAAATATGGTAATAAGACAAAACATCCCCCACCACTACATCAACATTCACAACTAAATAAAGACATTTCTGCTTAGACACCGTCAGGACAAATTCTATAATGTCCTGTGTGTTCTAGGCAGGAATTTGCTTGGTACCGTTCCTGCTATTCATCTATACATACACTGACACATTTTTTGAATCATTTGTTTGTATGTTTCTATATATTTATGTTTGATTACTGGACATAACAAAAAAAAAATGTTAAGCTTTATTGGAGCTATAATTCTGTGATAGTCCCACACATAAGCCAAAAATTATGTTGCAATAGACGACACTGAACTGTTGGGATATTAATAGTTAATTTGAGCTACTGTTTAGTTTTTTCTCCCTGTAAATAGTAATATTGAGTTCTTGTTTTTCGATGAAAAGCCCTGTTCAAATATATTTGGGTATACTTGGTTTGGTCCTCTGTGAAATGAACTGTGGATTTCTATAGGTAAAGGTAAACACTAATGTAGCCACATAAGTAGTTCTTTTGTGTTTCTCCCAGTTATTAATATAGGCACAGATCATGCTGTTTGCCTGTCTCTTATTCATTTGTACAGCAATAGGCACTGCAAGAACTTTCTTACAGTTAAATTGGTGAGATAAAACTGTTGAGCTCAGAAACAAAAATATGAATATTTCAGAAACTTTGTGAATTTAACTATAAATATAAAGATTGTGTATTATAACAAAGCCATTTATTAAAGGGGTACTCCGGGGGAAAACTTTTTTTTTTTTTTTAAATCAACTGGTGCCAGAAAGTTAAACAGATTTGTAAATTAGTTCTATTAAAAATTCTTTATCTCTGCTCTCTGCTGACATTTCTGTCCATTTTAGGAACTGTCCAGAGCAGCATATGTTTGCTATGGGGATTTTCTCCTACTCTGGACAGTTCTTAAAATGGACAGAGAGGTCAGCAGAGAGCACTGTGATCATAATGTCAGCAGAGAGCTCTGTGTTCCAAAAAGAAAAGAATTTCATCTGTAGTATTCAGCAGCTAATAAGTACTGGAAGGATTAAGATTTTCTAATAGAAGCAATTTACACATCTGTTTAACTTTCTGGCACCAGTTGATTTAAAAAAAAAAAAAAGTTTTCCTCCTGAGTACCCCTTTAACCCCTTAAGGACTTAGCCCTTTTTCACTTTAAGGACTCGGCCGTTTTTTGCAATTCTGACCACTGTCACTTTAAACATTAATAACTCTGGAATGCTTTTACTTATCATTCTGATTCCGAGATTGTTTTTTCGTGACATATTCTTCTTTAACATAGTGGTACATTTTTGTGGTAAATTGCATCCTTTCTTGGTGAAAAAAATCGCCAAATTTGATGAAACAAATGAAAATTTAGCATTTTTCTAACTTTGAAGCACTCTGCTTGTAAGGAAAATGGATATTCAAAATAAAAAAAATTTGGGTTCACATATACAATATGTCTACTTTATGATTGCATCATAAAATTTATGAGTTTTTACTTTTGGAAGACTCTGGTGTCTTCAGCAGAGTCTTCCAAAGTTCAGCAGCAATTTTGAAATTTTTCACAAAATTTTCAAACTCACTATTTTTCAATGACCAGTTCAGTTTTGAAGGGGATTTGAAGGGTCTTCATATTAGAAATACCCCACAAATGACCCCATTATAAAAACTGCACCCCCCAAAGTATTCAAAATGACATTCAGTAAGGGTTTTAACCCTTTAGGTGTTTCACAGGAATAGCAGCAAAGTGAAGGAGAAAATTCAAAATCTTCATTTTTTACACTCGCATGTTCTTGTAGACCCAATTTTTGAATTTTTGCAAGGGGTAAAAATGAGAACATTTTTACTTGTATTTGAAACCCAATTTCTCTCGAGTAAGGACATACCTCATATGTCTATGTTAATTGTTCGGCGGGCGCAGTGTAGGGCTCAGAAGGGAAGGAGCAAAAAATTGTTTTTGGGGGGCATGTCACTTTAGGAAGCCCCTATGGTGCCAGAACAGCAAAAAAAAAAACACATGGCCTACTATTTTGGAAAATAGAGACCCCTCGGGGAACATAACAAGGGGTAATGTGAACCTTAATACCCCACACGACTTCTGCATATGTAAAATAAAAATATATATTTTACCTAAAATGCTTGGTTTCCCAAAAATTTTACATTTTTAAAAAGGGTAATAGCAGAAAATAAACCCATAATTTGAAGCCCAATTTCTCCCGATTCAGAAAACACCCCATATGGGGGTGAAAAGTGCTCTGCTGGCGCACTACAGGTCTCAGAAGAGAAGGAGTCACATTTGGCTTTTTGAAAGCAAATTTTGCTCTGGGGGCATGTCGCATTTAGGAAGCCCCTATGGTGCCAGAACAGCAAAAAAAAAAAAAAAAAACACATGGCATACTGTTTTGGAAACTAGACCCCTTGAGGAACATAACAAGCGGTAAAGTGAACCTTAATACCCTACAGGTGTTTCACGACTTTTGCATATGTGAGAAATTATTATTTTTTCCTAAAATGCTTGTTTTCCCAAAAAATGTACATTTTTAAAAAGGGTAATAGCAGAAAATCCCCCCCAACATTTGAAGCCCAATTTCTCCCGATTCATAAAACACCCCATATGGGAGTGAAAAGTGCTCTGCTGGTGCACTACAGGTCTCAGAAGAGAAGGAGTCACATTTGGCTTTTTGAAAGCAAATTTTGCTCTGGGGGCATGCCGCATTTAGGAAGCCCCTATGGTGCCAGAACAGCAAAAAAAATAAAAAAATAAACACATGGCATACCATTTTGGAAATTAGACCCCTCGGGGAATGTAACAAGGGGTAATGTGAACCTTAATACCCCACAGGTGTTTCACGACTTTTGCATTTGTGAAAAAATAATTAAATGCTTGGTATCCCAAAAATTTTAAATTACCCAAAAAGGGTAATAGGAGAAAATACCCCCCAAAATTTGTAACACAATTTCTCCCGAGTACGGCGATGCCCCATATGTGACCCTAAACTATTGCCTTGAAATACGACAAAGTTCCAAAGCGAAAGAGCGCCATGTGCATTTGAGGCCTAAATTAGGGACTTGCATAGGGGTGGACATAGGGGTATTCTACGCCAGTGATTCGCAAACAGGGTACCTCCAGCTGTTGTTAAACTCCCAGCATGCCTGGACAGTCAGTGGCTGTCTTGCAATACTGGGAGTAGTTGTTTTGCAACAGCTGGAGGCTCCATTTTGGAAACAGTGGTGTACCAGATGTTTTTCATTTTTATTGGGGAGTGGAGGGGGGCTGTGTAGGGGTATGTGTATATGTAGTGTTCTTTACTTTTTCATATATTTTGTGTTAGTGTAGTGTAGTGTTTTTGGGGTACAGTCACACGGGCGGAGGTTCACAGTAGTTTCTCGCTGGCAGTTTGAGCTGCGGCAGAAAATTTGCCGCAGCTCAAACTTGCAGCCGGATACTTACTGTAAACCTCCGCCCATGTGAGTGTACCCTGTACATTCACATTGGGGGGGGGGGGGGGCGGGGGGAGAAACATCCAGCTGTTGCAAAACTGCAACTCCCAGCATGTACAGTCTATCAGTGCATGCTGGGAGTTGTAGTTTTGCAACAGCTGGAAGCATACTACTTTGGCTGGGGATGCTGGGGATTGTATTGATGTATTTATGCAACAGCTGGAGACACACTGGTTTGCTACTTAACTCACTGTTTCACAATCAGTGTGCCTTCAGCTGTTGCAAAACTACAACTCTCAGCAGTCACCGACAGCCAACGGGCATGCTTGGAGTTGTAGTTATGCAACCAGCAGATGCACCACTACAACCCAGCATGCACTTTAGCTGATTGTGCAAGCTGGGAGTTGTAGTTATAGAACAGCTGAAGGTACACTTTTCCATAGAAAAAATGTGCCTCCAGCTGTTGCAAAACTATAAGTCCCAGCATGCCCATAAGGGAATGCTGGGAGTTGTGGTGGTCTGCCTTCTGCTGTTGCATAACTTCAGCTACCAGCATGCCCTTTTTGCATGCTGGGAGCTGTTGCTAAGCAAAAGCAGGAGGCTGTCCCTCACCTCCAACTGCTGCTCCCGCACACGTCAGTCGCTCGTTGCCGCCGCCGCCGCTCCTGGGGCCCTGATCCAACAGAGACGCAGGGGATCGGGGTCCCCAGCTGCCGGGGTCCACTTACCGCATCGGGTTGCGGGAGTGACACCCGCAATATGTGCCCTGATTGGTCGGCCGGTAAACCGGACGACGAATCAGGGCGATCGTGAGGTGGCACCAGTGCCACCTCACCCCTGCTGGCTATGGCTGTTCGGGGCAGTCTCTGACCAGCCAGTAATTCCGGGTCACCGGGTCACTGGAGACCCGATTGACCCGGAATCCGCCACAGATCGCTGGGCTGAATTGTACAGCGATCTGCGGCCATCGCCGACATGGGGGGTCATCATGACCCCCCTGGGCGATATGCCTTGATGCCTGCTGAACGATTTCAGGAGACATCGGGCACCGGCTCCGCTCCAGCTGGCTGCGGGGGGCTGGGAAGGCTGATGACGTACTCATACGTCATGAGTCCTTAAGGACACTGAAAAGGAGACGTATGAGTACGTCCTCAGTCCTTAAGGGGTTAAGCTACAAACCTAAAAGTCGGTGTTTAATGCTCCAACAGGTTTGGAGCATTTGTGCCACTTACTGGTTTGGCTTTGGGCCAAACTTGGGAGCAGAGTCTAAGTATTTTTCCTGGTTTTCACCCTTTATCCAGCTATGGTATAGTTTAGCAAACAATGTCCAATGTAGCAGGGCTGACTTATGTGTTAGTAGCAGAGCTAAAAAGCTCAAAAACAGCCAGGTAGTGTTTAGTTAGCTCAATGGCATGATTGACAGTCCAGGTCATGCACTGGAGAATCAGGAAGATGCAAGCAGGATCAGACAGAGACAGAGTCAGCTAACAGGCTTGAGTCAGGAACACAGCAGAAACACTCGCTAGTGGTAAAGCTACACGATTAGTCAGACAACAGAGGGTAGGTGTGGAGCAAAGTTATATAGGGGTGTCTGGCAGGGATTGGCGGGGGAAGGGAAATATGAAGATGCACTGGTTCTTAAAGGGACAGACCCTGCACATGCTAAACCCCTACAGGGTATGCCAGGAACTGCCATAGCATGCGTAGGTCGTCCAGGGCCTGCAGCAAGGTGGAAGCACTGAGTGAACAGTGCGGTACTGATTTATAGCTATACAGACTGTTACGCCGAGCGCTCCGGGTCCCTGCTCCTCCCTGGAGCGCTCACGGCGTTCTTCAGCGTGCAGCACCCCGGTCAGACCCGCTGACCGGGAGCACTGCTCTGTTATCACCGGCGGGGATGCGATCCGCGTTGCATCCCAATCTTCTCACCTGCCCTGTCCTCCTGCTGTCCGGTCCCGGCGCGCGCGGCCCCGCTCTCTAGGGCGCGCGCGCGCTGGCTCTCTGAAATTTAAAGGGCCAGTGCACCATTAATTGGTGCCTGGCCCAATCAGTACCAATCACTTCCCACATTATAAAAACCCACTTCCCCTTCCTGTCCTTGCCGGATCTTGTAGCCTTGTGCCAGTGAAAGCGTTCCCGTGTGTCTATTGCCTGTGTATCCAGACCCTTGCATTTGCCCTTGACTACGAACCGTTGCTGCCTGCCCTGACCTTCTGCTACGTCTGACCTTCCCTTTTACCTAGTCCTTGTGTACCACGCCTGACTCAGCAGTCAGTGAGGTTGAGTCTCTTTTGGGTGGAACGACCTGGGGGTTACCTGCCGCAGCAAGTCCATCCCGCCTTGCGGCGGGCTCTGGTGAAAACCAGTAACCCCTTAGATTCCGTTCCCCTGGTACGGCCCATGCCATCACCTCACTGACATAGAGGATCCACTACCTGTGTCATCCCTGCATACCACTCCGGACCCTGACACAGACTATTACTGCAGGCATTACATAGCGTCATTTATTTAGAGTAGTTGTAGTTACTAGTCCCATCCACGAAGCACAGAATAGTTTCATTCTACATCTATACATATACATTCTACCTCTACCTCATTATAGCTAATGTCAATTTAATAGAGAGTTTTTTTATAAAGATAAATTGGCCCAGTTTATTAATATCTTAAAAGAGAAGTCCAGAATATAAAAATTGTCCCCCATACTGCCGGCAGTAAAAAAATAAAGATGTACATACCTTCCTCCGCTCCCCCGGGGCCTTCGGTAACCGGCTCCGGTCTCCGCCGCGATCCTCTTCCTGGTTGCTGGTGGTCAGTGAGTCATACTGCAATCAGCCAATCTCCAGCTGAAGCGAAGTCCCGACTTGGCCGGCGATAGGCTGAGCGGCAGTGTGACGTTTTCGGCCCCGGCACCTGCTGCCGGTGTAGTGAAGAATTTTGTGTCTTGAAGCATTCTCACACTGCCGCTCAGCCTATCGCCAGCCGATTTGGGACTTCACTGCGGCCGGTGATCGGCTGAGCGCAGCATGACTCGCCGACCACCGGTAACCAGGAAGAGGATTGCGGCGGAGACCGGAGCCGGTTACCGGTAGCCCAAGGGGAGCGGAGGAAGGTATGTGCATCTTTATTTTTCTTTACTGCCGGCAGTATGGGGGACAATTTTTTATATACTGGAGTTCTCCTTTAAAGGTACAGAAACATAATTTTCAGGTAAACTGTTTGCTGGAAATATAAAAAGATATCTTTTTTCTACCAAAGTATAATAATGACAATCTGCACAAATAATTATATTGTACAATGTACAATTAATGTGCAAGTTATAATTTATGTTCTACTAATGTACCACAAACACTGGTAAATCAAGCCAAATATTTCTCTTAATCTCATATTAAAGGGGTTGTCTTGTGAAAATCATTGTATCCCCTATTCACAGGATAGGGGATAGTAGTCAATAGGGTCCCAGTGGTCAGCCCTCCCTGCGATCAGATACTTATCCATTATCCTGTACATAGGGAATAAGATAATTCTAACTGGGCAACCTCTTTAAACAAGCATTGGTGTGGTATGATATACTAAAGTCCTATATCTCTCAGTATATACTACAGTAAAACCTCCCTAAAAGACGTCCTCTTTGAGACGGCCATCTACATCATATTTTCTGTGACAGATTATACAAATACATTACATTCTATGCATGAGAGGCCTATTCTTTCCTTTGATTCTTCCTCTGTACCTAGAATTTGTGACTACTATAATATAACCAGGTTACTATTATTGACATCTAGTCGATACTGCAAAACATGGTAGAAGCCTTAATCAGTTAATCATTATAAGTTGACACTTGAATTACTTAGTTGTAGAATAACTGATTATAAATTAAAGGATTAATTTGTATTCATTTAGAAGTAAAGAAGGTAATGTATAATTTATACAGAAAAACATAGTAGAAACTACAATCAATATCCAGTTAGTACATGCCTGGAGAAATCTCCAATGGTCCACAGCCAACTAAATACATAAAAATACACCAATACAAGTGTTGAGATGAAAAGAAGCATTCAAATTGGAAATAAAGTTATCAATTTTTATTCATGCCAAAAAGAATATATTCATAATAGTACAAAAAAAAGTATTGTAGAGCGCATTTATTATAAGACTTCCAACAATACAATACGCCCAGGAGACTGTACAAAGACAATTCATATTAAAAAAAAAATTGTATTTGTTAATAATTTCTATTTCCAGTTTGAGTGCTTCTTTTCAACCAAAGTTTTTTTTTTATGTATAATTCATGTCAAAGCTATCGCATTGGGAATTTGGAAAAGAGAAAAAAAGATTATATTGTATAAATATATTAGAATATAAATATAATAGCAGCTGGTGTTTGTTTCCCATTGCTTTCCTTGACCCGTTGGTTATTATACCCTCCATTACTTTCCACTTCTGCATAGAATATAATTATTATACCCTCCATTACTTTCCAGTTCTGCATAGTTTGTGACAAAGCTCTGGTGAGCAAAACGATTGTTGGCGCTATAGGGAAAAGGAGCTATAGGGAAAAGATAAAGTATGTAAAAAAACAGATAAAGTCAGCAAAGACAGAGACACTCATTGTCAAAGAGATTTAAACTAACCTCAAAATGTTCTTCAATTATTATAAACAGTATAAAGGTTATAAGTAAATGTGTTGGCCCTTTAAAATTTAATAAGAGAGGAATTATAGAGGATGCTGAAGAAAAAGCTAATTTATTAAACTTGTTTTTCTCCACTGTATTTACAGAGGAAGATTAAATGTCAGGTGAAATGCAGTAAGATAAGATAATAACGTAAACTTTCCTTTAAATGCCACCTGCCTAACACAGGAAGTAGTACAGTGCCACATAAAAAAAAAAAAAAACATTATGTAGTCAAAACTCGAAGACCTGATTCACCCCTGCGTTTTAAGGGAGTTAAGTAACATAATAGACAGACCCTTGTTTGTAAAATTTAAGGACTCTATAGTGACAGGGTCTGTACCTCAGGACTGGGGCCTAACAAATGAGGTGCTAATATTCAAAAGAGGGAGAAAAGGGGATCAAGGTAACTATAGGCCTGAAAGTGTAAATGGGCTATCCAGGAATCGAAAAACAAACCTTCAATTTCCTTCAAAGACCGCTCCCTGTCTGTCTCCAGTTTGCGTGTGGTATTACAACTTGGCTCCATTCACTTCAATGGAATTGAGCTGCAGTACCACACCCAACCTGGAGACAGAAAGGGAGCTACCACACCCAACCTGGAGACAGAAAGGGAGCTACCACACCGAAGCTGGAGACAGAAAGGGAACGGTCTTTGAAAGAAATTATCCCTGTTTTTCAAGTCCTGGATAACCCCTTTAACATCTATTGTATGTAAATTATCTGAAGGTTTTCTAGTAGATGCTTAACTGGAGTATCTCGATAGAAATAAATGTATGACTCCATATCTGCATGGGTTTATGGGGGATTGGTACTGTTAAACTAACCTGACCAACTTTTATGAGGAGGTGAGCTCAAGATGTCTTATACCTTGATTTTTCCAAAGCATTTGATACTGTGCCACATAAATGGCTGGTGCAAAATGAGAATGCTTGGGCTGGGGGAAAAATATATGTGTGCAAGTGGGTAAGTAACTTGCTCAGTGATAGAAAATGGAGCGTGCTTACTGTTAGTGGTGGGTCACTGACTGCTTCACAGTTTTGGTCATTATTATATTTAACCCTTTAATCACCCATGATATGTATTTTCCTCATAGCGCCATTAAGAGAATATGTAGTGGGCTCGGGAGGTGAGTGGTGCATAGAATCTGAGCGGTGATTTGCATTTCATGTAAAGAGAGATTCTTTAATTACTTTGTTGCTTAGGATTCTGTACAAAAATTTAGCTACAATCATTTTTTTGTTTTCTATTTTGCATTATTATTAGATAGAGCAGGAAATGGCATTTTACTCCCCAGCTCAATGTTATCTCTATCCAGTTGCAAGAGATGGGCTGTATAACCTTATAATGGAACCCATCTATTGCAACTAAACAGAAACTGAAGCACAATTGTGTGCTTCTTTCCACTTGATCTTATTGATCGGAAGAAGGAAGTGTTCGTAGGGGTGGGCGTAATGTATAAAGTTCACTTTGCTCGTATCATGTGGGTATCTGCTCTGTTGGAGGCACGTGTATTAACATAAAATTGAGTAACGTATTTTAATCTTAGCATATGTGATCACCCATTGTTTCGGTCACCACCGTCTTTTCTTCGTGCCTTATATGTTATATGTGCTTTTTAATTTCAATTAGGAATATTTTTAATATATTTCTTCAAAAACGATTGCCAACAAATTTTCATAGTTGTTTATTATGATCGGTGGCGGTCTGAACACCCAGACACTGACCAACCAAACTTTTGGCATGTCTCTGTGACATCAGAGAAGTTTGATTAAACAACAGGAACACTTTAAACTTGTTACCACAAAACTACAGACAAGCCATAGCAGGGTGCTAGAAATAGAGGGGGCTAAAATCTAAGAAATAGCCTAGGGTCTATGTTCTACCTAATTCACCACTGTACACTGAAAATTGTAATAATCATTATTTAATTTCAGAAAGGGTTTTATCTCCTAAATATTTTCTTATTCTAATTATAGAATCCCTGGGATCATGCTTTTATTTTGACAACTGCATAAAGATCAAACCACTAACGTTTGATGCATAATTCATACAAGGATTAAGAAAATACAGCTGAAGAATGTTTTAACAGCAGTTTGATCACAATAAATATACCGTGGCTTCCTATTTTTGCAGGATGTGGAGAATGCATTCTGAGAAAGTGATCATCTGCAGCCACGGTTCCTATGATTCCAAAGTTAACTGTCAACATATCATTTAGGCTCAAGCAGGGAAAATGATATGTACTTTGCTTTACAGATGCATAATGCATTATGAATAGAAAAGTTTACAATCTACTAATGTTTCAATGTGTGCCAGGAAAGTTAGATGGATATGTAGTTAGAATAAGGTTAGATCATATGGACAAACCTCCTCAAAATAGGGATATGTCGGCACTTCCATGGAATTTGCAGTGGTGCACAAGGGTAGGGTAAAGCCACAGGTAGAAGAAAGATGATACCCAGCACTAACCAATAATGCACAGTAAAAATTTATTGTGCCTTAGTGTAGTACAAGGACATGTTTCGGCGTGGAAGCCTTCCTCAGCAGCTTCCAGACAGCTGAGGAAGGCTCACATGCTGAAACGCGTCCTTGTACTACACTATTGCATAATAAATCTTCACTGTGCATTATTGGTGAGTGCTTGGTATCATCTTTCTTAAACCTCCTCAAAAGACCTTTTTGAAAAGACTACCCCAATCTAGACTGGATTTTTCTATGATGGATTTTTTTATTCCCTTATATCTTATAGAGATACTGGCCCTCTTATATGAGATGATCATGCTTATGTCCTAAGGATAGTACATTAATATTCTTAACTGAAGATTCTTCTATGTTTACCAACCCAAAAAATGTGTTTTTAAAATGATTACGATATTTCCAATCAGTTTAGTAATGTTCTACAACTCCTTTACCCTTTAATGTTTTTTTTTACATGGTGACATATGGCCTACCTCATGTGAATCAAAATAGGATGCTACTGAATTGACAAGAGGCTAAGCATACTAGCGAAGGCTATTGGATCTCCTAGTTTCCTCCTTTAACCTATTCACATGGATCTAAACTATGCAACCATTTGAATGTGAACATATTTGAAACAATATGAATACATTTACACTAACAGGATCCTAGGAACCATATTGATCAAGCAGGGAGCACTGAAAGAAGCATCAATAAATAATTTGGTGTTTGTGTGCCCTGGTTGATGCTTGATGCCTCGACTGATTCTCCTGGTCGAATGGCCTAGTAAATGCAATGTTGTTGTTGAGGTATTTGGAGGGGTAAGGGGGAGATGGCAGGAACTGTGAGTTGTATGTGTGTGCTTGGAAGTTTGTCTGTGTTGTTTTAGTTTTGCGCTGCGGGTGGCGCAATGTCTGCCTATTTATGAGACCACTAAACCTACCGAGCAAGGGTGATATAAGAATGGCTATTGTCCTCATTATGTATGTTCTTGTTCTGTGCATTGCTATGTTCCTTGTTTCCTGCCTGGGCTCATGCAGTTGTGGCCTCTCGGAGCTATGATGTATTTTATTTTCATTGACAAATGCTAAATAAATGCTTTAAAAAAATTGGGGGGAGAACATTGAGTAGGGAAGGATTCTAGGCAAGGGGGCTCGGTTAAGAGAAGCAGGGACTAAAGAAGAGCAGCAGCAGCAACTATGGCTCATACACTTGACAAAGTGCACGCATGCACACGAAAGACGTCAGCAACACAGAATGGGCAATATGTTATATAGATATAAAGCTGGATCACAAGTCTTCTTCTTCCTTGGCAATTATACTTCTAGAATGGAGGTGAGCTTAAAGATGGTTCTGTACTATGCATGGATCTAAATACTATGAAGATCCTGTGGGAAATCTGAAATGGTTCCTATAAAGAGAGCCTCTAGCGGTTTTCATTGGTGACTCTTTAGCAGCCGCCGCCAGGACATTAAAAGAAACATTTTCATTTACACGCTCTCTCCTTCCATATGCCTATTTAGGTTTGTAAGCAGTTTTGCTAGAACAAAACTCCTGACCATATTCCTTTTAAGTTCTGTATTGTATTGTAATTTGATATAAACTATGAAAAACCTGAAATACTTAGTATAATCAATGTGATAAATGTTTCAAGTAAATGAAAATAAATATTTAATTCATGAAAGTTTTCCCCTGATCCCATTACTTCTACAAATAAGTTTGTGTTACAACATGTAAGAAGAACTTTTGATACTCTCTTTTAATACAGGGAGGAATGTGATTTCCTGTAGCGAATTGCAGCATTTTTATACTGTGCATTAACTAAGTATTGAAGATTGCGTGTATTTGACTGTGGTTTTTGTTAGGCATCATGGTGCTGGGGTGTTCTGCTCTTTTGCTCCATGCTGCTATGAGAAAGGAGCTGGGGCTAACAAGGGGAACACTGTAGACAGGAGCTAAGTGGTGTATATGGTGTAGAATGAGTATATGAAAAGCTCTATGCTTCCATAAATAAAACATGTGTCGGTCATTCTATGGGTAACAGGTAGAGATGAGCGAATCGAATCGGACGAATTCGAATTCGCTCCGAATGTCATCAAAAATTCGATTCGGACCGAATCCGAACTTCGACACGATTCAAAATAACAAATTTCTTCATTAGCGACACTCGCTGTGTATAATGTATAGATGTGAGCGGCTTACTCCTGCGCTCGCATCTCTGCAATAGATAGGACGATCGCAGCGAGTGTCAGGAGTGACACCTGCGGTGATGTGTCCTCAACTGTAGGTACTACTGCTCCCAACATGGAGAAAACTCTGCTGCATGCTGGGAGCTGTAGTACCTGCATTACTAGACAGATTGCAGCGGGTGTCACTTCTGACACCTGTTGCAATTTGTCTATTAATGTAGGTACTACAACAGAGTATGCTCCATGTTGGGAGCAGTAGTACCTGCAGGTAAGGAAAGATCACAGCGGGTGTCACTACTGACATGCACTGCGATCCATCTGTATAATGTATAGATTCGGGGGGGCGGCTGCTCTTCTTTGGTCCCACTGTATTATGAGTATATGTCGTATGTATTCATATTATTCATATTTCCCACAGAGAGCTGTGAGTGGCTGGAACCATCTGGCCAATCACAGCTCTCTGCTGGAAATATGAATAGGTGTATATATATGGCAGTGCAGGGGACCATAGAAGAGAGGCCGACAGCATCTATACATTATACATGAGGATCTCAATGGGTGTCAGAGGTGACAAAGCCGATCTGTCAATTAGTACAGGTACTACTACTATCACCATTGAACAGTGTGTTCCATGCTGGACTACCTATACCTATACTACAGGACTACCTATAAAATGTTTTTTTTTAAAGTGAAAAACACACACACACTACATTTTTATTATTGCGGGCTACATTTTTAGTGCCCTGCCTGCCCACATAAATTGATCCCTGTTTAAAAATGTATTAAAATGTCATTATAATAAAGATACATTTTGTTAAATACAATTTTTTCCATTACTACTGTATCTTTTTTTACAATTTTTTTAATGGTACTCTATGAAATTTTATGAAAAAAAGGTATCTCCATCACTTTTTTGGATTGCTAAAGTTCATATTTTCTCCATTATTGCCTCCTAAATGGACCATTCTAATAACGGATGTAAACTGATGCAGAGGGATGCCATTTAGTGGCATCCATTTGCATCAGTTTCCCATACGTTATTATCAGCCATCGGCAGACTCTTGCAGCCGGGATTACTACTACCCCTATCACGGAACAGACTTTCTTCCATGATGGGAGTAGTAGTTCCCTGGCTGCGGGAGTCTGCAGGCGGCTTGGCAGGCTACATTAGTGTTTGTACTGCTACCCCCATCATGGAACAGAGTCTGTTCCATGTTGGGGGAGGGGTAGTACAGGGGATAGGGATTGATGGCACCTGGTCTCACTTCTGAGACCCGATGTGATCAGCAGTTATATAGCAGAGGAGCGAGTGGCATGCCCCGCTCTCCTGCAATGTATATACTACTGAGTAAACTTTCATTTTTAAATCCGCCGCCGGAAGCCCTGAATGGCAGCACTGAGGAGCCATTCAGGGCTCCCGGCTGGGTTTTTAAACTACTACTTTGTCACCCAAATTTACACAGGGGATAAGGGATAAGGGGATAAGGGATAAGGGATTGATCGCACCGGGTCTCACTTGACCCGATGCGATCAGCAGTTATAAAGCAGGATAGGGAGCGGCATGCTCAGCTCCCCTGCGATGTATATACTACTGTGTAAACTTTCATATTTGAATCCTCCTCGAAGAGCCCTGAATGGCCGGCACCGAGGAGCCATTCAGGGCTCCCAGCAGGGTTTTTAAACTACTACTTTGTCCCCCAAATTTATGCCCCCTGCATGTTTATAATAATTCATTGACCCCAGTGTGTTTAAAATAATTCATTGGCCCCAGTGTGCTTATAATAATGCATTTGCCCCAGTGTGCTTATTCCCCCTCCCGCTGCCTGCTCCTTATCGTCTTGGAGCAGAGCAACAACGAGACATGTCGGGAACAGGTGGTGGTGAATGAATGAATTAAGCTGACATGTCCCGCACGTAGGCTTTATTCATTCATTCATTCGCTGCCATCACCGCCGCCATGTCCCCGCTGCTGCCCTGCTCCTAGCACAATCAGCGCACCGCTGGGACATGTCTATTCTCATCAAGAAGATGAGGAGCAGGCAGCGGAAGAGGGAATAAGCACACTGGGGCCAGTTAATTTTTATAAGCACACTGGGGCCAGTTAATTTTTATAAGCACACTGGGGCCAATGAATTATTATAAACACACAGGGGCCAATTAATTATTATAAACATGCATGGGGGTATAAATTTGGGGGACAAAGTAGTAGTTTAAAAACCCCGCCGGAAGCCCTGAATGGCTCCTCATTCAGATCTCTTGCTGGAGGATTAAAATATGAAAGTTTACACAGTAGTATATACATCGCAGGGGAGCTGAGCATGCCGCTCACTATCCTGCTTTATAACTGCTGATCGCATCGGGTCAAGTGAGACCCGGTGAGATCAATCCCTTATCCCCTGTGCTACTACCCCCAACATGGAACAGACTCTCTTCTCCCTAGCCACCTGCAGACTCCCGCAGCCAGGGAACTACTGCTCCCATCATGGAAAGAAGTCGGTTACATGATGGGAGTAGTAGTAGTCCCGGCTGCGGGAGTCTGCTGACGACTGATACTAACGGATGAAAAATGTATGCAAATGAATGCCACTAAATGGCATCCCTTTGCATCAGTTTGCATCCGTTATTGGAATGGTCCATTTAGGAGGCAATAACAGAGAAAATATGAACTTTAGCGATCCAAAAAGGTAATGGAGATACCTTATTTAATACATTTTCGTAGGGTACCATTGAAAAAAATATTAAAAAAGATACAGTAGTGATGGAAAAATTGTATTTCATAAAAATTTTTTATTATAACAACATTTTAATAAATTTTTAAACAGGGATCAATTTATGTGGGCAGGCAGGGCACTAAAAATGTAGCCGACAAAAAAAAAAAATGTAGTGTGTTTTCCACTTTTTTTTAAAACATTTTTTAGGTAGTACTACTGCTCCCAGCATGGAACACACTGTTCCATGATGAGAGTAGTAGTACCTGTACTAATTGACAGATTGCCCGTGTCACTTTTGACACCTGTTACAATGCTCCTGTATCATGTATAGATGCGGCCGGACGCTCTTCTATGGTCCCCTGCAATACTGTATATATACACACCTATTCATATTTCCTGCAGAGAGCTGTGATTATCCAGATTGTTCCAGCCAATCACAACTCTCTGTGTGAAGATATGAATAGGCGTATATATGCGTCAGTGCAGGGGACCATAGAAGAGCGGCCGGTCACATCTATACATTCTACAGGAGGATCAGAGCGGGTGTCAGGAGTGACACCCACTGCGATCTGTCTATTAATGCTGGTACTACAGCTCCCAGCATGGAGCAGAGTGTGCTCCATGTTCTGAGCAGTAGCACCTGCAGTTAAGGACAGATCACAGCGGCTTTCTCCTGCACTCGCATCTCTGCTCTGTACACCGGCCGGCCACTCACTCATTCATATTTCCCACTGAGAGTGGGGATTGGCTGCCACCAATGTAAGAAGCAATCTGATTGGTTTCTATGTGCAACTCTGCAACATTTCCTCTGGACAGGTTTTGATAAATCTCACCCACAGTCTGCACCGTTATGTGAGTAATGTATGATGATATTAAATGGCACTGTAAGGCAAATGGGAGCTCCACTAAAATGTTTTGCCCAAGGGCTGCTCAAGCTATGCCTATACACCCTGGTCTTTCTACAGTGCTTTGGAGTATCCAATGTGTACTCTGGAAAAGATCTAAGGGAAATTGTTGACTGTGTTTTCACAATGAAGAAAAATGTCCTGGTAATAAAACACAAGTTCATTCGAATTCACTCGTTACAAGTTAAAATAATTTATGTGGACAAAGGTATATGTAGGCTTTAAAAGTAAATAGCTCTCTAATTTACACCTATTAGACTCAGTCTGCAATTTAATTCCATTCAGATTCATTAACTTTATCACAATTTTTTAAATTCTAACTGTTCAGCTCATGACTAATGCTAAAATGTTGTAGCATCCGATACTACACAGACCTAGTTAAACAGAAAAACTGAACACAATGTACAAGGGAACACTTAAACAACACAATGTAAGTCCAAGTCAATCACACTTCTGTGAAATCACACTGTGCACTCAGGAAGCAACACTGATTGACAATCAATTTCACATGCTGTTGTGCAAATGCAACAGACAACAGGTGGAAATGATAGGCAATTAGCAAGACACCCCCAATGAAGTAGTGATTCTGCAGGTGGTGACCACAGAACACTTCTCAGCTCCTACGCTTCCTGGCTGATGTTTTGGTCACTTTTGAATGCTGGCGGTGCATTCACTCTAGTGGTAGCATGAGATGGAGTCTACAATCCACACAAAAGGCTCCGGTAGTGCAGCTCATCCAGGATGGCACATCAATGCGAGCTGTGGCAAGAAGGGCTGTGTCTGTCAGCGTAGTGTCCAGAGCATGGAGGTGCTACCAGGAGACAGGCCAGTACATCAGGAGACAGGGAGGAGACTGTAGGAGGGCAACAACCCAGCAGCAGGACTGCTACCTCCGCCTTTGTGCAAGGAGGAGCAGGAGGAACACTGCCAGAGCCCTGCAAAATGACCTCCAACAGGCCACAAATGTGCATGTGTCCACTCAAACGGTCAAAAACAGACTCTATGAGGGTGATATGAGGGCCTGACGTCCACAGGTGGCGGTTGTGCTTACAGCCCAACACCATGCAGGACGTTTGGCATTTGCCAGAGAACACCAAGATTGGCAAATTCGCCACTGGCACACTGTGCTCTTCACAGAGGAAAGCAGGTTCACACTGAGCACATGTGACAGACGTGACAGAGTCTGGAGATGCAGTGGAGAACGTTCTGCTGCCTTCAACATCCTCCAGCATGACTGGTTTGGCGGTGAGTCAGTAATGGTGTGGGGTGGTATTTCTTTGGGGGCCACACAGCCCTCCATGTGCTTGCCAGAGGTAGCCTGACTGCCATTAGGTACCGAGATGAGAACCTCAGACCCCTTGTGAGACCATATGCTGGTGCGGTAGGCCCTGGGTTCCTCCTAATGCAAGACAATGCTAGACCTCTTGTGGCTAGAGTGTGTCAGCAGCTCCTGCAAGAGGAAGGTATTGATGCTATGGACTGACCCGCCCGTCCCCCAGACCTGTATCCGATGGAGCACATCTGGGAAATCATGTCTCTCTCCATCCACCACCACATTGCACCACAGACTGTCCAGACTGCCACCTCATCAGGAGCATGCCCAGGCATTGTAGGGAGGTCATACGGGCACGTGGATGCCACACACACTACTGAGCCTCATTTTCACTTGTTTTAAGGACATTACATCAAAGTTGGATCAGCCTGTAGTGTGGTTTTCCATTTTGATTTTGAGTGTGGCTCCATATCCAGACCTCCATGGGTTGATAAATTTGATTTCCATTGATAATTTTTGTGTGATTTTGTTGTCAGCACATTCAACTATGTAAAGACGAAAGTATTTCATACGATTAGTTCATTCATTCAGATCTAGGATGCGTTATCTTAGTTTTCCCTTTATTTTTTGAGCAGTTTCTATCAAAAGTAAATTTAATGACTAAAAAAACACAGCACTGCAACAACCAAAAATGCTGTCTAGAACAACTTTGAGGTGAATCATCTGGGACAAAAGTGTTGGAATTACATCTGAAAAGCTACAAATGTATCATTGCAAGCTGAGCACCTAACAATTTTTCTTTATATGTTTCTATAGCTATACATTTTAAGGTCTCTACTGACCACAAACAAAAATAAACACCAGACAATGAAACAGAGGAAACATATAGATTGGAATTTATCAACTCAATTTATAAAACTGTGTGTGCTGTGTGTTTTTATTTTGCGCATCTACTTTCGCTTAAATTATCAAATTTTGCACTCTTTTATGCTGCTTGCGCCGGCTTTGACACTTTTTTTTGTGTTGTGGGGTGTGGTTAGTAGTTGCACTGTTTAGTGCACTAAATTTGTCACTTGTGCAAACATTTTTTTACTTAGCTAATTTTTGGGCAAATGTACTACAGTGACCCACTGGCATATAAATGTGTGTAAGCTTTTCACCCTTTTTTGCACTATCCAAATTTATGAAATGACGTGCACAACATAAAAATCTAATAATAAATGTCCCCCTATATATTCAGAGATACAACTACTGTATTAAATGCTATAATGCTATATGTTATATAAAATCCATATCATCAATAAGGAATGTATAAACTCCATAGACAAGTGGGGTCTAGGTCAGGATTGTTTTGCTGTAAAAATATATGTAGAGAAAAAAGTAGTGTAAATGTAAATGCACATATGCACGATCACAGAGAGCTTTCTATATTAAATAGCCAATACATGAAAAATTATTTTTGACACTTTGAAATGAGATCAACTAATGCAATATTTTAACATGTTTTACAATGAAGGGGGATCCAAATCTATCCTTTTCACCTTTGCTAACAGATGATGCTAAATAATGTACATCAGTAGTATATAAGTATGATCCCTGTCTTCATGTCGCTGTCATGACTGTATCAAAGGACTGTTTATTTTGCAGTTCAAAAAACAGATTATAAGGACCATGTGAATAAAATATGCCTTCTTCATCCAATTCATATATTAAAAATGCTAAGTATATTTTGTGTATGTCCTGTGTCGACCTGCAAGTTATTAAAAACCATAATACAAAACACATTCAATATTTATCATTGGTTACTTTTAGCAGGCCTTCACTTTATAGGATTAGAAAGAATACTATTAAGGGGTACTCCGACACTAAACATCTTATCCCCTATCAAAAGGACAGGGGATAAGATGTTAGATAGTGGGGATCCCGCCGCTGGGGAAACCCGCAATCTCTCCTGCAGCACCCTCCCATAGACTTGAGGGGCAGGGTGTGACATCATGAGGGGGCAGAGCCGTGATGTCATGATACTCCGTTCCATGCACCACCCGTCATCAGCCACAGGGCGATCCTCGCTTTGTGCAGCTGAAAAACGGGTGTGTTGCAGGAAAGATCTCTGGGGTCCCCAGCATCGGGATCCCGGCGTTCTAACATCCGGGTGATAAGATGTTTAGCACCAGAGTACCCCTTTAAGCCAGGCTCTGTATATAGATATATACAAATGTAGATAAAGTACCCAATTAACTTCAGACACAGGGGTACGAAGGAAATGGCAAACAGTAAAATTGGATACCAGGAAAAACACCAGTGTTGGTGGAGCATTAGACACTGTATCCACAAACCATGACATGTGGCATGTGAGGTTAAAGGGGATTGAAAACAGTGCTTTGTACACCGTAAAAACTTACTACTCCAACTTTGATCATAACACTTGTTTTTGCTAAATTTGAATTATGAAATAGGTGAATATGAACATTCTGCTACAGTGAGTAGGCTATCAATATGACTTCAAAGAAAACTCTTCATATGCTTAAGACTGTCTTGATATCTGAATGTTAATTTAGTATATTTAATGTACAGGTATACAATGTATCAAGAAGTTCAAGATATATAGATGCCAGACTCAAGACGGACTACATGATTATTAAATGGGCACTGTCATGAACTTTTTTTTTTATATGTTGTAGTACTGATCTACTACAACATATTTCTAATACACTTTAATTCTTTTTTTTGTAATTAAAATACTTTATTTTAATGTTGAAATCCGGCCACTAGGGGTCTCCATCCTAGTGGCCGGCTGCAGCCTGCTGTGACGTCACAGATGAATTCGGACCGATCCCGGCCGGGCATCAGTCCGAATTCAGTCAGGCTGCACTCTCTCCCTGCCTGTCAATCAGACAGGCGGGAGCGAGCGCTATGAACTATGAGAATGCGCGCAGGCTCCCTGGCCTCGCACGCTGGCCCCGGCTCCCGGTGTAAGGTAACATTTCCCCCTCCACTTTATTCTTTGCCGGGGCGGGCGAGTAGAGGGGGGGGGGGTGTCAGAGTTCGGGGGAGCGGGATGTGCGGCAGGGTGCCTCCAGTTGTTTCCCCACTACAACTCCCAGCATGCCCTGACAGCCAATAAATGTCAGGGCAAGCTGGGAGTTGTAGTGGGGAAACAGCTGGAGGCACCCTGTATAGATGAACTAAGGGAGGAAGTGTCTGCCCCAGCAGGCATCAGTGACGTTGTGCCTGCTGGGGAAGTCTGCCTGGTAGTGCGCACACTACCAGGCAGACAAAAAGGCATATTTAATATAGTAAAAAAATAAATAAAGGCAGGGAGGGGTTGGGGATAGATGGGCAATAGGCAGGGACAGAAAAAATAAAAGGATGGTGGGAGCTACTCTTTAAAGATCAGAAAATTGATTTGGTGTAAAACAAATTTGTTTAAAAATTTTCACTACTTCCTCAAAAATTATGCCTCTATTGCTAGCCCTACACAGCTATACATCTCCTGCCTGATCCATCATGTTCTATACTGTATGGCTGTGGCCGTGAACCCTACACTGCCCTGCTTAAACATAAAAACCACTATTCTTAAGAGACCTCAGAGTATCGCACATGACTTTTCAGGGCATTTGGTGCACTTTCTATTGGGACTGAATTTATTTACTGACTTATTTATTGACTGCAGATTCTAATGAATCAGACCTACTTATTAATGGTTAGTATATCCTATTCTAGTACTCATTTTTGTGACTGCATTATAGTGAGAAATGTTCTGACTTTTTTACAACCATCTATAGCTTCATTAGAATACTAATTCTTCTTATAACGAATCACATGCTCCAATGTAAACTGAATGACTGAACACAGCTTCAAATCCATGCACATCAAATCTGCACAGAATACTGTATGTGTGTATTGACCCTTAAAGGAGATGTCCAGCGCAGACTTTTTCTATTCCGTCCTGCCCAGCCTGCAAAAAAAGACAAAACAAACTTTCACTTACCTCCATATGTTGCCCCGGAGCTCCGCAACAGCTGATCGGTCGGCCGGGCTGTTTGCTTCCTACTTCCTTTAGCCCGGTACGTCACACCGTGCTTCAGCCTATCACCGGCCGAGGTGGGACATCGCTGCGGCCGGTTATAGGCTGAAGCGCCGTGTGATGTACCGGGCTAAAGGAAGTAGGAAGCAAACAGCCCGACTGACCGATCAGCTGTTGCAGAGCTCCGGGAGAACATATGGCGGTAAGTGAAAGTTTGTTTTGTCTTTTTTTGCAGCCCGGGCAGGACGGAATAGAAAAAGTCTGCGCTGGACATCTCCTTTAATGGGGTAAAAATTCTAATCAACTGGTGCCAGAAGTTATACAGATTTGTAAATTATTGCTTATGCTTCAGAAGAAGTTTTGAATTCTTTGCAGCCAGACATGGTGCTCTCTGCTGCCACCTATTTTTGTGTCAGGAACTGTCTGGAGCAGAAGAGGCTCGCTATGGTTATTTGCTCTTTCTCTGGACAGTTCCTGACACGGACAGAGATGTCAGCAGAGAGAATTTGTGGTCAAACTGAAAAGAACTACACAACTTCCTCTGGAGCATAAAGCAGCTCATAAATATTGGAAGGCTTTGTTTGTTTGTTTTTCAAACAGAGATAATTTACAAGTTTCTATAACTTTCTGGCACCAGTTGATTTGGAAACATTTTTATTTTTATTTTTTTAAAGAAAACTAATTCTAGCTATTTCAGGTACCATTATGTGACCATTCCCCAAATGAAAGCCTCATCCCAGAAAAATCTTAGAACATAACTGGAGAGTGATGATAAACCCATCGGTAAAGTCATTCTCATATTCTCTTCTGGACAGATATACAGATAGACAAGCTGGATCCAACATAATAGGAATATACATTTTCAGCATGCTTTATCTCCCTGAGCACAACATTGTGTTGTCCTTAACCTTCCAATATCAGCGTATTTCCCAAGGTTTAAAAACAAACGAAGATTTTTGTATATAAAGATAAGGAGAAGGGAGGGGTTTTTCTGTCTTCTTTTCCGTAATAGACACAATATTATATCTGTTTCTCTCTCTTTGAGCTTTAGAATTTAATTTATACATAATTTCCATTGTGACGATGATGCAACATATTACCTAAGATTTTGCACAATTATATGAATACCAAAATCAAATATAGCAAACAGGTCGGCCACATTTTATAAAACTAGTCTTAGATACCAATGATGATATATTGGGCCCTTATGCAAAACACAACAGCAAGTCAGCAGGGACATATATTAAATTATAAGGATAAAGACTTTAACATTTTAATATAGTACAATAAAAAAGTTCAAGATCTGTTTTCACCTTGATTCAAATTTTTTTCCAAATTTCAGAAGGTAAATGCAGAGTTAGATGCAGTATGGTCTTGTCTTGCCTTGTAGCTGTTTTACATTATAAATGAGCACAAACTATACTAACATTGTGGCTAAATGGCTAGCATGTTACAACATCTTTATTAACCATTAGTTTCTAAATAACTACAACTCGTGTGTTATAAAGGTATTTTAGCTATGACAATGTAATAAAAGATTCAAGGTTTAGTTTCCTCAATTAGAGTCACCCAGAGAATATCACATCATCAGGGAAAAAGGGTTAACTGTAACACAATGTAAAGAATTTCATACTTTGTATGTTAGAAAAAACGGATCTATACCGTGCATTGATGTGTTACATGGGAAGACGACAGATGGCTGTAGATTTGCACATTAGCAGTATACAATATAGAGCTAAAGCAGCAGATGTTACAACTTTCTGCAATGCAATACATACATATGACGACGTCTAGACTGACTCATGCAACAAGTTATTAGGAGAGTGTGTAAGGTAAAGCGTACGTTCACTACTACAGATCACTTGTATGTAATAATACTAGTTATACTGTCATACATATCTCTAGGCAGGTGAATAGATAGATAGATAGATAATAGGCAGGGGAATAGATAGATAGATAGATAATAGGCAGGGGAATAGGGGTAAATAGATAGATAGATAGATAGATAGATAGATAGAGAATAGGCAGGGGAATAGGTAAATAGATAGATAGATAATAGGCAGGGGAATAGGAAGATAGATAGATAGATAATAGGCAGGGGAATAGATAGATAGATAATAGGCAGGGGAATAGATAGATAGATAGATAGATAGATAGATAGATAGATAATAGGCAGGGGAATAGGGGTAAATAGATAGATAGATAGATAGATAGATAGATAATAGGCAGGGGAATAGGAAGATAGATAGATAGATAGATAGATAGATGGATAGATAATAGGCAGGGGAATAGGTAAATAGATAGATAGATAGATAGATAGATAATAGGCAGGGGAATAGGAAGATAGATAGATAGATAGATAATAGGCAGGGGAATAGATAGATAGATAATAGGCAGGGGAATAGATAGATAGATAGATAGATAATAGGCAGGGGAATAGATAGATAGATAATAGGCAGGGGAATAGATAGATAGAAAGACAGATTTAAGATAGATATAAGATGATAGATAGATATAAGATGATAGATAGATAGATATGAGATAGATAGATATATAGATTATAGATGGATAGATAGATAGATGATAGATAGATAGATAGATAGATATGGGATAGATAGATAGATATGAGATAGATAGATAGATTATAGATAGATAGATATAAGATGATAGATAGATAGATAGATAGATAGATAGATAGATAGATAGATAGATAGATATGAGATAGATAGATAGATAGATTATAGATGGATAGATAGTTGGATAGATAGATAGATAGATAGATAGATAATAGATAGATAGATAATGGGCAGGGGAATAGGTAGATAGAAAGACTGATATAAGATATATATAAGATGATAGATAGATAGACAGACAGACAGATAGATATGAGAAGGTAGATAGATAGATAGATAGGTGTGTGTATGGTAGGCTGGAAAAGGTGGATACATTCCTAGGAAAGAGTCTCCTAGGACTGTATCCACCTTTTCCAGCCCACCGGAGCACCTGAAAGCTGAACTAATTTATGCAGGAAAAGTCATCAACTGCCGAGCCGAGAAGTTCGTGACGAATCGAATTTACTGTAAATTCGCTCATCTCTAACTGTAATCTCTAAGAAATAAACATTAGTTGGAGCTTGAGTTATATATTTTTTTTATTACAAAGCAATACCCTTACCTTCTGTATGGACAGCAGAGACATAAGTCCAGTTATATCTTTTCACAATATCCAGCATAGCCTTGGCTTGCAATATATCAGAAGGGACCACCCGCAGAAAGTATTTATACAAAGTTTTGTCACTAAGGTCAATACTTGTTGCGGAATAAGCAATCTGTGGTATATCAAAAAGTTGCAGTAGGTTCTGAACTTGGATGGCTACAGAACTGGAGCCTGGTCCGATCACACCAGCTATAGGCTTTTTAATTCTGCCCTGAGGTGTTGGAGTGGCATCTAGACACTTACTGATTCCATCTTTGTCATCTCTAATGGAAATAAGGGAATCTCGTATGAATTCTATGCTTTGCTCCAGGGCGACAGATGAATGCCAGCAGGAGTCTCGTATTTCTGTCCCCAGGGTAATGTTGGGTAGTAAGGTCTGATCCATGTTAATCAGATCCAGTGTGTGGAACATGGCTTCTACTCTCTGGATGCCATACTGTTCTCTGATTTCACCACATTTCCTTTCTGGTACCCTATCAGCTGGTGGTTGGTGGTGTACAGAAAACAAGGCTCCTATAATAATATCTCCATCCATCCTAGCTACCGACCTTGGGCTAGACGCACCGGCTCTACCAACACGTCCTTCAAAGTTGTCCAGTGTCATCAATGCCATTATCATCATCATGGAGATGATCAGGAAAAGATCAAACATTTTACACATGAACGCCATGCAGATGTTGGAAAAGGTGAGTTGCTGTGAAAAAAACAAAAAAAAACTGCCTGCTCACTCTATATTTTCCTAGGCAGAATCCAGTGCTTCCAGATCTGCCTTAAGAACCCTACATTAAGCAGACCAAGTCTGTAGCCAGGGACATCTCTCCAGACACTATGACCCTGTAACAAAGAAAAAAAGAATAAACCCAAATATTTTCAGTCTCTCTGATAACAAAAGACTATATATTAAACAGGCGTGCATATGGGTGATAGCTGGTATGTATGTTTTCGCATGTCAACTCCACTTCCCATCATGAGAGGTTGTCATTTCTCTGCTTTAGGCATACGATGGGGTAGAAAATAGCCCTACATCACTCTTTCCCAATTTATGTTAAAAAATGCAACTTGTTTATCTCACCCTTTTGGCAAGGTCAAAACTAGCTAACAAATACAAAGCCATTCCTAGATAACCAAAATAGCATAAGGTCCTTCAATATAAACTTTAATGGTGGAAGGCAGTGAGCTAGTTAGGTAAATCTTGTTTATGATTATAAAATAAATGTAGAATTCCGGAAAGTACTGAAGCTCAGGTGTCATGAATAAGCGATACCTAAGAGGTTAAGGTCCACACCTAGTTTGTGTTCTTCTAATATATTCTGTTATATGACATGAAGCTGATGGATAACTTGTGCACAAGCTATACAGAGCAGTTCAATAGGGACAAAGCTTTCTCTGTCACTATGTGTTGTGTATTGTACAAACCAGCATCTAGCCTATATACATGTTATGCACTCAACTGTATGTTCTATAGCACCTACTGCCTTCAGCACCAGAGACAGAGCTGAATCCATCACTATGTGGATGATTATTAGTGGATGGATAATAGACACTAACCTACATACACGTTACAGGTGCTTTCGACAGGACCAGCTGGATTCAGCACCATGGACAGCGCTACTGCTAACACTATTGCAATGCATAGGAGGGAACTGGAATACAGCTCATAACTACAGTATATGCTAGTAAAGCACTGTTTTCCAACCAGCTTTCGCAAAACTACAACTCCCAGCATGCCCGGACAGCCGTTGGCTGTCCGGGCATGCTGGGAGTTGTAGTTTTTCAAAGGGTTGTAAAGGGTGTCAAATTGTCACTGCAATTTTCTGTGCTTTCTATATGACCTGCATGCTTTAAAATGCTCCAGCTCTACCTATGTGACTACAACTCCTATTCATTACCACTTACCCAGCCAGCGCAAGGAAAGAGTAGTCCACTCAGGTCCATAGCCACAGTTGCTTTCTAGCTAGCTCTGTCTATAACTCTCTCCCACAACCACAAAGCACCCACACACATTCAGCAGCCCACACACAAGCACATCTAACCACCAGTTCCTTCTGTCGCTGTGGGCGCAGTGCATTGCCCACTCCATGCAGGGCTGTCTTTTAGACTAGTCACCTACTGACCAATGACACATCCATTCAGTGATCGATAGGGATTATTCCATTCACATTATTATCAGCACAGGCAGATCTGTCATTTAGAAAGGGACACACACAAAAAAAAAAAAAGGAGTCACCAGAGTGTTAAGTGGTAGAATAGATAGAATGCTACATAGAAGATGAGGTTGAATGGAATAAGGGTGACAACGCTGAGTTAAAGGATTAAAGTTAAGACTTACCTAGGTGAGAGATAGAGAATTGCTCCTTGATGGAATCGTTGCTCTGTGAACAGAAGCTACTGCACTGACACAATGAGCTGCGGATACAGTGTATGTCTGTACTCTAGTGCCCTCTTCCTTCAACACCATCTCACCACAAGGAAACAAAGTTTTGTTCGGTAGGAGCTGTTATGTCATCCTGGTCCTCTAGATATCTCCTCCTTACATGTTGTATTATTGGGACTTTTATCATATGATTAGGAATGCTGAATTTACATATATATGGACAACTCCTGCAGCATACTATGCATAAATGTAGTATACTATTTATATGCCTTTTATTCCCATCTTCACTGTAAACAGTGCTATTGTTGTCGGCAACGTATGCCTTTTATTCCCATCTTCACTATAAACAGTGTTGTGATTAACCCCTTAAGGACTCAGCCCATTTTGGCCTTAACCCCTTAAGGACCGGGGGTTTTCCGTTTTTGCATTTTCGTCTTTTGCTCCTTGCCTTTAAAAAATCATAACTCTTTCAATATTTCACCTAAAAATCCATATAATGGCTTATTTTTTGCGCCATCAATTCTACTTTGTAATGTCGTCAGTCATTGTGCCCAAAAATCTACGGCAAAACGGGGAAAAAAAATCATTGTGAGACAAAATTGAAAAAAAAATGCCATTTTGTAACTTTTGGGAGCTTCCGTTTCTACACAGTACATTTTTTGGTAAAAATGACACCTTATCTTTATTCTGTAGGTCCATACGGTTAAAATGATTCCCTACTTATGTAGGTTTGATTTTGTCGTACTTCTGGAAAAAATAAAAACTACATGCAGGAAAATCTATACGTTTAAAATTGTCATTTTCTGACCCCTATAACTTTTTTATTTTTCTGCGTATGGGGCGATATGAGGGCTCAATTTTTGCGCCATGATCTGATGTTTTTAGCAGTACCATTTTTGCATTGATAGGACTTATTGATGCACTATTTTGGACTTTGGAATTTTTTTGCGTGTACGCCATTGATCGTGCGGTTTAAATAACAATATATTTTTATAACACGGACATTTCCGCATGCGGCGATACCACATATGTCTATTTTTGTTTTTATTTACACAGTTTTTTTTATGGGAATAGGGGGGTGATTCAAATTTTTATTAGGGGGGGGTTTAAATGATCTTTATTCACTTTTTTTCACTTATTTTTTTGCAGTTATAGCTCCCATAGGGACCTATAACACTGCGCACACTGATCTTTCACATTGATCACTGGTAGGGATCCTCCGGCTTTCATATAAGCTGTTCGGGATGCCGCGATTTTGCCGCGGCGATCCCAAACAGCTCCCTGAGCTAACCGCCATGGTTTCACTTCAATTTTAGATGCGGTGTTCAACTTTGAACGCCGCGTCTAAAGGGTTAATAGCGCGCAGCACCGTGATCAATGCCGTGCGCTATTAGCCACGGGTCCCGGCCATTGTTAGAGGCCGGGCCCGACCTGCTATGACGCGGGGCCACGCCGTGACCCCCCGTTATAGAACGGGAGCGGACTCAGGACGTACAGGTACGCCCTGGGTCCTTAACAGGCTAAAGGGGTACTCCGCCCCTAAAAATCTTATCCCCTATCCAAAGGATAGAAGATATGATGTCTGATTGCGGGGGTCCCGCTGCAGCACCCTGCTGTCATTGCTGCACAGAGCAAACTCTGAGCGTAATGACGGGCGATACTGGGGCCGGAGCATCGTGATGTCATGTCTCTGCCCCTCGTGACATCACGGCCCGCCCCCTTAATGCAAGGCTATGGGAGGGGACGTGACGGCTGCCACGCCCCCTCCCATAGACTTGTATTGAGGGGGCAGGCCATGACTTCGGGTGGAGCTGTGATGTCACGATGCTCTGGCCCCTGTATCGCCCGTCATTACGCACAGAGTCTGCTCTGTGCAGTAATGACAGAGGGGTACTGCAGCCGAGATCCTGGGAGTCCCCAGCGGCGGGACCCCAGCCATCAGACATCTTATCCCCTATCCTTTGTATAGGGGATAAGATGTCTAGGGGCGGAGTACCCCTTTAAGCACTCAGACAATTTTATTTTTGCACTTTCGTTTTTTCCTCCTTGCCTTCAAAGAATCCTAACTTTTTAATATTTTCATTCACAGACTAGTATGAGGGCTTGTTTTTTGCACAACCAGTTGTCCATTGTAATGACATCACTCACTTTACCATAAAAAAAAACCAAATTAGTAAGTTTAAAACCCCTCTATTTTGAAGACCTATAACTTTTTCATTTTCCCGTATAAGCAGCAATATGAGGGCTAATGTTTGCCACCGTGATCTGTACTTTTTATTGATACTATATTTGCATATATAAAACTTTTGATATATTTTTTATAAAAAATTTTTGGGAATAAAATGTTATAAAAAAGCAGTGATTTTGGATTTTTTTTTTTTACGTTCACGCTATTCACCCTACGGTATCATTAACTCTATATTTTAATAGTTCGGATATTTTTGCACAAGGTGATACCAAATTTGTTTATAAAACTTTCTTTTTTACAGTTTTTGGGGGTGAAATGGGGAAAATTTGACAAGTTACATTTTTATTGGGGGAGGGGATTTTTCACATTTCTTTTCTTTTATTTTTACACTTTAATAGTCCCCATAGGGGACTGTTTATAGCAATCATTTGATTGCTAATTCTGTTCATTGTTTGCATAAGGCATAGCACTGATCAGTGTTATCGGTCAACTTCTGCTCTGGTCTGCTCGATCTCAGACCAGAGCCTTCTACCCATGGAAGGCAGCGGAGGCAGGTGAGGGGACCTCCGTCTGCTGTTCTGGATGATCGGATCTCCTCGGCAGCGCTGCGGGCGATCTGATCATCCATTTTAGTGACTGCAGCGCTGCAGATGCCGTGATCTGTATTGATCACGGCATCTGAGGGGGTAATGGCAGACATCTGCGTGATTGCGGATGTCGGCCATTACCGGCGGCTCCCTGGCTGCTATCAGCATGACCCGAGCATCGCTCCAATGCTCGCGGTTATGTATAGGAAGTAAATGTTCGTCCTGGTGCGTTAAGTACCACCTCACCAGGATGTACATTTACTGCCTGCGTCATTAAGGTGTTAAAGGGGTACTCCGGTGGAAAACATTATTTTCTAAATCAACTGGTGATGAAAGTTAAACAGATTTGTAAATTACTTCCATTAAAAATGCTTTACACTTCCAGTACTTTTTAGCAGCTGTATGCTAGAGAGGAAATTCTTTTCTTTTTGAATTTCTTTTTTGTCTTGTCCACAGTGCTCTCTGCTGACACCTCTGTCCCAGTTAGGAACTGTCCAGAGCAGTATAGGTTTATACTGAGGAAAAGGTTATGCGTGAACATAGCCTAAGGCTAAGTTTCCACTTTTTTTTTTTTTTTTGTGTGCATACCCCCCCAAAAAAAGCCAAAACGGTTGGCCTATGGCGAGCCTATGGCATTTTTCCCCCTGAAATCGTGGCATTTTTTCTACCATAGAAGTCTATGGGAGTAAAAAAAACGCCAACAAAAATGTGGGTTTTAACTTTGGCGTTTTTGCAGGCGTTTTCTATTCTTTTTTTGGACTTTAGCGATCCAAAAAAGTGATGGAGATACCGTTTTTAATAAAATTTCGTAGGGTACCATTAAAAAAAATATTAAAAAAAGATACAGTAGTGATGGAAAAAATTGTATTTAATAAAATTCATCTTTTTTTATAATGAAATTTTAACAAATTTTTAAACAGGGATGAATTTATGTGAGCGGGTAGGGCACTGTTACGCCTAGCGCTCCGGGTCCCCGCTCCTCCCCGGAGCGCTCACGGCGTCTTTCTCCCTGCAGCGCCCCGGTCAGTCCCGCTGACCGGGAGCGCTGCACTGTCATGGCCGTCGGGGATGCGATTCGCACAGCGGGACGCGCCCGCTCGCGAATCGCATCTCAGGTCACTTACCCGTCCCGGTCCCCTGCTGTCTTGTGCTGGCGCGCGCGGCTCCGCTCTCTGGGGCGCGCGCGCGCCAGCTCTCTGAGACTTAAAGGGCCAGTGCACCAATGATTGGTGCCTGGCCCAATTAGCTTAATTGGCTTCCATCTGCTCCCTGGCTATATCTGATCTCCTCCCTTGCACTCCCTTGCCGGATCTTGTTGCCTTGTGCCAGTGAAAGCGTTTAGTGTGTCCAAAGCCTGTGTACCTGAACTTCTGCTATCCATCCTGACTACGAACCTTGCCGCCTGCCCCCGACCTTCTGCTACGTCTGACCTTGCCTCTGCCTAGTCCTTCTGTCCCACGCCTTCTCAGCAGTCAGCGAGGTTGAGCCGTTGCTAGTGGATACGACCTGGTTGCTACTGCCGCAGCAAGACCATCCCGCTTTGCGGCGGGCTCTGGTGAAAACCAGTAGCCTCTTAGAACCGGTCCACTAGCACGGTCCACGCCAATCCCTCGCTGACACAGCGGATTCACAACCCGTAAGCCGAATCGTGACAGTAGATCCGGCCATGGATCCCGCTGAGGTGCCGCTGCCAAGTCTCGCTGACCTTACCACGGTGGTCGCTCAGCAATCGCAGCAAATTGCCCAACAAGGACAGCAGCTGTCGCAGTTGACCGCCACGTTACAGCAACTTCTGCCTCTGCTACAGCAGCAACCATCTCCTCCGCCAGCTCCTGCACCTCCTCCGCAGCGAGTGGCCGCTCCTAGCCTCCGCTTGTCCCTGCCGGACAAATTTGATGGGGACTCTAAACTCTGCCGTGGATTTTTGTCTCAGTGTTCCCTGCATATGGAGATGTTGTCGGACTTGTTTCCTACAGAACGGTCTAAGGTGGCGTTTGTAGTAAGCCTTCTTTCAGGAAAGGCCTTGTCTTGGGCCACACCGCTCTGGGACCGCAATGATCCTGCCACAGCCTCAGTCCAGTCCTTTTTCGCTGAAGTCCGGAGTGTCTTCGAGGAGCCAGCCCGAGCTTCTTCTGCCGAGACTGCCCTGTTGAACCTGGTCCAGGGTAATTCTTCAGTGGGCGAGTACGCCATCCAATTTCGTACTCTTGCTTCCGAGTTATCATGGAATAACGAGTCTCTCTGCGCGACCTTTAAAAAAGGCCTATCCAGTCGCATCAAGGATGTGCTGGCCGCACGAGAGATTCCTGCCAACCTGCAAGAACTCATCCATTTGGCTACCCGCATTGACATGCGTTTTTCTGAGCGACACCAAGAGCTCAGCCAGGAAAAAGACTTAGATCTCTGGGCACCTCTCCCACAGTATCCATTGCAATCTACGCCTGGGCCTTCCGCCGAGGAGGCCATGCAAGTGGATAGGTCTCGTCTGACCCAGGAAGAGAGGAATCCCCGTAGGGAAGAAAATCTCTGTCTTTACTGTGCCAGTACCGAGCATTTCTTGGTGGATTGCCCTATCCGTCCTCCACGTCTGGGAAACGCACGCACGCACCCAGCTCACGTCGGTGTGGCGTCTCTTGGTTCCAAGTCTGCTCCTCCACGTCTCACGGTGCCCGTGCGGATTTCTCCTTCAGCCAACTCCTCCCTCTCAGCCGTGGCCTGCTTGGACTCCGGTGCCTCTGGAAATTTTATTTTGGAGTCGTTTGTTAATAAATTCCGCATCCCGGTGACCCGTCTCGTCAAGCCGCTCTACATTTCCGCGGTCAATGGAGTCAGACTGGATTGCACCGTGCGTTACCGCACAGAACCCCTCCTGATGTGTATTGGACCCCACCACGAAAGGATTGAGCTCTTCGTTCTCCCCAACTGTACCTCTGAGGTCCTCCTCGGTCTGCCGTGGCTCCGGCTTCATTCTCCCACCCTTGATTGGACCACCGGGGAGATCAAGAACTGGGACTCTGCCTGCCTTAGGAAGTGCCTCTCCCCCCCTCCCAGTCCCGTCAGGCAAGCCTCTGTGCCTCCCCATGGCTCCCGTCCTTGTGTCACCCTGCCCCGTGCCAAGCTTCACCCTCTGGCCTCCCTCCCCATTCCTACTCCTGCTGCACTGCCTGCCGTTGAGGAAACCCTCCATTCTTTCCGGGTCTCCTCATCCCAGGGGAGGCAGTTACCGGACAAAAAAAAGGGGAGACCTAAGGGGGGGGGTACTGTTACGCCTAGCGCTCCGGGTCCCCGCTCCTCCCCGGAGCGCTGACGGCGTCTTTCTCCCTGCAGCGCCCCGGTCAGTCCCGCTGACCGGGAGCGCTGCACTGTCATGGCCGTCGGGGATGCGATTCGCACAGCGGGACGCGCCCGCTCGCGAATCGCATCTCAGGTCACTTACCCGTCCCGGTCCCCTGCTGTCTTGTGCTGGCGCGCGCGGCTCCGCTCTCTAGGGCGCGCGCGCGCCAGCTCTCTGAGACTTAAAGGGCCAGTGCACCAATGATTGGTGCCTGGCCCAATTAGCTTAATTGGCTTCCATCTGCTCCCTGGCTATATCTGATCTCCTCCCTTGCACTCCCTTGCCGGATCTTGTTGCCTTGTGCCAGTGAAAGCGTTTAGTGTGTCCAAAGCCTGTGTACCTGAACTTCTGCTATCCATCCTGACTACGAACCTTGCCGCCTGCCCCCGACCTTCTGCTACGTCTGACCTTGCCTCTGCCTAGTCCTTCTGTCCCACGCCTTCTCAGCAGTCAGCGAGGTTGAGCCGTTGCTAGTGGATACGACCTGGTTGCTACTGCCGCAGCAAGACCATCCCGCTTTGCGGCGGGCTCTGGTGAAAACCAGTAGCCTCTTAGAACCGGTCCACTAGCACGGTCCACGCCAATCCCTCGCTGACACAGCGGATCCACAACCCGTAAGCCGAATCGTGACAGGCACTAAAAATGTAGCCGACAATAATAAAAATGGAGTGTGTGTTTTCACTTTTTATTTATTTATTTTTTAGGTAGTACTACTACTCCCAGTTTGGAACACACTGTTTCATGATGGGAGTAGTAGTACCTGTACTAATTGACAGATCAGCCCGGGTGTCACTTCTGACACCCGTTGCTATCCTTCTATATAATTTATAGATGCGGCCGGCTGCTCTTCTATGGTCCCCTGCACTGCCATATATATATATATATATATATATATATATATATATATATACACACCTATTCAGATTTCCTGCAGAGAGCTGTGATTGGCCAGATGGTTCCAGCCAATCACAAGTCTCTGTGGGAAATATGAATAGGTGTATATATACGTCAGTGCAGGGGACCATAGAAGAGCATCTGCCCGCCCCGGATCTATACATTATACAGGAGGATCACAGTGGATGTCCCTCCTGACATCCGCTGTGAACTATTATTAACTGCAGGTACTACTGCTCCCAACATGGAGCACACTCTGCTCCATGTTGGGAGCAGTAGTACCTGCAGTTAAGGACAGATCACAGCGGGTGTCACTCCTGACACCCGCTGTGATCATCCTTCATCCCTGAGAGTGGCTTTCTCCTAAGTTCGCATCTCTGTTCTGTACTCCAGCCGGCCACTCACTCATATTTCCCGCTGGGAGCGGGGATTGGCTGCCACCATCTGGCCAATCCCCACTCTGGGCAGAAAATATGAATGAGGTATGTGAATTTCTATTCACATCACTTGCCTGACCCGGAGTATAGTGCAGAGATGCGAGCGCTGTATACATATAGCCTAAATGTGATTATTTACACTAAACAAGTGCTGCTTACATTTCTATAGTAAGAACATCAATAATAGTAATAATATAAGATAATGATGATAAAACCCACTAATGAAAAATGTATGGATGATGTCGATCATACCACAACAAAGTAATATGTTGCAGCCATGGTATTTTTTACCTTTCTGTCCTGGGCTTTAGCCACTATGATTTATTTGTTTATACAGAACAGTAATGTACAATTGGCATTCGCTCAGTGGACTACCAAGTGGCATATACAGCACAGTGTGGAATTTCACTATGACAAACCAGTGACCCAAGTTGAGTTAGACAACTCAGGCTTCTAGTGTTGCCCTTCTTTGCTTCATAGATTCCACTGTAATAGAATGAAGTGCACACTCTTTGTGTTGCATATTTTCAGCCTCTAAAAGGTCTGAATTTCATGCATAAACCAGCTTTTTTTTAACCCTTTTCAGATGTTTTCTGCATGGTTTCTTTCTGCAGTAAATGCTATTGTGAAATTCTAAAACCAGCCCAAAAAAAGTATATCTGCAATGTTTACTACAATTTCAACTAGAGAGCTAGTGTAAATTGTAGCTAAGACCTACATTAGGATGGAGCTAGGTACAGCCAGCTTCTGCAGTGTGTCTCTTAATAAATCAAACAAATCGAAAGTCAGTGGGATTATACTTATAGTGGTACTCCGGTGGAAAAACATTATTATTATTTTTTTTTTTCAAATCAGCTGGAGCGAGAAAGTTAAACAAATTTGTTTTTACATCTATTGAAAAATCTTAATGCTTGCAGTACTTATCAGCTGCTGTATACTACAGAGGAAGTTGTAAAGTTATTTTCGGTCTGACCACAGTGCTTTCTGCTGACACCTCTGTCGGTGTCAGGAACTGTCTCCATAGGACTCATCTCCAGTGATCTTCATACATCAAAGTTCAGTTATTACATGACCTCCTAAAATTTAAATATAGAGGGAATAGGAAGCATATTTTTGAGGTATTGGAGAGCGACACAAAATTTAGTGGAAATGAAACACTGGGGTTAAAAGCAGTGTGGGTCTGGAAGAAAGTAAAAACATGATTAGAGATCACATGCAGTGTGAAGTTTACTCCTCTTTGGAAAAATATTAGGTTGTCAGAAATTGCAAAAATAGAACAGCACGAATGGTGGGGAAAAAAGGGATACACTATGTAGATCATTTATTTAGGGATGGTGCACTAAGGGCAAGGGAGGAGCTGCAGAATGAATATGGGCTGGAGGACAAACATAGATTTTGGTTGTCTCAGATAGAACATGCAGTAAAATATACAAACGAAAGGACTTTGCTCCAGGTCCAGGAGCATATGTTGATTGATTTAATAGCAACAGGAAACAAATTAGGGGTGTCAGCGCTGTATAAAATCTTATTATAAGGGAAATCCGAGAGAACAGTATTAAAGTGCAGATCAGAGTGGGAGAAAGAGATTCTGGAACTAGATGAGACTAAATGGATGGACATGATTGGAAGTTTAATTGAGATGTCGGATAATGAAATATAAAGGTTATCTCAATTTATGTTATTTCATAGACTATATTACACAACAAAGCAGCTTTTCAAATGGAAAATTCGTGCCCAGTCAGATTGTCCAAAATGTCCAAAATGTCCAAAATGAGAGAAGAGGCGGATTTGTTACATATGACATGGGGATGTCCGATAATAAGAAACTTCTGGGGTGGTATCCAAAATCAGATAAGGGGAAGATTGAGGATCAGGTTGGAGTTCACTCCAGAGGTTTTTTATTCGGTATGATTCCCAGGCTGCCCAAGTTGAGGAAGAAGCTTATCCGAAATATACTTATATTGGGGAGATTAATAATTATGAGGAAATAAATATCGGCCAATGCATCGAGTGTTTCGGAATAGTGTATAGAACTTGATAGATTAAAAATTTATGAGAAAATAAGGGGAAATAAATCTGACAAATTGAAATTGGCTTGGAGCAAGAAATGGGAAGCCTGGGAGTTAAATCATCAATAAATAGCAATTGAAGCAGTCAGAGATGGAAAAAAATTTTTTTTTCTTTCCCTGTCGTGGGGGGTGGAAAGGGTGGGGGAGGAGGGTAGGGTAAGGGAAGGGGGAGAGATATAGAAAAAATAGTTTGTTTTTTTTAAATTGAAATTTGCGTGATGTTGTTATGAAGCAAACAAAAAAAAGATTTATAAAAAAAAAAAAGAAGTTCTAATATGACCCTAACACTATTAATGCACTGTGTTCATGTTCTATGGCAGCATAGGCAGGACAAGCAACAACAACAAAAAAAACAAAGAGCAGGCCATCCCACAGTTGGGGCAGTATTACAGGACAAGAACATGATTAGAGATGAGCGAACTTTTGAAAAATTTGATTTGGCCGATTTGCCGAATTTTTCTAAAAAATTTGGTTTGATCCAAATTTATTTGCGGAAAATCTATACTAAAAACAGCTATTTCTGGACTACAGAGAGCCTCAATAGGGGTGTAGAACACTTTCCTTTGTTCTAACATGCATATGGAGTGTGCTGGGTCAGTGAAATAATACTGTTCTTCAGTATGACATGCAGATTAGAGGCATCGCTTTTAGAATCACTGCCGCAGAGCGGCACAATGACAGAGCCTGGAAGTGGCATCAGTATGAGTAGACCATATAGTGGCTGAGCGACACAGGGTGGAGGTGTTTGGCAGCATGAGAAGACCATATAGTGGCTGAATGACACAGCCTGGAGTTTGTGGCAGCATGAAGAGACCATATAGTGGCTGAATGGCACTGCCTGGAGTTTGTGGCAGTATGAGGAGACCGTATAGTGGCTGAATGACACAGCCTGGAGGTGGCGGCAGCAGCATCAGGAGTCATGAAAGTGACACTAATGTAGAGGAATTTCTGAAACTGGGGACCAGCACCTTAATTATGTTTTGCAGTATTCATGGCAGCACAATGAGAGAGCCTTAAGGGGGTAACATCAGCATTAGGAGACCGCAGAGCAGCACAATTAGAGAGCCTGGAGGTGGCAGCATCATCATGAGGAGACCATATGGCGGCACAATGACTGTGCCTGCAGGTGGTAGCATCAGCATGAGGACACCATAGAGCAGCCCCATTAGAGAGCCTGGAGGTGGCAGCATCAGCATGAGGAGACCATAGAGCAGGACAATTAGAGAGCTTGGAGGGGGCAGCATCAGCATGAGGAAACCATATGGCAGCAAAAGGACAGAGCCTGGGGGTGGTAGCATCAGCATGAGGAGACCATATGGTGGCACAATAACAGAGAGTGGAGGTCATAGCATTAGCATGAGTAGACCTTAGAGTAGCACAATGAGAGAGCTTGGAGGTGGCAGCATCCGAATGAGGAGACCATATGGCAGCACAATGACAGAGCCTGAAGGTGTTAGCATTAGCATGAGGAGACCAAAGAACAGCTCAATGACAGAGCCTGAAGATGTTAACATTAGCTTAACCCCTTAACGATGCAGGACATAAATGTACATCCTGGTGAGCTGGTACTTAACCCCTTCCCGACCTATGACATACCTGTACGTCATGGGTGGCAAGGTGTTCCCGACCCATGACATACAGGTACGTCATGGACATTACTGCCGCTACTCGCGGCATCCCGCAGCGCCCGGAAAGATGGTGGCTATCACTGATAGCCAGCCATCTTACCGTGCGACCGCGGGGGGTTTCGTCCCCCACCCCCCCCAGCGATCGCTGCTATCAGCTGGTTAAATCTGACTAGCTGATAGCAGCGTTTCGCTATCAGAATACGGGGATCGGGTCACACACCGCTCTGCTAAGTGTCCCTGACCCGTCCCCCGGCGTCACTTACCCGTCGGAGCGGTGTCCCGAGCGGTCCCGGCGTCCTCCGTGCGGTCCCGACGTCCTCCAGGCGGTCCCGGCGGCGCTGCGTCCCGGAGGTGAGTTTCCGGCAGCAGTGCAGCATCTTCATTGGCAGCAGTGAGATCGCCGTAAAGCGATCTCACTGCTGCCTCTGAGAGTTTCAAAACTGCAACTCCCAGCATGCCCAGACAGCCTTTGGCTTTCTGGGCATGCTGGGAGTTGTAGTTTTGCAACATCTGGAGGTCCACAGTTTGGAGACCACTGTATAATGGTCTCCAATCTGTGCTCTTCCAGATGTTGCAAAACTACAAATCTCAGCATGCTCAGTCTGTCCAGGCATGCTGGGAGTTGTAGTTCTCTAACATCTGGAAGAGCACAGATTGGAGACCATTATACAGTGGTCTCCAAACTGTGGACCTCCAGATGTTGCAAAACTACAACTCCCAGCATGCCCAGACTGCCCAAGCATGCTGGAAGTTGTAGTTCGGCAACATCTGATCCTTCAGATATTGCCGAACTACAACTTCCAGCATGCCTTGGCAGTCTGGGCATGCTGGGAGTTGTAGTTTTGCAACATCTGGAGGCACACTAGTTGGGAAACATTGTCCGTTTCCTACCTCAGTGCCTCCAGCTGTTGCAATTGTTGCAAAACTATAACTCCCAGCATGCACTGACAGACCATGCATGCTGGGAGTTGTAGTTTTGCAACAGCTGGAGGCACACTGGTTTGGAAACACTAAGTTTGGTTTCAAAACACTTGAAAGTTTATTACTTAACTTAGTGTTTCCAAACCAGTGTTCCTCCAGCTGTTGCAAAACTACAACTCCCAGCATGCACGGACAGCCAAAGGGCATGCTCGGAGTTTGCAACAGCTGGATGTTTGCCCCCTCCCCCCAATGTGAATGTACAGGGTACACTCACATGGGCGGAGGTTTACAGTGAGTGCTGCAAGTTTGAGATGGCGCAAATTTTGCGCTGCAGCTCAAACTTCCAGCGGCAAACTGGCTGTGAACCTCTGCCCATGTGACTGTACCCTAAAAACACTACACTACACTGACACTAACCTAAAATAAAAAGTAAAAAACACTACATATACACATACCCCTACACAGCCCCCCTCCCCCCAAAAATGAAAAACGTCTGGTACGCTACTGTTTCCAAAACGGAGCCTCCAGCTGTTGCAAAATAATAACTCCCAGTATTGCCGGACAGCCATTGACTGTCCAGGCATGCTGGGAGTTTTGCAACAGCTGGAGGCACCCTGTTTGGGAATCACTGGCGTAGAATACCCCTATGTCCACCCCTATGCAAATCCCTAATTTTATGTAAATACAAGACGCTCCTATCATGCTTTTAGATCTTCATTTACTGATCAGCAGCAAAAGCATATTATGAACAAAATACAAGAAAAAACTTAGTAGGCACAGGTATGGTGTAGCCAAACATGCTACAGGTATTAACCAATCAATGCACAGTAACAGATATAATAGTGACAGTTAATCTAATATCTTCCTTCTTCTTTTGCTGCTCAGCAGCTGTTAACAGATAAGTCATTGTCTCTACAGTATTTTTTCCTTAAATATCCATATTTCCTTAACTGATATTTATATATATATATATATATATATATATATATATATATATATATATTATCACCATTTATTTATTTAATTAACCCATTTATTTATTTATTTTATTTTGTTTCTAGTATTGCATACATATTACTTAATTAACCCCTTATATATATGGTCTGCTATTCCATTATTATTTTTTCTTTATAATACATTGATATAATTTCCTCCACCTCTTTATTTCCAAGTATTCGGTATATTGTCATTATACTGGGGTCCCGGTACTCCCACTTCATATATATTATATTCCTTCCTAGTTCGTCAGCGTAAACTCAATATTTTCTCTCACTGTATACTTACCTCACCTTACCGATACCTCCGGTTCCCAATCCAGGCTTTCTTCTCCGATATTTCTTCCCCTGCGTTTCGTTTCGCCATCTTCTTTTCTTATGCGCCATCGCCGCCATTTTCTCTCAGCTCCCGGAAGTCTCGCGATACTTCAGCAGAGTGGTCCTCACCTGCTGTTGGGCGGGAATCCTGTCACTCCGTCAGGTTCCCTCAGAGACGCAGTACTGCCTCCCTGTTACTCCAGTACCACACGGTGATTGGCTTTACTAATTAGCTACTCTGTAATTAATTTGTACTCGGTCCCAGCATTACTGAGTACCTACTGACACACTGTGGCAGAAATACCAAATTGCTTTTATAAAAGCAAATCATTTCTGCCTATTCCTAGAATTGCCTCATAGCATATATATATATATATATATATATATATATATATATATATATACATATATATTAATAATACATCATTCTGTTTAAACATTTAAACAGATACTGTTCTTTTTTCCAAATATTTTCTGTCCTGAGTTTTATAAAAAATATTAATATTTACTCATGGAGACCTCTGAAGCTCAATCAGCTAATATTGAGGCTAATAATAATGACCACCTCCAGAATCTGGTGGATAATTCAGTAGCCAAATCAGTACAGAGTGCCATGTTATCTGCAGTTACTGTTTTGCAAGATAGTATACAGAAATCTATTTCTCTGGCACTGGCCCACCCCTCCACCTCTAATCCCAAAACACCTGGTGATCTTTATTTCACACCAGAAACTTCAGTGGCGGATCTAGCCAAAGGGTTTAATGTCCCCAAAAAGGCTACTTCCAAAAAACGACACACACATGACGGCACTGCTCCCCCTCCTAAAAAACAATGTAATGGAGGTCGCCAAGATAAATTAAAAGACAGACCTATCATAGGTCATGATAAATGCGCTTCAAAGCCGCACACGTTACCCTCTGCCCAAGAGGAAGTATCTGTAAATAGGGCTCATAAGACCGCTAAAAGAAATAAACCAAATTCTTTTACAGAACCGAATTCTGACGATTCTTCAGATTCTCAGGCTGAGGAAATTGTTGACTCTTTTGACTACCTGTCACAAGAAAGCGGTGAAATAAATGATGACCCTGACTATCAGGAGGATGACCCCTTGGAGGAATCAGACCTTTCCTCCTTTGACCCAGCCCTCATCCAACACCCCAGATCTGGGGAATGGCTACCTAACCCCATAGTTGCTAAGTTCCTCTCTATCAGAGTTAAAAAGAGCATGTATAAGGTCACTCGCAGTAAACTGAAGGCAGAGTGTCCCCGCCCTACACTCCCCCATTTATCTTCAATAACTCCAGAACTGGACCCAGTTCTGAATAAATTTTTGATGAAAACAGGGAAAAATCCTAAAAAAGGTATTGATAGGAGTTTTAAGTCCTGTCAGGACAAACTCCTGGATATTCTTGGTCCCTTATGAAAGATTTTAGACATGGTAGAAGAATCTTCTATCTCCAACAAACCAGTTGAAATGGAAGTTCTAAAAGGTTGGGCACAACGTGCTGTATGTTTTTTGGGCAACGCAAATGCAGCCCTTTCCACTGAGCGTAAACGCTCTGTTCTAATGAGAATCGACCCCCAATTAACGAACTTAGCATCCAATGAACCTACTCACCCCACAGAGGGGATGCTCTTTGGGGAAGATTTTATTAATCAAATGGGCAAATACGTTGGACTCTTTTCGTCCATCAACAAAGCTCAAACATCGTTGAAAAAAGTTTTTTCCAATAGGGTTTTTGGTAGGGCCGGGAAAGGAAGGAGCCGCTCTTCCGGCCGCTATCTCCCCACTAGACAACAGTCAAGAGGCTCCTTTCAACATCAGTACCAACCTTACCAGCCATCATATACTACCCAACCAGCCAATCCCACACCGTTCTTCCCCTACTGAGCAAGACCCTGGCGCCCAAGAGGACAACGTGGATTCCAGCGTGCTAAACCAACTACAGGTAAGTCTTCCCATTTACTCCCACAACCTTCCATTAGGAGGGAGACTCACACATTTTTTAACAAACTGGACTACAATTACGTCAGACTCTTGGATCCTGGATACAGTATCAGGTTTCCAAATAGAGTTTCTCTCTCCTCCCGTACAACACTCTCTACCCCATCCAATCCATTTTTCAACTACAGACCTAGATCTGATCAATCTAGAAATAACGGAACTCATTGCAAAGAAAGCAATTATACCTGTTGCCCTAAATTCCCCAGGTTTTCTCAGCAATCTATTTCTAGTACAAAAGAAAGATGGAGGTCACAGACCTGTGATCAACTTAAAACTACTCAACAACTTTGTTGTGTACAGACACTTCAAGATGGAAGGCATCCATCTTCTGAGAGATATTCTACTAAAAGACGACTGGTTAGTCAAGATAGACCTAAAAGATGCTTATCTAACAGTCCCGATTCACCCATCCTCTCAAATCTTCCTCCAATTTCTTTGGAACACTCAAAAATGGCAATTCACATGCCTCCCCTTCGGACTCTCATCAGCCCCATGGTGCTTCACAAAACTTCTGAAGCCTATAATTGCTCTACTCAGAAGCCGAGGTGTTCGTCTCATTATTTATCTGGACGACATTCTCATCATGGCTCAATCCAAAAACCTTCTTCTAACCCACAGAGATTGGACTCTATCCCTTCTTTCCAATCTGGGTTTTCTAATCAACTTCAAAAAATCCATTCTCCTACCATCCAGGAACTGGAGTTCTTGGGTTTCATGATCAATACTCGATCATCCACTCTGAGTCTTCCTCAGAAGAAACTCAAAACTATTCGGAAAGAAATTCGCCAAATCCTTCGCAAAGATCTTATTTCTCTCCGTACCATAGCTCGGATAGTGGGTCTTCTTTCAGCTTCCATTCAAGCTGTATTTCCAGCCCCTCTCCATTATCGAGCCCTACAACGACTGAAAATTCGTCATTTGAGGGAAGGCCTGGGATACTCAGACGAGATTCACCTCTCTTCAGACGCCAAAGAAGAACTTCTTTGGTGGCTATCTCACATCCAGACCTGGAATGGAAGAACAATCTTCAATCCAAATCCGGATATTGTCATAGAATCAGACGCAAGTCTTTCGGGTTGGGGAGCACGTTGCGGCTCCCTCTCTACTGGAGGGAAATGGTCTCCTTCCGAATCCCAGCTTCATATCAATTGTTTAGAACTTTTAGCTGGGTCCTTCGCACTAAAGAGCTTTGTGAAGGATTCCTCTCACTGTTGTGTATTACTTCGCATGGACAATATCTCAGCAGTCCAATACATAAATCACCTGGGTGGTACAACTTCAAAACACCTTGCGGAAATTGCCAAAGATTTCTGGCATTTTTGTCTAGACAGACATATTATGTTGAAAGCAGAATACCTACCTGGCATATCCAACTCAATCGCAGATTGGAATTCTCGTTTTCTAACAGACTCCAGCGATTGGAAACTTCTCCCTTCCATTTTTCTGGAGATCAACCATTTATGGGGTCCTTGTCATCTAGACATGTTCGCTTCTCGACTGAACTGTCAAATCCCTCAGTTTTTCAGTTGGAGACCAGATCCAGAAGCTCTAGGCATAGATGCATTCCTCCAACATTGGCCACAGAAAATTCTTTACTCGTTTCCTCCCTTCAACCTAATCCCTCGAGTCCTCCTTCAAACTTCTATCCGGAAATCTACTATGGTTTTAATTGTTCCTTGGTGGTCAACCCAATCGTGGTTTCCCCAATTACTTCAACTTCTAACAGATTATCCACGAATCCTACCATCCATTCTGAATATCCTTCAAGATCCCTTAGGCAACTTTCATCCTCTAGTATTATCAGATCAACTAATCTTATTAGCTTGCCTCATTTCCGGCATACCAGAACATCATCTTCACTTTCGAGCACAACTAGAGAATTACTCTCAGACGCTTGGGCTCCAGGAACCAGATCTGCTTACAGATCAGCCTGGAAAATTTGGATTCATTGGTGCTCTCAACGGGGTTTGGATCCCTTGCAAACCTCTCTTTCAGACATCCTGAATTTTCTTTCAGACTCCTTTGATGCTGGCAAAGCCTATAGAACTATCAATCTTTACCGTTCTGCCATTTCAGCTAACCATCCTCTTATTGACTCTATCCCCATTGGACGTCATCCTCTGGTATGTAAACTTCTAAAAGGTATACGCTTTAGACGCCCTCCTTTACCTAAGTACAACTCTACTTGGGATGTGATTATTCTCTTGAATCTTTTTCTTTCCTGGGAGGACAACGATTCATTACCTCTTAAACTACTTTCTTTTAAACTTACAGTTCTTTTATGTCTTATTTCCATCAAACGGATATCGGATGTTAGAGCCCTTGATGTTTCTAGAAGACAATATTCTCCAGAGGGAGTTGTATTTACGGTCTATCGCCGCACCAAAACTAATTTACATTCCGTCTTTTATCCTTCTTTCCCTCATCAACACAAACTATGTGTGGTTCGTTGCTTACGGGCATATGAATCTAGAACGGAATCTCTTCGATCCCCACCATCTTCACAACTTCTTATTTCCTTCTGTAAACCCCATAAACCGGTCTCTTCCACCACTTTGGCCAGATGGGTTAAATTGACTATGACTATGGCTGGCATCGATACCTCTACCTTTGGAGCCCACTCTACTAGAGGGGCCGTAGCAACTAAATTATTTCAATCAGGTGCTTCCCTTTCTGACATCATCAAAGCGGCTAATTGGTCCTCTGACTCTACATTCAAAACATTCTATTTCAGACCAGATTCACATGTTTCTATGACATTGTTATAATAGATGTATTGTTATATAAGATTTTAGCTTTAAACTAGAATGATAGGAGCGTCTTGTATTTACATAAAATTGAAGATTTTCCTATCCTTGGTGAAGGAAAATATAGATTTTATTAAAGACAAGACGCGAGTATCATCCCTCCCAATGAACCCATCCCTTTCACTTTTTAACATTTTGTATTCACAGCCACTTAAGAAGATACTTAGCGGAATTTCCATATTCCTGATGAAAAGTTCCTCAATTACTGGATGTGCATCATATTTATCTACATTTGAAAACATTACCTTCTAAATTCACACCTTCCTGCGGATACCGAAGTTATTGGAGATACTCTTCAGGTTCCAGCTGTCTTACCACGATCCTAACTTTGAATAGACTGTTCATCTTCGCTCAGAAGAAGAAGGAAGATATTAGATTAACTGTCACTATTATATCTGTTACTGTGCATTGATTTGTTAATACCTGTAGCATGTTTGGCTACACCATACCTGTGCCTACTAAGTTTTTTCTTGTATTTTGTTCATAATATGCTTTTGCTGCTGATCAGTAAACGAAGATCTAAAAGCATGATACTCGCGTCTTGTCTTTAATAAAATCTATATTTTCCTTCACCAAGGATAGGAAAATCTTCAATTCAGGCCTCAAATGCGCATGGCGCTCTCTCACTTTGGAGCCCTGTCGTATTTCAGGGCAACAGTTTTGGGACACATATGGGGTATCGCCGTACTCGGGAGAAATTGCCTTACAAATTTTGGGGGGCTTTTTCTTCTTTAACCCCTTATGAAAAGGTGAAGTTGGGGTCTACACCAGCATGTTAGTGTAAAAAAATAAATTTTTTACACTGACATGCTGGTGTTGCCCTATACTTTTCATTTTCACAAGAGGTAAAAGGGAAAAAAGACCCTCTAAATTTGTAACGCAATTTCTCCTGAGTACGGAGATACCCCATATGTGGGTGCAAAGTGCTCTGAGGGCGCACAACAAGGCCCAGAAGGGATAGTGCACCATGTACATTTGAGGCGATTTGCACAGGGGTGGCTGATTGTTACAGCAGTTCTGACAAACGCAAAACAATAAATATCCATATGTGACCCCATTTTGGAAACTAGTCCCCTCACGGAATGTAATAAGGGGTGCAGTGAGCATTTACACCCCCACTGGTGTATGACAGATTTTTGGAACAGTGGTCTGTGAAAATGAAAAATAAAATTTTTGATTTGCACAGTCCACCGTTTCAAATATCTGTCAAACGCCAGTGGGGTGTAAATACTCACTGCACCCCTTATTACATTCCATGAGGGGTATAGTTTCCAAAATGGGGTCACATGTGGGGGGGGTCCACTGTTCTGGCACCATAGGGGCTTCCTAAATGGGACATGCCCCCCAAAAACCCTTTCAGAAAAACTCACTCTCCAAAATCCCATTGTCGCTCCTTCCCTTCTGAGCCCTCTACTGCGCCCACCGAACATTTTACATACGCATATGAGGTATTTCCTTACTCGAGAGAAATTGGGTTACAAATTTTAGGGTGATTTCTCTCCTTTTACCCCTTGTAAAAATTAAAAAATTGGGTCTACAAGAAAATGCGAGTGTAAAAAATGAAGATTTAGAATTTTCTCCTTCACTTTGCTGCTATTCCTGTGAAACACCTAAAGGGTTAAAACACTTACTGAATGTCATTTTGAATACTTTGGGGGGTGCAGTTTTTATAATGGGGTCATTTATGGGGTATTTCTAATATGAAGATCCTTAAAATCCACTTCCAACCTGAACTGGGCCCTGAAAAATTACGATTTTGAAAATCTTGAGAAAAATTGGAAAATTGCTGCGGAACTTTGAAGCCCTCTGATGTCTTCCAAAAGTATAAACTTGTCAATTTTTTAATGCAAACACAAAGTAGACATATTGTATATGTGAATCAATATGTAATTTATTTGGAATATCCATTTTCCTTTCAAGCAGAGACTTTCAAAGTTAGAAAAATGCTAAATTTTCTTAATTTTCATGAAATTTTTAGATTTTTTACCAAGAAAGGATACAAATATCAGTGAAATTTTACCGATAAAATAAAGTAGAATATGTCACGAAAAAACAATTTCGGAATCAGAATGATAAGTAAAAGCATTCCAAAGTTATTAATGTTTAAAGTGACAGTGGTCAGATTTTCAAAAAATGCCCAGGTCATGAAGGTGAAAATGGGCTGGGTCATGAAGGGGTTAAAGGGGAACTCCGGTGGTATTTTTTTTTTTTTTTTGACAAATCAACTGGTTCCAGAAAGTTAAACAGATTTGTAAATTACTTCTATTTAAAAATCTTAACCCTTCTAGTACTTATCAGCTGCTGTATACTACAGATATACTACAGAGAAATTTGTGAATTTCTTTTCTGCCTGACAACAGTGCTCTCTGCTGACACCTCTGTCTGTGTCAGGAACTGTCTTGTCAGGTTAGAAGCAAATCCCCATAGAAAACCTCCTGTTCTGGACAGTCCTGACAAGGACAGAGGTGTCAGCAGAGAGCACTGTTGTCAGGCTGAAAAGAACTTCACAAATTTCTATGTAATATATCTGTAGTATACAGCAGCTGATAAGTACTAGAAGGGTTAAGATTTTTAAATAGAAGTAATTTACAAATCTGTTTAACTTTCTGGCACCAGTTGATTTGTCAAAAAAAAATTCCACCTGAGTTCCCCTTTAACGCACCAGGACGTACATTTACGTCCTATGCAAAACCGCAAGCATCGGAGCAATGCTCGTGTCATGCGTGGCAGGTCCCGGCTGCAAGATAGCAGCCAGGGACCCGCCCGTAATGGCGGATATTCGCGATCGCGCAGATATCCGACATTAACTCCTCAGATGCCGTGATCAATGCAGATCACAGCATCTGCAGCATTGCAGTACTTTGTGTGGATGATTGGATCGCCCGCAGCGCTGCCAGCATGGAAGCCGGAGGTCCCCTTACCTGCCTCCGCTGCCTTCCACGGGTATTCTGCTCTGGTCAGCGATTGAGCAGACCAGAGCAGAAGATGACTGATAATACTGATCAGTGCTATGTCCTATGCATAGCACTGAACAGTATTAGCAATCGATTGCTATAAATAGTCCCCTATGGGGACTATAAAAGTGTAAAAATAAAAGTAAAAAAAAAAAAAAGAAAAAGGGTAAAACGTAAATTGTCCCATTTTCCCTATTTCACCCTCAAAAAGTACAAAAAAAAATTCTATACATATTTGGTATCTCCGCGTGCGTAAATATTCCAAGTATTAAAATAAAATGTTAATGATACAGTACGGTGAATGGCGTGAACGTAAAAAAAAAAAGTCCAAAATAACAGCTTTTTTATAAAATTTTATTCCCAAAAAAATGTATAAAAAAAAGTATTAAAAGTTTTATATATGCAAATATGGTATCAATAAAAAGTAAAGATCATGGCGCAAAAAATTAGCCCTCATACTGCCGCTTATACTGAAAAATGAAAAAGTTATAGGTCTTCAAAATAGGGGGATTTTAAAAGTACTAATTTGGTTGAACAGTTTGCGTTTTTTTTAAGCGCAACAGTAATAGAAAAGTATATTATCATGGGTATAATTTTAATCGTATTGACCCAAAGAATAAAGAACACATGTCATGTTTACCGTAAATTGTACGGCGTAAAAAACAAAACCTTCCAAAATTAGCAAAATTGTGTTTTTCTTTCCCCACACAAATAGTATTTTTTTGGTTGTGCCATACATTTTATGGTAAAGTAAGTGATAGCAATACAACGGACAACTTGTCTCGCAAAAAACAAGCCTTCATACTAGTCTGTGGATGAAAATATAAAAAAGTTATGATTTTTTTTTACGGCAAGGAGGAAAAAAACGAAAACGTTAAAATAAAATTGTCTGAGTCCTTAAGGCCCAAAGGGGCTGAGTCCTTAAGGGGATAAGGAGACCATAGAGCAGAACAATGAAAGAGCCTTGAGGTGGCTGCAGCAGCATGAGGGCCATGCCAACTGAGGATTGAGTCTGAGGAACCCACCAACTGTTGACTGGGGGTGTCGAATGTCACTTGGGATGAAGTGGATGACCGAGTGAACCGATCACAGCGGCTGGGTTGCTGGTCGAGACACGACTGCTGGCTGACACTGGGAGCTCAGATCTCTCGCTGTGACTCCGGTTGCCACACGCTCCTACTCTGCTGTGACCTCTGCCTGCACCTGATGAATTTAGGCCTCTGCCACTCCACTGTGCACGTCCTGGCACTACTCTGCCTGACATACTTATTGCGTATATCAGGGGAGCACAATACGCTTCACTACGCTTAAAACAGTATTTGTCTAGAACAGCAGCAGGTGTGTACTATTAGCTGTCCTTTCAGAGTATATAGGCCCTTGGCAAATTAACAGGTACAAAATAGTACACTACTTAGATGTAGGTATGTGGAATGCAATTATGAGGGCAGAAAAATGTGCTACAGAACACTTAAAAAAGTACCTGAGTAAAACACCAGCCGGTGGGTACTGTTGCCTGGACTATCACAGTATGTAGGCCCTTGACAGATTAACAGGTACAAAATAGTACACTACTTAGATGTAGGTAAGTGGTATCAGGTATGCACTTATGAGGGCACAAAAATGCGGTACAGTACGCTTAAAAAACTTATTTTAGTGAAACACCAGCCGGTGATTCGCTGATTACTTTTGCCTGGACTTTCACAGTATGTAGGCCCACGACAGATTAACAGGTACAAAATAGTACACTACTTAGATGTAGGTATGTGGTATCAGGTATGCACTTATGCGGGCAGAAAAATGCGGTACAGTACGCTTAAAAAAACGTATTTTAGTAAAACACCAGCCGGTGATTACTTTTGCCTGGATTTTCACAGCATGTAGGCCCACGACAGATTAGCAGGTAAAAATAGTACACTACTTAGAGATGTAGGTTTGTGCTATGAACTTATGAGGGCAGAAAAATCCACTACAGTATGCTTAAAAATACGTATTTTTGTAAAACACCAGCCAGTGATAATTTTTGCCTGGACTTTCACATTATGTAGGCCCACAACAGCTTAACAGGTAAAAAATAGTACACTACTTAGATGTACCTATGTGGTATGCACTTATGAGGGCAGAAACATGCGCTACAGTACGCTTAAAAATACGTATTTTTGTAAAACACCGGCCAAAGATTACTTTTCCCTGGACTTTCACAGTATCTAGGCCCATGACAGATAAGCAGGTAACAAATAGTACACTACTTAGAGATGTAGGTATGTGGTATGCACTTATGAGGGCAGAAAAATGCGCTACAGTACTCTTAAAAACTCAGTATTTTTGTAAAACACAAGCCGGTGATTACTTTTGCCTGGACTTTCACAGTATGTAGGCTCTTGACAGATTAACAGATACAAAATAGTACACTACTTAAATGTACGTATGCGGTATGCACTTATGAGAGTAGAAAAAGGCAGTACAGTATGCTTAAAACATTTATTTTAGTAAAACTCAGCCAGTGATTACTTTTGCCTGGACTTTCACAGTATCTAGGCCCTTGACAGATTAACAGGTACAATATAGTACGCTACAAAGATGTATGTATGTGGTATGCACTTATGTAGGCAGAAAAATGCAGTACAGTAAGCTTAAAAACACGTATTTTAGTAAAACACCAGCCAGTGATTAGTTTTGCCTGGACTTTCACAGTATCTAGGCCCTTGACAGATTTACAGGTACAAAATAGTACACTACTTAGATGTACGTATGTGGTATGCACTTATGAGGGCTGAAAAATGCGGTACAGTACGTTAAAAAAAAACATATTTTTGCACAACACCAGCAGTACACAACAAAGCTGTGTACTAAACACGAACTCTGTCAAAGACTATTAGGAATGGACTGCTGTGTATTATACACTTGGCAAATGAGGTTCAATGTGGATAAATGTAAAGTTATGCATCTGGGTACTAACAACCTGCATGCATCGTATGTCTTAGGGGGGATTAAACTGGCAGAGTCACTGGTAGAGAAGGATCTGGGTGTACTTGTAGATCACAGACTACAGAATAGCATGCAATGTCAGGCTGCTGCTTCCAAAGCCGGCAGGATATTGTCATGTATCAAAAGAGGCATGGACTCAAGGGACAGGGACATAATACTCCCCCTTTATAAATCATTGGTACGGCCTTACCTGGAATATGCTGTTCAGTTTTGGTCGCCTGTTCATTAAAAGGACACTGCGGAGTTGGAAAGGGTGCAGAGACGCGCGACTAAACTAATATGGGGCATGGAACATCTTAGCTATGAGGAGCGATTAAAGGAGTTACAATTGTTTAGTCTTGAGAAGAGACGTTTAAGGGGGGATATGATAAACGTATATAAGTATATTAATGGCCCATACAAAAATATGGAGAAAAACTGTTCCAGGTTAAACCCCCCCCCCCAAAGGACGAGGGGGCACTCCCTCCGTCTGGAGAAGAAAAAGTTTAGTCTCAAGGGGCGACACGCCTTCTTTACCGTGAGGACTGTGAATTTATGGAACGGTCTACCTCAGGAATTGGTCACAGCAGGAACAATTAACAGCTTTAAAACAGGATTAGATACATTCCTGGAACAAAATAAGATTAATGCTTATGAAGAAATATAAAATCTCATCCCTTCCCCAATATCGCGCCACGCCCCTGCCCCTTAGTTCCCTGGTTGAACTTGATGGACATATGTCTTTTTTCGACCGTACTAACTATGTAACTATGTAACTATATACCATCTACAGACTAGTATAACCAGCAGATGATTTGTTGTGAAACAAAGACACAGAATTGCACTGAAAAATTCTTCCTGCCTCCTCTGCTAAGGTTTATGAAGTTGAGGCAGCTTGTTGAAATGTATGAGGCAACACACAGCTATCTGCCCCTGTCTGTAATATAATGCTGAAGAAAGTAACTGGGAGGTTAATGGCTGCAGTAAAAATCCTTTTCAGTGAAAAAAAACACTGCTCTCTGTCCACCAGAACACTGATGAGACTAGGATATGAAACGCTGCTGGAATGAGCTTTTCTGTGTAACACACATACAGCGATGTCCGTCCTATCTGTCTGCAGTGTAATGAATGATATGACGAGCCGCAAAATGGCTGCCCAATATGTAGGGCTGTAACATCACAGAGGTTACTGGCTGCATCCTGCATGTGATTCAGGGTCATCCCGCCTACTTCCCTTCCCGCCTTTCCTTCCCACCTTCCCAGCATTCCTTACCCGATGTACTGACATGTAGATCTGTCATTTTAGATGGCTTGAAGCCTGGACCGCAGTAAATGGAGTTTAATGAAGCGATTCACGCAATAGAATTGCGGCGATATTCGCATTCGTTGCGAATCGAATATATCATGAAATTCGTAACAAATTTGGGTTTGTCAGCTTTGATTCGCTCATCTCTAAACATGATCTATTTCTTTTGGCCGGAAAGATTAGGCTTTCATAACTAGGTTAAATAAACTTCAGTGTGGTATGCTGCCAGCGCTTTAAGGGCTATATTTTGCTAGAATACTTTAATGTCTTCTAATGTATTAGTATGCATTTTTTTGCTACTGTAAATTTGCAACAATTTTAGTACAGCAATGTTTCGGATTATTAGATATTGTAATAATTTATTATTGTGCACATAAATAAATACATATACAAACACATGCATTTACACTTACCTGCCTATTTTAATTAACACTGGAAATACACTTTTTAACTTTTGGTTTGATCTGCTGTAGATTCCACAATAGTGATTATAAGTACTCAAAGTGTTCTGTCCTCGATACATTGTAGCAAACCCTCAGCTGTTAGAAGTATTAGGCATTTAAATATAGTTTTCATAGAATTTTTTTTACATTTTATAAGTAAACTGACTACAAGTAGAAATGACAATAAATTGAAATACACTCTATAGTAATATAATCTATATATATAAAACTTAATGGCCCTTATTTAGGCTGCATTCACACCTCGTTTTTTACATACGGGTGCTGGATCCGGCAGGGGAGGGGAAAACCTGGCGCTTCCATACCCGTAACTCCATTTACAGCCCGTGACTCCATTTACTTTAATGAGCCGACCGGAGTCAAACGGTGACTCCGGTCAGCTCAGTTTTGACCCGTATGCGGTTTCCTGACTGGACCTAAAACCGTAGTATACTACGGTTTTAGGTCCGGTCCAAAACCGGATACAGGTCAAAACTGAGCTGACCGGAGTCCCCGTTTGACTCCGGTCGGCTCATTAAAGTAAATGGAGTCACGGGATGATCTGGCTGGGGTACAGGAGCGCCCGGTTTTCCCCTCCCCCAGCCGGATCCGGCACCCGTATGTAAAAAACGAGGTGTGAATGCAGCCTTACTAAGAGTGGAGTGTAGTTTTCTTTGTGGGTTTTAATTCCCTACAATTTATTTTCCATGGTATTTGCTAAGGTTTCCCTACATTTTCCACTTTCCCTACATTTTTCTTCTTTTTTACAAATGCTCTGATCTGTAGGGTTTTCCTGAGCTGAAATCCATTACATGTTCTGTGAAAACCTTAGTAAACATGTTGGGCTTTTGTGAAAATGTCGAGGACACGCCCCTTTTGGTGACCACGCCCCCTTTCACACTCGGTCACGCCCCGTTTTGGGTTTTCTTAGCAAAATGGAGAGTTAGTGGGGGGTTTTTCAATTCTGGCACAAATTCTGGCACAGACAGAATTTCTGGCGCAATGTGCCACAATCTGGCGCACAACCCGACAAAACATGTCGGGTTTGCAATAGTAAATGAGGGCCAATGTGTGTGTGTGTGTATGCTCCAGCATCATATCCAAACGGTTAAAGATATTAACATGAAACTTGGTACACATGTTACTTATACAGTTGTCCCTCAACATACGATGGTAATTCATTCCAAACGACCCATCGTTTGTCGAATCCATCGTATGTTGAGGGATTCGTGCAATGTAAAAATTGCATTTAATACTCACCTGTCCCCGCCGCTCCAGACCGCGTCCTCACCGCTCCCAATGCTGTCCCAGGGGCTCCCGATGCTCTCCCGCTGCTACGGCGTCTTCTTCGGGATCCTCCGGCTTCTTCCGCATCTTCTCCGGGGTCCGGGCCCCGCCTTCTGGTGACGTTATTACGCACGGTGTGCGCAGCGACGTAATAATGACGCCGGAAAGAGAGGGCATGGACCCCGGAGAAGATGCAGAAGACACCAGAGGATCGCGAAGTGGACCCGGAGCAGCGGGATAGGTAAGTGAACCTGTCCGGGATGCTTAAACTGCTATCCGACAGCAGCTTAAGCATTTTGTATTGTCGGATAGCAGTTAACGCGATAGCCGCAACATATAAAAGCATCGTATGTCGATGCTGACATCGACATGCGATGGCCTCTGAGAGGCCATCGTATGTCGATTCGATCATATGTCGGGGCCATCGCATGTCGGGGGTTACTGTATGTCAACAACAAACATAGGATAGGAGATTTAACCCTTACCAATTTGCCAGGGTTGGGGTTTTTGTTTAGTCCCATACAAGTCTATGGGAAATATATGTTACTGCATAACTTCCAAACAGCTGGAGATAGTTCGATAATACTTGGTCACATGTTACTTGTATGTCCACTTAAAATATAGCATAGTTAATTTAACCCTTACCTACCTCCATTTGTGAGGGTCAGGGATTTTATTTAATGTCACTTGCAAATCAATGTATGTTCCCACATAACTTCCGTACGGCTGGAGATATTTCAATAATACCTGGTGCACATATTACTTATATGTCAAATAAAAAGATATGATAGTTAAATTAACCCTTACCTACACCCTTATATAAAAGATTTTCAAGTCTCAATCAAGTATATGGGACTTCCAGTACCTTTCTCCACAAGCTCCGCATCTGCTGGTGAATGTGTTAATCCGGCTTGAAAGGAAGATATGTGGAGATAAAAAAACAGATAATCACAGGCGCTGCCTTGTGCCGTTGTGACATTCACTTTTGCCAAATGCTCCCGTACCTGTGGATGTTAGGCTCAGAGCTCAAGATCTATGATAGCGTGTATAGATTTGCAAAGCGTGGCAGCCTCTGGTCCTAGATCCACCTTGAGAAACTTGAAGAACACTTGTGGTACCACTGGCAGAATTCCAGACGGGGAAGAAACCAGGTGAGTTGCGTGGCGCACGATGCTAATAGCAGGGACCACAGGCACCGTGGAATTCAGTAAAACACTTTATTTTACATTGAATAATGTGTTCCGAGAGCTAGCCCGCTCTCTTTCACAAGTCTATTACAGAGGTATCAAAGAGGTGATGTCATATACATAAAATATTTTAAAAAGCCTGGGAGTGACGAGAAGAGCCTGTGGCGCAGCTCTTAGGGTAATGTTTTTTTTTTATGAGAGAAATCTTCCATGGGTCCCAAGTACGAGACCCCTTATGGGTAACAATTTTAATTAATATATGTATATATATATATATATATATATATATATATATATATATAAGTATAAAAACTTTTTTTTAAAGAGGACCTGTGACAGTGTGGACAGAGAAATTTTATTTTGATTTTTGATGTTCTGTATTCCCAAAGGACTGGAGAGAATCCTTTTTCTTAGTTTGGTTTTGAACAATAATACAAAAAAAAATAAAAAATTATAATTTAATAGTTTCTTCTAGTACTTCTTCTCTATCATTTCTTTTTTTTTTCTCTCACACCTTCTTTTCCTTTTGTGTAGGTCAGGTGATTCATATGTACATATATACACAGACACCTCCACGTGTATATACATATATACCTATACGGATATCTATACAAACATCCCCGTATAATCTCAGTTGCTTCGTTAAGGCCTCTTGGTTGTAGTGTACGCAGCTTGTAAATCCAGTACATTTCTTTATTATTGAGAGTTTGGATTCTGTTAGGTATATCTTCTGGAATATGTTCAATTGGGTGTATTTTGATGGATTAAGGAGCTTGAGGATGTTCTGACTGGCAATGCCAGCTGTGTAGCTTGGTATCCCTTACGAATATTGGCTCTATGTTGATTGAGTCTCAGGTGTAATTCTTGAGTGGTATGTCCCACGTATTGTTTTGAACATACACATTCGATTATGTAAATAACAAATCTGAAGGGACAATTCATAGGGTATGTTATTTGGAATGTTTCCCCAGTTTGATTACTTTTAAAGGTAGTTTTGTTGTTTGTGATACACGAACAACACAGGCAACACGATTTTCCACACTTAAATACTCCATTGGTTTCGGTTGGGTGTTGACTTTTATTTGCCCTTTTATTTTTGTTTCTATGTCTTCCTAACTGACTCGGGGTCAGTTACGAAGACATAAGGGATACCAGCTACTCAGCTTGTCCAGGCATTGCCAGTCAGAACCTCCTCAAGCTCCTCAACCCATCAAAATATACCCAATTGAACATATTCCAGAATATATACCTAACAGACTCCAGACCTTCAATAATAAAGAAATGTACTGGATTTATAAGCTGCGTACACTATAACCAAGAAGCCTTAACGAAGCAACTGAGGTTATACGGGGATGTATGTATAGATATCCGTATAGGTATATATGTATATATACGTGGAGGTGTGTGTGTACATATGAATCTCCTGACCTACACAAAAGAAAAAGAAAAAAAAGGAATGATAGAAAAGAAGAACTAGAATAAACTATTTATTTAAAAAAATTTACTTTATTTTATTTTTTTTATTTTATTGTTCAAAACCAAACTAAGAAAAATTATTCTCTCCAGTCCTTTTGGGAATACACAACATCAAAGATCTAAATAAAATTTCTCTGTCCACTCTGTCGCAGGTTCTAGAACCTGGGCTTTATCCATTTTTCCCTTGGATTAATCCCCCCAAAAAACTATATATATATATATATATATATATATATATATATATATAATTAAAATTGTTACCCATGAGTAGTCTCGAACTTGGGACCCTTGGAAGACTTATGTTCTTTTTATAATGATTGTAATTTTCTCCAGTGGAGTCTATTATTGTTGGAATCTTATTTTACAGCAATGGTTTTATAAGTTTACGCTATTTCATTCACATATAGTATGCAATACACCTTGATTGGTGGGATGCATCTACCTGTGTGAACAGGATGTGATGTCCCACTTGCGTTACGTCACTCAGCCAGGTAACTCCCGGGCTTTTTAAAATATTTTATGCATATAACATCACCTCTTTGTTACCTCTGTAATAGACTTAAAGAGGCTCTGTCATTGTTAAAAACTTTTCATATATTGCAGGACTCATTACAATATAACATTTCACAATATACACCTATTAAATTTTTTTTTTATTTTCACCTGAAATTCAAGCTCAAAATAGCCACCACTAGGGGTCACCTGTCTTTTAGCCGGACAGACTAGTCTAGATTTTACAGCATACTGGATACCGGACGTAAAGCATATCAGTATCCAGTATAGGAGATTTCTATTGTGTATGCAAAACTACAGATAAAGGATGAGTGGACATGCTGGGAGCTGTGGTTTTACAACAGCTGGAGGCAACACTGCTCTAACACAGTTATTTACAAACATTGCAGCTTCAGTTGTTACTAAGCTACAACTCCCAGCATGCTGAAATAGTCAAAGCTTTCTCGGACTCCTGAATGATAAAGAAGTTGATCAGACATTCAGGAGTCTGTGAATGATGAATGACACACTTAGTGACAGCTATGCTGAGGAGAAGATAAAACAGATAGAACATGTATTCATAAAAATGCTGTACTTTTATCTAAAAAATCCTTGCACTAATTTTATAAAGATCTATTCTTATATTTATTCATTTTATCCTGTTATGAATTCACCATAATGTCTTCTGATTACTGCAGGCAAGCTCCAAGCATCTTCCTCTGACACATGACACAGCATAAAACCAGAGAGGAAAGGGTTACAGAGTAGAGAGCACTGATTGGCTCACTGCACAGGCTTGCTCCTGTGAGGGAGACAGACTGACACGCCCCCTCCAGCCTGCACAATGAAAAAGTAACTCACCAGCAGATAAATGCTTATATCTTTGGATATATAGGTCCAAGACACATACAAATTATATGCACATGATCAGGATTGGGTCCTGAGTAACATATCAAATTTTTTCTTTTTTTTGCACTATGACAGGTACGCTTTAAGAAAGAGAGCGGGCTAAGTCTTGATGCGCGTTGTCCAATGAGAAATAAAGTGTTTTACTGAAGTCCCTGCTATTAGCGTTGTGTGCCCCGCAACTCACCTGGTTTCTTACCCATCTGGAATCCTGCCAGTGATACCGCAAGAATCCAGCTTGCAAGCCACACCTCATCTCACAAAGACACGCCCACATTTTAACCCCCACCCCTTTTATTGTCCACCCTTTTTGTGCATCGGTCTGGCTTGCTAATCACGCCCAGTCCCACAAAGCCATGTCCCCTTCTATTTTCAGCTTACAATATCTTCATCACAAAACAGCCCGCCTGAGGACAGGATATGAGTATGGGACATGAGGATGGGACATAAGGACTGGATATGAGGACAGGATAGAAGGACGGTATATGAGGTCGGGATATGAAGACGGGATATGAGGACGGGATATGAGGATGGTATATGAGGTCAGAATATGAGGTCGGGATATGAGGAGGAGATATGAGGTCGAGATAGGAGGACAGGAAATGATGTCGAGCTAGGAGGTCGTGATATGAGGATTGGACATGAGGTTGAGATATGAGGACGGAATATGAGGACGGGATATGAGGACAGGATAGGAGGTCAGGATAGGAGGTCGAGATATGAAGATGGGATAGGAGGTCGGGATATGAAGACGGGATATGAGGTCGAGATAGGAGGACAGGATAGGAAGTCAGGATATGAGGACTGGATATGAGTTAGGGATTAGGAGGTCGGGATAGGAGGTTGAGATATGAGGTCGGGATATGAGGACGAATATGAGAACAGGATATAGAGTCGAGATAGGAGGACGGGACAGGAGGTTGAGATATCAGGATGGGATAGTAGGTCAGGATATGAAGTCAAGATATGATGATGGGATATGAGGTTGAGATATGAGGATGTGATATGGGGTTGGGATATGACAACAATATATGAGGACGGGATATGAGGTTGAGATAGAAGGTCGGGATAGGAGGACGGGATATGAGGTCGAGATATGAGGACTGTCGGGGTTAATAGCTCATTATGAATTATTAATTTTGGTCAACAGAAAGATTAAAAATATTATGACCGTTATGAATTGTCAAAAATATACAAACAATGCAATTCACCATATCTGGGCCCGACTATTTTACCAGATATGAGTTCTTTGAAGTAGTGGTAGAAGTTACTTTTGCAATATAATAAAAAAAATAACGCAGTTATTATAAAAATGATGTGTACATTTATTGGTTGCAATTGATTAAACATTAACCTGTTAAGGACCCATAACGTACCGGTATGTCATGAGACTGCTCCCGTTCTATAACAACGGCCGGGACCCATGGCTAATAGCGCGCGGCATTGATCGCAGTGCCATGCGCTATTAACCCTTTAGACGCAGCATTCAAAGTTGATCGCAGTGTCTAGAGTGAAACTAAAATGTTGCCGGTTAGCTGAGGGAGCTGTTCAGGATCGCCGCGGCGAAATCGCGGCATCCCGAACAGCTTACAGGCAGCCAGAGAGTCCCTACCTGCCTCCTTGCTGTCCGATCGCTGAATGACTGCTCAGTGCCTGAGATCCAGGCATGAGCAGTCAAGCGGCAGAATCATCGATCAATGGTTTCCTATGAGAAACCATTGAACAATGTAAAAGATCACTGTGTGCAGTGTGATAGCTCCCTATGAGAGCTATAACACTGCAAAAAAAGTGAATAAAGATTATTTAACCCCTTCCCTAATCAAATTTTGAATCACCCCCCTTTTCCCATGTAAAAAAAAACAGTGTAAATAAAAATAAACATATGTGGTATCGCCGCATGCGGAAATGTCCGAATTATAAAAATATATCATTAAATAAACCGCACGCTCAATGGCGTACACGCAAAAAAAAATCCAAAGTCCAAAATAGTGCATTTTTGGTCACTTTTTATATCATGAAAAAATGAATAAAAAGCGATCAAAAAGTCCAATCAATACAGAAATGGTACAGCTAAAAATTTCAGATCACGGCGCACAAAATGAGTCCTCATAGCGCTCAATACGCGGAAAAATAGAAAAGTTATAGGGGTCAGAATATGATAGTTATAAACGTATAAATTTTCCGGCATGTAGTTATGATTTTTTCCAGAAGTACGACAAAATCAAACCTATATAAGTAGGGTACCATTTTAAGCATATGGACCTACAGAATAAAGAGAATGTGTCATTTTTACCGAAAAATGTACTGTGTAGAAACGGAAGCCCCCAAAAGTTACACAATTAAAAAAACATTTCCAATTTTGTCTCACAATGATTTTTTTTTCCGTTTCACCGTAGATTTTTGGGTAAAATGACTGATGTCATTACAAAGTAGAATTGGTGGTGCAAAAAATAAGCCATCATATGGATTTTTAGGTGCAAAATTGAAAGAGTGATGATTTTTTAAAGGTCAGGAGGAAAAAATGAAAATGCAAAAACGGAAAAACCCCGGATCCTTAAGGGGTTAAAGAGTAATAAAACAGACCGTGATGATGAATGAAATTATATGAAGAATATTAATGACATAAGGTTAGATATAAATCAATGATATATTAGTAATGTTATTTAATAATATTAAGCTTAGTCACAGAAGTAGGTTAGTTCAGATATCAGTATATTACTTTGTGTAGAGATCATTACATTACATGATATATAATGAGCATTTTACATGTATAAAATGGGAGTAATAAAATAAAAATAAACGTATGTGGTATCGCCACGTGCGTAAATGTCCGAACTATAAAAATATATCATTAATTAAACCGCACGGTCAATGGCGTACGCGCAAAAAAATTCCAACGTAAAAAAAAAGTGCATTTTGGTCACTTTTTATACCATTAAAAAATGAATAAAAAGTGATCAAAAAGGCCGATCAAAACAAAAATCATACCAATAAAACTTCAGATCATGGCGCAAAAATTGAGTCCTCATACCGCCCCGTACGTGGAAAAATAAAAAAGTTATAGGGGTCAGAAAATGACATTTTTAAACGTAAACATTTTCCTGCATGTAGTTATGATTTTTTCCAGAAGTGCGACAAAATCAAACCTATATAAGTAGGGTATCATTTTAACCGTATGGACCTACAGAATAATGATAAGGTGTAATTTTTACCGAAATATGCACTGCGTAGAAACGGAAGCCCCCAAAAGTTACAAAATGGTGTTTTTTCTTCGATTGTGTCGCCCAGTTCTAACCACAACTATCTCTGGTAAGATACGGTACTAAATATATAATTTATAGTACGCTACTAATTAGGAAGACATAAATTAAGTTTCCTTGTGGAAATTATTGTCATGTGGAGGAGCAGAGAAATGGATCCCATAAGACTATGCTAATATACAATATGATCATTGCATTGATCCCCATAAGACGCGCACCGTTCATCTGCAGTAGAAGGAGGTGTGGCTTACAAATTACTATTACTAGCTCATAATTGAGGTCATCTTAAAGCCAGGTCTGCTACTATACATAACATAATTCTGTCCACATTAAAGGGGTACTCCGGTGGTAAATTTTTTTTAACTATATGGCATCTTCTTTGTAAGTTTAGTTTTTTTGCAATATACATGTGTTATATGTTTTGGCAGCATGTATGTGTTTTTCTTACCTGTTTGTTGGGCAGGAAGTTCTGTAGTTCAGAGGGTTTTCTTTTACTGTTGTCCACAGTTCTGAGTCTGTTGTGGACAAGATGTCACAGCTTTTTTTTTCTTCTCTCTCTGTCTGCATGAGAGGAATAAGTCATGCACCCTCATCTCATTTTTTGGATTTTTGTGGAGTTCATAAATTCTGATACTCATAACTTTTTAGTTGATGTAAATGGATATGTGTGTAAACTTTTTTTAATCAATATTATTCTGTTTTTTTGAGCAGTGGGATGAAAAAACACAAAAATGCTGCCTTTCTAAATGCTATGGTGACTATTGACTAGGGCACCTAAACGAGTTATTTCCAATATTTCCAGTTATGGCAAGAGCTGCTCCTGCAGCTGATTTCAAAGGTACAGAAGATCATTTTGACACACACACACACACACACATATATATAAATATATATATATATATATATATATATATATATATATTATATATATATATATATACATACAGTCATGGCCGTAAATGTTGTCAACACAGGATAGTCCGGATGGTGGATAAGTAGCCCCAAACAAGTTCCAAAGATATTCAAGCTGTCCTGCAGACTCAGGGAGCATCAGTGTCAAGTGTGTCCTTCATATAAGGATATACAGGCTAATGTCTCAATTTTACATCAGTTTTGAGGGTTAGCTAATGTCATTGTTTACATTAAAAACAGTTGTGAAACCACATTGTGATTCATAGGTGCAGGTCCACCACTCCAATGTAGGTGCACAACTGCACTTGGAGTTGAGCACCTTGTATCACCTTAGATCACATCAATGTAAGTGTTTGTTTAAAGTCAGTCATGTTTAACGCATCCACATACACATTTATCTGGTGTCAGGATGCTATTGTGGTACTTGTGACCGTTTGCAGGCATCCTCCATTGTATGCAATTTTTGCTGGGGATTGCCCTTAGCAATGGTTTACAAGTGCAGGACCTCCGCCCCAGCAAAGGTGCACAACTGCACTTGGGGTTGAGTTTTCCTGCTATAACCATGTTCATGCAAATATAAGCCGTTATGTCTTTGCTTAGGGCTTATACTAATGCACCATTTTATCTTGCTGGGTAGCATTAGGGTTTCACCTGTGAGGCCCTGCTATAAATGAACCAACCAGGGTGGGGCTTGTAGCTTTTCTACTCCCTCCCATTATATGTGTGCTTAGATTCACACTGGAGGTGACTGAGGAGCAATCTGCAAGTCGGGCCTATAGCTGCCGTAATTTGGTTCCTGGTTTTATTTATCTGGCCAGGTAGGTTAGTTGATAGGACCCGCACCATTTGAGAAACCTTGGCGTGGTGTGCGGGCTCAAGTGTGTCCTTCATATAAGGATATACTGGCTAATGTCTCAATTTTAGATCAGTTTTGAGGGTTATCTAAAGTCATTGTTTACTTTAACTACAGTAGTGAAACCACATTGTGATCCATAGGTGCAGGTCCTCCACTCCAACATAGGTGCACAACTGCACTTGGAGTTGAGCACCTTGTATCACCTTAGATCACATTAATGTAAGTGTTAGCATCAGTGTCAGCACGAACTATCCGTCAACATTTAAATTAAATTAAACGCTATGGCAGGAGACCCAGGAGGACCCCACTGCTGTACGTAAAAAAGCAAGACTACATTTTGCCAAAATGAACTTGAGTAAGCCAAAATCCTTTTGGGAAAATGTCTTGTGGACACATGAGACCAAGATAGAGCTTTTTGGTAAAGCACATTATTCTACTGTTTACTTAAAACGGAATGAGGCCTACAATGAAAAGAACACAGTGAAATATGGTGGAGGTTCAATTATGTTTTGGGGTTGTTTTGCTGTCTCATGCACTGGGTGCCTTGAATGTGTGCAAGACATCATGAAATATGAGGATTACTAATGGATTTTCGGTTGCACTGTACAGCCCAATGTCAGAAAGCTGGGTTTGCGTCCAAGATTTTGGGTCTTCCAGCAGGACAATGACCCCAAACATATGTCAAAAAGCATCCAGAAATGGATGGCAACAAAGATTGAGATTTCTGAAGTGGCAGCAATGAGTCCAGATCTAAATCCCATTGAAAACCTGTGGAGAGATCTTAAAATTGCTGTTGGGAAAAGGCACCCTTCCAATAAGAGAGACCTGGAGCAGTTTGCAAAGGAAGAGTGGTCCAACATTCTGGCTGAGAGGTGTAAGAAGCTTATTGATAGTTATAGGAAGTGACTGATTTCAGTTCTTTTTTCCAAAGGGTGTACAACCAAATATTAACCCCTTAACGACGCAGGATGTATATTTACGTCCTGCGCCGGCTCCCGCGATATGAAGCGGGATCGCGCCGCGATCCCGCATCATATCACGTCGGTCCCGGCGCTCATCAACGGCCGGGACCCGCGGCTAATATGACACATCGCTGATCGCGGCGATGTGCGGTATTAACCCTTTAGAAGCGGCGGTCAAAGCTGACCGCCGCTTCTAAAGTGAAAGTGACCCGGCTGCTCAGTCAGGCTGTTCGGGACCGCCGCGGTGAAATCGCGGCGTCCCGAACAGCTTACAGGACACCGGGAGGGCCCTTACCTGCCTCCTCGGTGTCCGATCGGCGAATGACTGCTCCGTGCCTGAGATCCAGGCAGGAACAGTCAAGCTCCGATAACACTGATCACAGGCGTGTTAATACACGCCTGTGATCTGTGTAAAAGATCAGTGTGTGCAGTTTTATAGGTCCCTATGGGACCTATAACACTGCAAAAATAAAGGTCATTTAACCCCTTCCCTAATAAAAGTTTGAATCACCCCCCTTTTCCCATAAAAAAAATAAAACAGTGTAAAAAAAATAAAAATAAACGTATGTGGTATCGCCACGTGCGTAAATGTCTGAACTATAAAAAATATATCATTAATTAAACCGCACGGTCAATGGCGTACGCGCAAAAAAATTCCAAAGTCAAAAAAAAGTGCATTTTGGTCACTTTTTATACCATTAAAAAATGAATAAAAAGTGATCAAAAAGGCCGATCAAAACAAAAATCATACCAATAAAAACTTCAGATCATGGCGCAAAAATTGAGTCCTCATACCGCCCCGTACGTGGAAAAATAAAAAAGTTATAGGGGTCAGAAAATGACATTTTTAAACATATACATTTTCCTGCATGTAGTTATGATTTTTTCCAGAAGTGCGACAAAATCAAACCTATATAAGTAGGGTATCATTTTAACCGTATGGACCTACAGAATAATGATAAGGTGTAATTTTTACCGAAATATGCACTGCGTAGAAACGGAAGCTCCCAAAATTTACAAAATGGCGTTTTTTCTTTGATTTTGTCGCACAATGATTTTTTTTCCGTTTCGCCGTGCATTTTTGGGTAAAATGACTAATGTCACTGCAAAGTAGAATTGGCGACGCAAAAAATAAGCCATAATATGGATTTTTAGGTGGAAAATTGAAAGGGTTATGATTTTTAAAAGGTAAGGAGGAAAAAACGAAAGTGCAAAAACTGAAAAACCCTGAGTCCTTAAGGGGTTAAGTTAAGGGTGCCAATAATTTTACCCAGCCGATTTTTAGAGTTTGGTGTGACATTATGGCCAATTGGATTTTTTTCCTCCCTTTTTTGGTTTAGTTCCAATACACACAAAGGGAATAACACGTGTATAGCAAAGCGTGTTACTGCAATCCTTTTCTGTGAAAAATACTTTATTTTCTTAAAAAATTTCAGGGGTGCCAACATTTAAGGCCATGACTGTATATATAGGCTTGAGAATGGTGTTGTGAGGACACCGAAACGTCGCACCAAGTTTTGTTCATGGAATAAAGACAATTTTCTTTTTTATCTATGGAGTGCTGCGGTCATCCCTTCTGTTTTATGCTATATAGATAGATAGATAGATAGATAGATATGCTTATCTTCATCATAAAGGGGGAAGTAACCCTCATTGACAGGAACAAATGTCATAGAGCATAAAAAGGTTATGTTTAAAAAAAATTGGCATTTTGTCTTTATTTTTTTGTTGTATATCAGGGTGAGGAGGTTTAGCTACCTACCAGGTGTTTCCCTTCCAGTGATAGCTGACAGGAAGATGTAGTATTGCATCACAGCCAGTGAGAGGTAAGTCCATGGATGTAATACCAGGACATCGTAAGTCTGCCAGAGTAGGAGTCATTCGTACAGAATAGCTCCATGTGGTGGATCCTAAATAAGGACAACCCCTGTCCATATGCCCTATGACACAACTCCTTCAGAGCAGAGGACACCTAAGTGAAAATATTACTGCAGCTTTCAATCAGTTACCTAGAGATCATTTAGAACAGGGAATTAGGGTGCAGAATTATAGATAGATATATAGATAGATACACACCCTTTTTTTTTTACACTGATGATTTGTAATAAATGCTTCACTGCATATAGACCCTAAGTTCAATTTCACGCTGATTCATTTATGCTGAGGAGGATGTTGTAGTGAAGCATATGATTGATACAATGTGATATTATGGTGACAACAAGCCGAAGCTTTGCAGATGCTTGAACTCAATTAATAGGTTAACTGGATACTATGGCTCTTTCTATTTCAAATGTCACACATGTTTAATCTGATTCCTTTGTGTTGATTGTTAATATGCAGCGAGATTAAACACCAGTGACCTAATTTACATTGCAAACATCAGGCTACAAACAGACACAACTTTTGTTTGGTCTTGGTTTTGCCTGAAAAAAAAAAATACACAAAAAAAAAAACTTTTTTTGAAAAACTGCTGCTGGGCCTTATAATGCTACTTAAAGGTGAAACAAATTTTAAAAAAAATAGATTAAGTATGGTGTTTCACATTTTTCTAATGTTTCCAAGGTAACTTCTGGTTGAAGTGTTTTTGGCCAAAAAATTTGGGTTGCTTTTAACAGAGATTATAATGTAATAGTAATAGTATAAGCATATTTTAAAGAATTGCTCCAAATTATTTATTGTCCAGAAAAAAATTAATTTTGATAGAAAAGGCCTGACAGGGTACAAAAAACTATGTGAATAATTGGCCTGGTTATTTGATAATATTGTGCTATTTGATTTTTATTCAGTTCATTGTTGTTACAGAATGTACATAAATCCAAATCACCATTCATATCAATGTCCAGCATGTAGCACACAGCCTGCTGAATTTAAAAAGAAAATAACAACAATAAAAAAGGACACTCATCATTGACTTTGGAGTTATGAGCTTGAGCTGGCTTAACCTTTCAGGTCCTTAACCCCTGTTAGCTCTACCCAGTAACTGGTAGCCGCATTTGTAGCCACCCAGGCTTGCGTGAAACCCAAGTGAGCATGGGCAGCGTGATTACATTGCCTTGCATAAGGATTTACCCCCCTGGACTTTTCTACATCTTGTCATGGTATAGCCACAGATTCAAATTTATTTCATTGCGATTTTATGTCATATACTAAAACCAAATAGTCTATTATTTGGAAGTAGGGGAAAGCCATAAGAAAAATAGGAACCATGTGGAGATGAACTTTTGTCTTCTGTAGGATAATGTTGTGTGCATGCTCTGTGACCTGTGCAGAGAGGTAGGGGTGACCACAGCCTGTTGTCTGTCACATACTGTGCTCCGGCCGCAAGCACTGGCTGTGAGCGCATGGTTCCTGAATCCCTGACTGCCGGCGGGGCTGGGATTCGCATTGCGGGATGCGCCCGTATGCGAATCCCATCCCGTCACTCACCATGCTCCGCTGCCGCTTCCTCCTCTGTGTCTCAGCTCCAGCGTGCATCTCTGTCTCCTAGGGCTCACGCTCGCGGGAGCTCTGAAATTACGTTTGTCTAAATTGGAACCATCATCTTGCCCTCTGCCTAGTTTCGTTCCTTCAGGGTTTTGCTGATGTCTTCAGTGAAAAGCAAGCTGAATGTTTACCACCACATCGTCCTTACGATTGTCCTATTGACTTACTACCCGGCACCACACCTCCCATGGGCAGAATCTACCCTTTGTCTGTTCCTGAAACTCAGGCCATGTCCAATTACATCCAGGAGAACCTACAGAAGGGATTTATCAGGAAGTCCTCTTCCCCTGCCAGAGCCAGGTTCTTCTTCATGGATAAAAAAGACGAGTCTTTGCGACCTTGCATCGACTACCGAGGCTTGAATAAAATTACAGTAAAGAACCGCTACCTACTTCCTTTAATCTTGGAGTTATTTGATGCTCTGCGAGGTGCCAAAATCTTCTCTAAACTGGATCTTCGTGGGGCCTATAACTTGATTCGTATACGGGAAGGGGACGAATGGAAGACTACATTTAATACTCGTGACACACATTTCGAATATCTTGTGATGCCATTCGGACTCTGTAATGCTCCAGCAGTCTTCCAGGAGTTTGTTAATGATATTTTCCGTGACCTCCTATACTCCTGTGTCATTGTCTATTTGGATGACATACTCATCTATTCACCCAATAGACATTCTCATCGCTCTCACCTCTGTCAAGTGTTACAGTGTCTCACTGAAAATCATCTCTATGCTAAACTAGAGAAATTTACTTTTGAAAAAAACAGCCTTCCATTTCTGGGGTATATTATTACTAGTCAAGGTCTTCAAATGGATCCCAATAAGTTGTCCGCAATACTGGACTGGTCTCAACCTTCTGGCTTGAAAGCGATTCAGCGCTTCCTCGGCTTTGCCAATTACTATCGGCAATTTATTCCTCACTACTCCACTCTGGCTGCCCCCATCATCTCACTTACCAAGAAGACTGCTAATTCAAAAGTTTGGACTCCTGAGGCTGAAGAATCTTTCAAACAGTTAAAGTCTGCCTTCGCTACTGCTCCTGTTCTATCTAGACCCGACCCTTGCAAACCATTTATTTTGGAAGTGGATGCTTCTTCAGTTGGAGCAGGTGCAGTGTTAACGCAAAAGGCTTCTAAGGGGAGAACTTTAACCTGCAGATTTTTCTATAAAACCTTCTCCCCTGCGAAGAGAAATTATACAATCAGAGATTGTGAGCTCTTGGCCATTAAGTTGGCTTTAGAATAATGGTGTCACCTCTTGGAAGGCTGTGTACACACGCTTACTATCTATTCCGACCACAAGAACTTGCTCTATCTCCAGTCTGCCCTTCGTCTCAATCCCCGACAGGCTCGTTAGTCTCTGTTCTTCTCTAGATTTAACTTCTTAATCCATTTCCGTCCTGCAGAGAAGAATCTTCGAGCTGATGCTCTGTCCAAATCCTCTGATGTTCAAGGCCAGGAATCTCATTCTCAACATATTATTCCCCCTGATCGTCTCATCTCAGCAGCGCCAGTGAGTCTTCAGCACTTGCCACCAGGGAAGACTTATGTACCTCCCTGTTTAGGACTCCGAGTCTTGAAATGGGGTCATTCTTCTCTTCTGGCCGGTCATGCTGGTATTCGTTAGTCCATACAGCTCATCGGCCGACAGTATTGGTGGTTCACTTTAAAACAGGATGTCGTTGATTTTGTCCGATTTTGATCAGTTTGTGCCCGGGACATGACAACCCTGTTCCAAGCCTGCTGGTCTACTTAATCCTTTACCAGTTCCAGAGCAGCCTTGGACTGATATTGCAATGGACTTTATTACTGACCTTCCCTCTTCTGGTAGAAATACGGTCATTTGGGTTGTTGTGGACCGATTCTCTAAAATGGCTAATTTTGTGCCTCTACCAGGATTACGATCTGCACAAAAGCCTGCCAAGTTATTCCTTTGCCATATCGTGAGCCTGCATGGATTTCCCTCTCATATTGGGGGGCATTTACTAATCTTTTACTATGTAGTCTGGTTTTTACCCTGTTTTTTTCTACTTCATTTTTGACTATGTGCGACAAATTTACTAAATTGTTGCACGGCATTAATAAATTTGGCACACATAGGCAAAAGTGGGAAATTTACTTCATGTAGTAGAAAAAATAGTCTGTTCCTTTTTCCTGCTGTCTGAATAGGTTTGGCTGCTGGTTTCCTTCTGGATCTTTTGTTTTTGAGTTTTTTTTTAGCTTTTTCACCACATCTAAATAATTCAATAACTACAGTGGTCCCTCAAGTTACAATATTAATTGGTTCCAGGAAAACCATTGTAAGTTGAAACCATTGTATGTTGAGACCATAACTCTATGGAAACAGGGTAATTGGTTCTAAAGGCACCAAAATGTCATCCAAAAATAGGAAAAAGTGACAAAGAAAAATAAGTAGATAACTGATATAGATGAAGCAAATCCTTACATATAAAAGTAATAAAGATCTGCTGGGAGCTGTAAATCACTGTCTATGTCAGTGTTTCCCAAGCAGGGAGCCTCCAGCTGTTGCAAAACTATAACTCCCAGCATGCCCGGACAGCCAAAGGCTGTCCGGGCATGCTGGGAGTTGTAGTTTTGCAAAAAATGGGGCCACCCTGCTTGGCAAACACTGGTCTATGTAGAGGACAGGAGCTTCTTCAGGGGTCCTGTACAGTACAGGCAATGTCCAAAACAAGTAATGGAGTTGCCCTCACCTGGTGTCCAAAAGAGCAGCTAACCCTGATACAGGTAAAGTGTACAGAACATGTAATACCAGTCAGTGCATACACTTCAGTAATACAGGGGTTTTACCAGTGAATGCCCATTTTGATTGGTTGGTTCTTCCAGCCATTGACACGTTTTACAGATCTGGACTGTCTGTAGCATTGTATGTTGAGTCTGGTTTCAACTTACGATGGTCCAGAAAAGACCATTGTATGTTGAAACTATTGTATGTTGAGGCCATTGTAAGTTGAGGGATCACTGTAAATTGTAGTCATGGCTCAGAAGTGGTAAACGGCGTTTAGTGTGTGTGTGTGTGTGTTTATCACAATTTTTTAACACAGTTTTTTTCTCCCTAAATGTACTTACACTTTTTTTTTTTTTGGTTACTTCTTCTACAGATCTGTGTATCCTGTGGACTCCTTCGGATTCGGTGGACTACTTCGATGACCAGCGTTTTTCTTTGCTTGATGTTAATAAAATGGTTAACGAGGGCTTGTGGGGGAGTGTTTTTTGTAATAAATTTTTTTTAAAACCTGTTGTGTTTTATTTTTATTTTACTTTACTAGACAGGCTTAGTAGTGGAAGCTGTCTTATAGACTGAGTCCATTACTAAGCCGGGCTTAGCGTTAGCCACAAAAACAGCTAGCGCTAACCCCCAATTATTACCCCGGTACCCAACACCACAGGGGTGCCGGGAAGAGCCGGTACCAACAGGCCCGGATCGTCAAAAATGGCGCTCCTGGGCCTAGGCGGTAACAGGCTGGCGTTATTTAGGTTGGGGAGGGCCAGTAACAATGGTCCTCGCCCACCCTGGTAACGTCAGGCTGTTACTGTTTGGTTGGTATTTGGTTGAGAATAAAAATAGGGGGACCCTATGCGTTTTTTAAATATATTTAATTATTTATTTAAAAAAAAAAACGCATAGGGTCCCCCCTATTTTCATTCTCAGCCAAATACCAACCAAACAGTAACAGCCTGACGTTCCCAGGGTGGGCGAGGACCATTGTTACTGGCCCTCCCCAGCCTAAATAACGCCAGCCTGTTACCGCCTAGGCCCAGGAGCGCCATTTTTGACGCTCCAGGCCTGTTGGTACCGGCTCTTCCCGGCACCCCTGTGGCGTTGGGTACCGGGGTAATAATAGGGGGTTAGCACTAGCTGTTTTTGTGACTAGCGCTAAGCCCAGGTTAGTAATGGACTCTGTCTATAAGACAGCTTCCACTACTAAGCCTGTCTAGTAAAGTAAGAAAAAAACACAACAGGTTTTAAAAAATTTTTATTACAAAAAACACTCCCCCACAAGCCCTCGTTAACCATTTTATTAAAATCAAACAAAGAAAAACGCTGGTCATCGAAGTAGTCCACCGAATCCGAAGGAGTCCACAGGATAAACGGATCTGAAATGAGAAGAAAACAAAAAAATGGGTTAGTACATTTATTATCACCTGCTCACACATCTCCCGCCCCGCACGACTACAACTGCCAGCATGCCCTTACAGTAAGGACATGCTGGGAGTTGTAGTTGTGTGGTGCAGGAGATGTGTGAGCAGGTGATAATAAATGTGACAAGCTTGTCCCCTGCCCCCAGCTGCAGGACTACAACTCCCAGCATGCCCTTACAGTAAGGTGGGGCGGAGGCCGGGCACAGTGTTTCCCAACCTGGGACTTGTAGTTTTGCAACATCTGGAGGCACCCTGGTTGGGAAACACTGTTTTAGGCCAGTGTTTCCCAACCAGGGTGCCTCCAGATGTTGCAAAACTACAAGCCCCAGCATGCCTGGACAGTCAAAGGCTGTCTAGGCATGCTGGGAGTTGTAGTTTTGCAACATCTGGAGGCAACCTGGCTGGGAAACACTGGCCTAAAACAGTGTTTCCCAACCAGGGTGCCTCCAGATGTTGCAAAACTACAAGTCCCAGCATGCCTGGACAGTCAAAGGCTGTCTAGGCATGCTGGGAGTTGTAGTTTTGCAACATCTGGAGGCAACCTGGCTGGGAAACACTGGCCTAAAACAGTGTTTCCCAACCAGGGTGCCTCCAGATGTTGCAAAACTACAAGTCCCAGCATGCCTGGACAGTCAAAGGCTGTCTAGGCATGCTGGGAGTTGTAGTTTTGCAACATCTGGAGGCAACCTGGCTGGGAAACACTGACCTAAAACAGTGTTTCCCAACCAGGGTGCCTCCAGATGTTGCAAAACTACAAGCCCCAGCATGCCTGGACAGTCAAAGGCTGTCCAGGCATGCTGGGAGTTGTAGTCTTGCAACAACTGGAGGCACCCTGGTTGGGAAGCCTGCGCAACTTACCGGCTTCCGTAGGATCCAGCGCTGCACGACACTGCCGCGCGACACTGCCGCGCGACAGTGCCGCGCGACGATCTCCGACAGCGATCGTCGCTGGAGCCTCGGAAGGGTAAGTGAACCTCTTCGCCGGTCCCCTTCAGCTGTTTAGTTTTGCAACAGCTGGAGGACTACAGTTTACAGACCACAAACCAGGGGTCTGCAAACTGTGGCCCTCCAGCTGTTGCAAAACTACAACTCCCAGCATGCCTGGACAGCCAATGGCTGTCCAGGCATGCTGGGAGTTGTAGTCTTGCAACATCTGGAGGCACCCTGGTTGGGAAACACTGTTTTAGGCCAGTGTTTCCCAACAAGGGTGCCTCCAGCTGTTGCAACATCTGGAGGCACCCTGGTTGGGAAACACTGTTTTAGGCCAGTGTTTCCCAACAAGGGTGCCTCCAGCTGTTGCAAAACTACAACTCCCAGCATGCCCGGACAGCCAATGGCTGTCCAGGCATGCTGGGAGTTGTAGTCTTGCAACATCTGGAGGCACCCTGGTTGGGAAACACTGTTTTAGGCCAGTGTTTCCCAGCAAGGGTGCCTCCAACTGTTGCAAAACTACAACTCCCAGCATGCCCGGACAGCCAAAGGGTGTCCAGGCATGCTGGGAGTTGTAGTCTTGCAACATTTGGAGGCACCCTGGTTGGGAAGCTTGCGCAACTTACCGGCTTCCGTAGGATCCAGCGCTGCACGACACTGCCGCGCGACACTGCCGCGCGACAGTGCCGCGCGACGATCTCCGTCAGCGATCGTCGCTGGAGCCTCGGAAGGGTAAGTGAACTTCTTCGCCGGTCCCCTTCAGCTGTTTAGTTTTGCAACAGCTGGAGGACTACAGTTTACAGACCACACACCAGTGGTCTGCAAACTGTGGCCCTCCAGCTGTTGCAAAACTACAACACCCAGCATGCCCTGACAGCCAAAGCCTATGGCTCTCAGGGCAGGAGCCCGGGCTGACATTACAGTGCAGCCGCCCGGGCTCCTCATACGGCCTCCCCGCTACCCCCTTTGTCTCCCGCCCGGGCTCCTCATACGGCCTCCCCGCTACCCCCCCCCCCCCCCTTGTCTCCCGCCCGCGCCGCTCAGCTCCCGCTGCTACAAGACTACAACTCCCAGCGTGTCCTCACTGTAAGGCCATGCTGGGACTTGTAGTCTTGCAACAGCAGACAGATGGGAGTTGTGTGGCGCTGGCAGGTGAGAGGGGGGATGTAAATCACTGTAGTGTCCCGGTGGTGCAGTGAGGGTAGCGGGGAGAAAGTATGTCGGAGCCCGGGCGGCAGTAGCTTTTCCTGCTCCATGTTGGAGCTGGAGTAAATTTAGTCAATTTTTATGGCCGTTGCGACAGTTTATTGCGCAACTGCGACTGTCTCAGTTAATAAATTCCTGACCACTGCAAGTAAAAACTGAAAACTTGCGTAAATTAAGCGGGAAATTTTTTTTTGACTTTCTAGCTCTTGCTAGGGAAAGTCACACAATTTATAGGGTAGGCGCAATTGCGACAATTTTGCGCCAAAAATAGTCAGAAAAAAATGACTAAACCCCTTAGTAAATGCCCCCCATTGTCTCTGACCGTGGAGTTCAGTTTGTCTCTAAGTTTTGGAGGGCTCTCTGTTCACGTCTTCAAGTTAAATTAGATTTTTCTTAGGGTTACCACCCACAATGCAATTTGCCAGGTCAAAAGAGTGAACCAGGTCTTGGGAGACTATCTCCACCATTTTGTTTTTGCTCACCAAACTGGACTCCACTGGGCCGATTTATTACCCTGGGCTGAGTTTTCCTACAACCATAAGGATTCTGAATCCACTGGGTCTTCACCATTCTTTATGGTCTATGGACTTCATCCTCATCCTCTTCTACCCTTGTCTACTTCCTCCAGAGTTCCCATGGCCGATGAACAAGTGCAGAATTTCGTCTCCATCTGACAGAAGACTCGTCACTCTCTTTACATGCCGCTGCTCGTATGAAAACGCAAGCGGGCAAGTAATGACGCCCTCCTCCCGAATTCTCTCCTGGGGACAAAGTGAGGTTGTCTTCCAAGTTTATCCACTTTAAGGTACCATGTTATAAGCTGGGTCCTTGCTATTTGGGTCTTTACAAGATCAAAAAACGATTCAATTCTGTGGCTTATTCTCTCCATCTGCCTTCCTCTCTCCGGATCCAGAATAATTTTCATGTATCTCTCTTAAAACCTCTTATCCATAACTGCTTCTCATAACTCCTACTCCCATCTCTGGTACCTCCGATGTTTAGATCATCAAAGAAATTCTGGATTCCAAGTTTGTCAGAGGAAAAGTTTTTTCCTTGTGGATTGGGAAGGATTTAGCCCAGAAGAAAGGTCTTGGAAGCCACAGGATAACATTCTAGACTGTGACCTTATCCACAAAAAAGAGGGGGAGACCAAAAGGGGGTACTGTCACACACTGCGCTCAGGCCGTGAGCGCCTGGTCCCTGAATCCCCGACTGCCAGCGGGGCTGGGACTTGCATCGCAGGACATGCCCGCATGCGAATCCCAGCCCGTCACTCACCATGCTCCGCTGTCGCCTCCTCCTCTGTGTCTCAGCTCTGGTGCACGCGTCCCCTTCCCCTAGGGCGCTCGCGCGTCGGAGCTTTGAAATTTAAAGGGCCAGTACGCCCATAATTAGTAGTTACACCTGACATTACATTATAAAGTCCCTGCCGGATCTTCAGTGCCCCTAGCCTGAGATTAAGCGTTCTATATTGCCTGTTGCCTTACCCGTGTATCCAGACCTTTGCCACCTGCCTTGACCTTCTGCTACGTTTGACCTGTGTGGTCGAGCCGTGTCAGGGGTAGCGACCTGGGTGTCGCTTGCCGCAGCAAGTCCATCCTGCCTTGCGTCGGGTTCTGGTGAAGACCAGCGGCACCTTAGACTCCGCTCCCCGATACGGTTCGAGTCATCAGCCACACAGGTTAGAGAATCCACATCCTGCTCCGTAACATTGTCACTGGCCGCTTGTATTAACTGCCCCAGCTTTAGAGGCATTAGTTTTTATTGTAATCTTGCTTGTTATGATAATGAGAAGACCCCTGAGAAGTGATATCTACAGAATAAGGAAGTGTCAGCCCTGGCAAGAGGGACAACAGAAACAGTTTAATATGTTTTAAAAATAAACTGGAATTTTTCAAAAGAAATACCACAAACAAAAAGGAAAAGTGCGTGGGAAACATGAAATACTTTTATAGAAAAAAGGTCATTTTCTGACAATATAATCCTTTCAATTCCTTGAGGACCAGACAAGTTTTTTTTCCTCTTTCCAGTCTACTGATCATAACTTTGTTTTATTTTTTTGTTCAATGTAGCTGAATGAAGTTTTGTTTTTGGTGTACTTTATGTAGGTGCCAGTTCTTGGTAAACATACCAAATTTATTAAAATTTTTATTTTGGCAAAAATAACATTAGCAGCTATCTCAAGTAGTCTACAAAGTCATTTTACTCATTTATTCTAAATAAAGATTCCTTGCCGTTACCATAGCTGCTGCCCATCCTATTTGCAAAGTTGGATGACCAGTATATATCTGATCCAATTGCGTGCCCAACAGGCTTGTCTAATGTATGCACAAATATTATAAGAACCATGTATTATTTTGAAGCCATCATGTAATGCACATAAAAGCTGTAATTAAAGAAAATTATATGATGATTATATAAAAGATAAAATCATAGACATTTCATAGACTATTTCATTTTGAGATTCTAAAGTTTGCATAGGCAACTTGGTACTGTTCCCAGAAAGGGGGATTTGCTTTAGAAATGATGTTTACAACTATCATGGGCTTCTGCCATGGGTCTCTTCTGTTGTTAGCTGGATCAGTTCCATAAGCCCATTTTACTGCCTGTCCTCAAAGCATAAAAACATTATCTGGCATGGAGAGACTATTAAATAAAGCTGATGTGAACCGGAAAGGCAAAACTACACTTACCATAGGAATCCTGTAAAACAACATGAAGCACCCTATAACAGACAGCTGCCAATATGACAAGTGTCGATGCAAACAGAGAATGTGAAATATCAATCTTTTGCCTTATTATTTAGGTGGTCGTAAAGGTATCCCTTCTCCCCATCAGAATAGACCTTATAAATACACATTTACATGATTTGCAACCATCATCTGCAGATATATGAAAGCAAGTGTAAAAGAGGTAAGATAATTTTTGGCATAATGTTTAGACTCTCCCCCAATATTAGTACAGTGGTTATAATGAGAGATGTCAACTACCCAGATATTAATTGGGGGTCATGGTTTAGCTTCAACGGCAAATGGGAAAAAATTCTTCAACCTGTCTTAGAATATTTTTATGTGCCAGTTTGTAACCCGCTTGAAGTGATGACCGATTGAACCTGGTAATTTCTAACAATGCAGAACTTGAAACTTGAAAATGTCACTGTTCATAAAAAAGGGACCAAAATATAATGAAAAGGCAGGGCTTGGAACATCATTCCTGTACTTTATCCACAGCAAGAATGTCCCGGAACTGCCCCACATGTCTCATATTAAACTGTCAACTTATTCTAATGATGCACTTAGAGTGAAATGTGGTGCGAAAATCCGTTGGCTCCTCACTCTTTTGATTACTATTGTGGCTGCCAGAAGCACTCTTAAAGGGGTTATCCAGGAAAAAACTTTTTTTATATATATATATCAACTGGCTCCAGTAAGTTAAACAGATTTGTAAATTACTTCTATTAAAAAATCGTAATCCTTTCAGTACTTATAAGCTTCTGAAGTTTAGGTTGTTCTTTTCTGTCTAAGTAATCTCTGATGACACGTGTCTCGGGAACCGCACAGTTTAGAAAAGGTTTGCTATGGGAATTTGCTTCTAAACTGGGCGGTTCCCGAGACACATGTCATCAGAGATTACTTAGACAGAAAAGAACAACCTTAACTTCAGAAGCTCATAAGTATTGAAAGGATTAAGATTTTTTAATAGAAGTAATTTACAAACCTGTTTAACTTTCTGGAGCCAGTAGATATATATAAAAAAGTTTTTTCCTGGAAAACCCCTTTAAGTGTCTTTTCCTCTACATTCTGGCACAGATAGGTGATGTCATCATGTGCAGAGGAAAAAGAGGAGAGGCCATGTAGTGGACTGTGTGGGAGCCGGCAAGAAAAGGTGAGTATGGGTGTTCTTTTTTTACTAAGGTAAGGGTGGAACTACCAAAAGGGCATCTATCTACAGGTGGTCTAACTACAGGGAGCAATTATCTAGGAGTTCTACCTACATAGGGCAATTACTTGGGAGGGTCTACATATATGGGACAGCTACCTACATGGGATCTAACTAAAGGGAGCAGCTATCTCCGGAGGTCTATGTACTTGGGTAAACTCCTAACTGGGGGGTCTGTCTATGTTGGGGGAATATGACCTATTGGGGGCCTACATACTGGGGCAAACTACCTTCTGGGGTATACACATATATGAAGGATAGCATTATCCCTATCCCATGCATGCTTAACCCCTTCACGACGAGCGACGTACATGTACGTCGTGGGGTTCCGGGAGCGCCGCGTCACCGGTAGCGGTGATCGGGCCGGGATGATTGCTGCTATCTAACAGCAGGCATCCCGGCACATCGCCGAGGGGGGTCCTGAGACCCCCCCATGACCGCGATGGGAGCAAATCGCAGGTCAATTCCGACCTGCGATCTGCGCGATTCCGGGAAATAAGAGGGATCGGGGGTGTCCGAGACACCCTCGATCCCCCTGAAGGGATGGGAGTTTGGTGGCAGGGATGCCACCCCTCCTATCCCTGCTATTGGTCAGCCGAGCGACCGACCGATAGCAGACCGGGGGAGGGGGGGTTAAAGTTCGGTTCCACCGCTTTGCCCACCTTTCGGTGTCCGGGCAAAACGGGGGAACTGTCCAGGGAAGGTCAGCGCCGAAGGTCCCTTACCTGGATCCCCGATCCCGGAGCGTGATCCTCCATGCGGGGATCCCCCACGTGCGGCGGCGGCGGCAGCAATACATCCGGGGCCTGCTAGGTGAGTTGTTGCCTAGCAACATCCAGAGGGCCACAGTTTACAGTGGTCTCTAAACCGTGGCCCTCCAGATGTTGCAAAACTACAACTCCCAGCATGCCCAGACAGCTGTTTGCTGTGTGGGCATGCTGGGACTTGTAGTTTTCCAATATTTAGAGGGGTTCAGGTTGTAGATCACTAAGTGGTCTCAAACTGTAGCCCTCCAGATGTTGCAAAACTACAACTCTCAGCATGCCCAGACAGCAGTTTGCTGTGTGGGCATGCTGCAAGTTGTAGTTTTGCAACATCTTGAGGGCCACAGTTTTGAGACCACTGGATAGTGATTTACAACCTGAACCCCTCTAAATCTTACAAAACTACAACTCCCAGCATTCAGGAACAGCATAAGGCTGTCTTGGCATGCTGGGAGTTGTACTTGCGTGCCTCCAGCCGTTGCATAACTACATCTCCCAGCATGCCCTTCCGCAATCAGTACATGCTGGGAGTTGTAGTTTTGCAACAGCTGGAGGCACACTGGTTGGAAAATACTGAGTTAGGTCATAGAACCTAACTCAAGGTTTTCCAACCAGTGTGCCTCCAGCTGTTTCAAAACTACAACTCCCAGCATGCGTGGTCTGTCAGTGCATGCTGGGAGTTGTAGTTTTGACCCCCCCTCCCATGTGAATGTACAGGCTACATTCCCACTGGCGGCAGATTACAGTGAGTTCCCCGCTTCAAGTTTAAGCTGCGGCAAATTTTCCGCCGCAGCTCAAACTCCTAGCGGGAGACTCAATGTAATCTGCCTCCAGTGTGAATGTACCCTAAAAACACTACACTACACTAACATAAAATAAAGAGTAAAACACTACATATACACACGTACACTGCATCCCCCCCCCCACCACCCCCCTTCCCCAATAAAAATGAAAAACGTATTGTACGGCAGTGTTTCCAAGATGTAGCCTCCAGCTGTTGCAAAACAAAAGTTTAGCAACAGCTGGAGGCACCCTGTTTGGGAATCAATGGCATAGAATACCCCTATGTCCACCCCTATGCAAGTCCCTAATTCAGGCCTCAAATGCGCATGGCGCTCTCACTTTGGAGCCCTGTCGTATTTCAAGGCAACAGTATAGGGTCACATATGGGGTATCACCGTCCTCGGGAGAAATTGCCTAACAAATTTTGGGGGGCTTTTTCTCCTTTTACCCCTTATGAAAAGGAACAGTTGGGGTCTACACCAGCATGTTAGTGTAAAAAAATAAACATTTTTACACTAACATGCTGCCCTATACTTTTCCTATACTTGCCCTATACTTTTCACAAGAGGTAAAAGGGAAACACGCCACCCAAAATTTGTAACGCAATTTCTCCCGAGTACGGAGATACCCCATATGTGGGCGCAAAGTGCTCTGGGGGCGCACAACAAGGCCCAGAAGGGAGAGTGCGCCATGTGCATTAGAGGTGATTTGCACAGGGGTGGCTGATTGTTACAGCGGTTCTGACAAACGCAAAAAAAAAACATAACCCACATGTGACCCCATTTTGAAAACTACACCCCTCACGGAATGTAATAAGGGGTGCAGTGAGAATTTACACCCCACAGGTGTTTAGATCTTTGGAACAGTGGTCCGTGAAAATGAAAAATTTTGCACAGCCCACTGTTCCAAAGATCTGTCAGACACCAGTGGGGGGTAAATGCTCACTGTACCCCTCATTACATTCTGTGAGGGGTCTAGTTTCTAAAAAAAATGGTATGCCATGTGTTTTTTTTTTTTTTTTGCTGTTCTGGCACCATAGGTGCTTCCTAAATGCAACATGCCCCCCGAGCAAAATTTGCTCTCAAAAAGCCAAATATGACGCCTTCTCTTCTGAGCATTGTAGTTCGCCCGCAGTGCACTTCAGGTCCACTTATGGGGTACCTCCATACTCAGAAGAGATGTGGTTACAAATTTGGGGGGTCTTTTCTGCTATTAACCCTTACAAAAATGTGAAATTTGGGGGGAAACCCACATTTTAGTGAAAAAAAATATTTTTGTTTTACATATGCAAACGTCGTGAAAGACCTGTGGGGTATTAAGGCTCACTTTATCCCTTGTTACGTTCCTCAAGGGGTCTAGTTTCCAAAATGGTATGCCATGTGGGGGTTTTATGCTGTCCTGGCACCATAGGGGCTTTCTAAATGCAACATGCCCCCCAAGCAAAATTTGCTCTCAAAAAGCCAAATATGACTCCTTCTCTTCTGAGCATTGTAGTTCGTCCGCAGTGCACTTCAGGTCCACTTATGGGGTACCTCCATACTCAGAAGAGATGGGGTTACAAATTTTGGGGGGTCTTTTCTGCTATTAACCCTTGCAAAAATGTGAATTTTTTTTTTTTTTTTTTACATATGCAATATGCAAGTCGTGAAACACTTGTGGGGTATTAAGGCTCACTTTATTCCTTGTTATGTTCCTCAAGGGGTCTAGTTTCCAAAATGGTATGCCATGTGTTTTTTTTTGTTTTTTTGCTGTTCTAGCACCATAGGGGCTTCCTAAATGGGACATGCCCCCCAAAAACCATTTCAGAAAAACGTACTCTCCAAAATCCCCTTGTCGCTCCTCTTCTCTGAAGTGCGTTCTGGAGACGAGCCCGCTGGCTGGATCTGAATACTCATGGTCGCTAGTCACGTGAGCGCTCAGTGGGCACAAGAGCTCACATGACCAGTGACCATGAATATTGAAATCCAGCCGACGTGCCTGCCTCCAGAGAGACCGGGCTCCGGATTGCAGGTATGTATAGAAGTCAGAGTCCCCTCATCGGTCTCCTGTTAACCAGCACTATAACCCGTTTATTGGGTTTAGTGTGGGTGAACGGGTGACCCTTTTCCTTTAAATTCCTTCACTGTACACCCTGTTCCAAATTATTATGCAAATTATATTTTTCTCCTTTACCCAAATTTTTATGTAAATAACAGTCAGCATAATTCTCATGTTATCAACTATTAAGAGTACAATTCAAATTTTATTGAACAAACCTCCTAATGATAACAGTATTTTTTTTAAACGTAAAAAACTTACAATGCACTGTTCAAAATTATTACGCACAGTTACTTTTAAAACACTTTACAGGTTGTAAAGAACTTAACATAGTCATTTGTTGAGTTTGCAGCATATTTACTGAAATCAAAAGCTATTTCAATCAAACTTTTATTAACAATTTTAACTTTTTAAACATTTTAACAGGTCACGTTACATTTTAACATAGGACCCCTTATTTGATAGCAGCTTCACAAGTCTTGTATCCATTGAACTTGTGAGTTTTTGGATAGTTTCTGCTTGAATTTGTTTGTGAGATGTCAGAATAGCCTCCCAGAGCTGATGTTTGGATGTAAACTGCCTCCTACCCTCATACATCTTTTGCTTGAGGATGCTTCAAAGGTTCTCAATAGGATTGAGGTTAGGGGAGGATGGAGGCCGCACCATAACTTCTTCTCCGTTTATCCCCATAGCAGCCATTGATGCAGAGGTATTCTTTGCAGCATGAGATGGTGCATTGTCATGCATGAAGATGATTTTATTACGGAAAGCATAGTTCTTCCTTCTGTACCAGGGAAGAAAGTGGTCAGCCAGAAACTCCACATACTTTGCAGAGGTCATCTTTACACCTTCGGGGACCCTAAAGGGGCCGGACAGCTCTCTTCCCATGATTCCGGCCCAAAACATGACTCCACCACCACCTTGCTGACATCGTAGCCTTGTTGGAACAGGATGGCCGTCCACCAACCATCCACTACTCCATCCATTTGGACCATCCAGGGTTGCACGGAACTCATCAGTGAACAGGACTGTTTGAAAATTAGTTTTCATATTTTCTCTGCCCAATGGAGCTGTTTCTGCTTTTGAGTATTAGTTAGTGGTAGCCGAATAAAAGGTTTATGCATAGTTGCAAGACTCTGGAGGACTCTATATCTTGATGTCCGTGGGACTCCAGAGGTACCAGCAGCTTCAAATTTATGTTTGCTGCTATGTAATGGTATTCTAGTAGCTGCTGTCTTGATCTGATGCCTGGATCTGGTTGAAATCTTCTTCAATGTGCCTTTATCTGCATGAACCCGCCTGTCCTCTGAATCAGCCACAAATCTCTTAATAGTGCGATGATCACGCTTTAGTTTTCGTGAAATAATTAATATTTTATACCTCGTCCAAGGCATTTCAACAATTTCACTCTTTTCGGCAGCAGAGAGATCCTTTTTCTTCCCCATATTGCTTGAAAATTGTGTCTGCTTAATAATGTGGAACACCCACCTTAAGTAGTTTTTCCTTAAATTGGGCTCATCTGGCAATCTAATTATCACAGGTGTCCAAGATTGTTTTCAGTGATCAAAAGAGCCATGAGACACAATGCCATCCATGAGTTAAACTGAAAATCTAAATATTTAATCTTTGTGACACTTAAATAGAATTTTCATAATAATTTGGAACAGGGTGTATTTGCAGCTACCACTTCTGCAGGAAGGCTATTCCATGCATCCACTACACTATCAATAAAGTAATACTTCCTGATATTACTGCAGAGACCATTGCCACTCTAATATAAAGCTATGTCCTCTTGTGGTAGTTTCTTCTTTGAACTATACATTTTTCCTTTATCCATGATCTATAGGGAATAATTACCTTCAGGGTCTACTAGTTACAAGGCACAACTATCTACATGAAACAACTATCTACAGGGGGCAGCTATTTCAAGAGTGGAACTATCTACAGGGGACTACTATCTATAGGGGGCTACTACTTACAGGAGGCTACTACTACAGGTAACATCTATCAATAGGGAGGAACTATCTACAGCTTACAACTATAAAAAAAAACATTGAGTTTGTTAGGGGCCAAATATATAACACTTCTCTTTAATGGAGAAATCTGGATCTAGGCAAATATGTATAATGTTTTTTCTCCCTGCTCAGCATCAAGGGAGAGAATCATCAGAGGAATTTTCTTGGACTGAGCATAATGCATAATGTCCAACATCCTAATCGTATTTTCCATGGCTTCTCTCCCTGCCACATACCTCACTTGATCTGGATGGATAAGGGAGGGGAGGACAGTGTACAAGTGATTGGCCAACAATTTATAGTAAATATCAAGATCCACATTCAATACGGAGATGGGGCGATAACATCCACACAATTCCCAGGTTTTGTAGATCCTCCATTCAAATAAGGAGTTTCCAACACATTCATGGAATCTGATGGTAGGTTAGGAAAAGGTGAAGATGTGGCAAGAGAAGGAGCAGGCTGCTGGGCAGGTAGGAGATTATAAAGGCCAAAAAATAGTGGTGTGGACTGTTGAGCCTGTCAGGGGATTGATACAAGGAATTAGATTATGCGCAAGTTTACTTCGTAAGGTTTTGGAAAGCATATGAACCTTTTTTTTCCGTTTTTATAAAGTTTGCTCCAGCCCACCTGAAAAAGGTGCCCCACATGAAGCTTCTAAGGGGTGTTTTACCTCGAGCCTAAGAAGTTGCGGCTCCCGAAGAAACGGTTCAGAAAAAGAACATTTATATGTCAGTTTGAAAGAAGAGACTTTGAGTAGAGCTTGCTTGCTGAGAGTGGACCTCTTGCTGCTTGAGACTATAGTTGCGACTGATCAAAACTCCCTGGAGGACGCATATAATTTTCTTCCACAGAAGATACTGGGCTGTCTGCAGTACAGGAGCGCCAATCGGACCGGAAGAAGGCATGCAGGGATCCTCTGCCCATCCTCTCAGCTGATGGGGATCCGTTTTACTGCCGTGGTCCTGATTTGGGATTAGCAAATTTTTGAAAAATTCGATTTGGCCGATTCACAAATTTTCCTAAAAAATCGGTTCGGTCCAAATTTATTTGTGGTGAATCCCTATTAAAAACAGCTATTTCTGGCCTACAGAGAGTCTCAATAGGGGTGTAGAACACTTTGCCATGCTGTAACACGCATAGGGTGTGTGCTGGGTTAGTGAAATTATACTGTTATTAAGTATGACATGCAGATCAGAGGTGTCAGTATTAGAATCACTGTCGCAGAGCGGCACAATGACAGAGCCTAGAGGTGGCATCAGTATGAGGAGACCATATAGTGGCTGAATGGCACAACGAGGAGGTGGCAGCAGCATGAGGAGACCAAGTAGTGGCTGAATGACACAGCCTGGAGTTGGCGGCAGCATATAGTGGCTGTATGACACAGCCTGGAGCTTGCAGCAGCATGAGGAGACTGTATAGTGGCTAAATGAAGTAGCATGGAGGTGGCGGCAGCATGAGGAGAACATATAGTGGTTGAATGACACAGCATGGAGTTGGCGGCAGCATGAGGAGACCAAATAGCCTCAATAGGGGTGTAGAACACTTTGCCTTGTCCTAACACGCATAGGGAGTGTGCTGTGTTAGTGAAATAATACTTTTATTCAGTATGACATGCAGATTACAGGCTGGATGCATCTGGATGTGGCAGGGAGACCATATAGTCAAAATTGAAGAGAATAAAGAGATTTTTAATGTAATTTTTATTTTATTTTATTTGAATTTATTTACATTTTTTGAGTACCCATTCTGGTGAGCATCGAGCTGGTGGTCCTCCACCAGGCGAGATACCACGTGTTTCAGCCCCTGCTTCTCACCACCCCCCTGACTGAGAAAGTGCGAATGTTTAATTTAATCAGTTATGGTTCTTTGTATCGCTCCACCTGTTTCATTGGATTTTTGTGATAATTCCACAGGTAATATATGACGTCGACGACCATAGGGCCTCAGTCTTGAAAAGATTACATCGATTTTTTTAAATTTAAATTAAAGATTTATATTACATTCCCAAGTTTAATGTCCGGCATTTACTTTGAACTAATATTGTATGACCACAAAACCCAATCTAACAAGGAGTCACATGTCGGCACAATGACAGAGCCTAGAGGTGGCAGCTAACCAACGAGACCATAGGGCCTCACAATAGAAAAGATTATAGATATTTTGTAAAATTTTAATTGAAGATTTTAGATACATGAACATTTTTCAAGTTTAATCTAAGGTTCCAACAGCATAAGGAGACCATATGGTGGCACAATGACAATGCCTGGAGGTGGCAGCAGCATGAGGAGACCATAGGGCCTCACAATTCCAAAGATTAAAAGATACATTTTCAAATTTTTATTGATGATTTTTGGTGGCTAGTGCTACCATAAAAATGTTTAGGTAATGTCCCAGCAGCATGATGAGACCATATAGTGGCGGAATGACACAGTGTGGGAGAGGTGGCAGCATGAGGAGACCACATAGTGGCTGAATGACACAACCTGGAGGTGGCGGCAGCATATAGTGGCTGAATGACACAGCCTGGAGTTTGCGGCAGCATGAGGAGACCATATAGTGGCTGAATGACACAGCATGGAGGTGGCGGCAGCATGAGGAGAACATATGGTGGCAGTATGAGACAACTTGGAGCTGGCATCAGCATGGGGAGAACATATGGTGGCAGCAGCAGCATCAGGAAGTGGCAGCAGCAGCATCAGGAGTGGCAGCAGCAGCATCAGGAGTCATGAAAGTGACCCGGTGACAGAGTGGTGCGGTGGGGGGGGGGGGGGGGGCAATACCAGTACCCGGGACAAAGGTGGTTAAAAAAAGGAGAACTTGGCATCAGATGTGTGGCATCAGGCGGGTGGCAAGTATTGAGGATATGCATTATGTAAAACGTAACTTTTAATAATATGCTTAGGAAAAAATATATGGCCTCAAATTTGTTTTTTTTTAATCAAACCAAAGGAAAGGTGTGCAAAAAAAACATGTGCCACCAAGTATTGATGTGATGCAAAGACCTCTAAAAGGTGGAAGGGAACAAAGTATGGTCCATTGTAATCGGTGGGAATAAACACTTCCCCTGTAAGGCCCTACTCTTGCATTATTAATTCCCTTCTTTGCAAGTTTTACTCACCCTAAAAAGGGTGGCCCCATACAGAAACCTCTCCCTATTTCCACCTACAAATACTGCCCTTTCCCAGGGTTTTTAGTTGGAAATAGGGATTGGTTCCTGTGTGGGGCCGCCCTTTTCAAGAAGAGTAACACTTTTCTCGAAAAGATGGAAGGGAACATTGTATTGTCCATTGTAGCAGGTGGGGGTGAAAACTTCCCCTGTAAGGCCCTACTCTCTCCCTATTAATTCCCATCTTGGCAAGTGTTACTCACCCTAAAAAGGGCGGCCCCACACAGGAAACTCTCTCTATTTCCACCTAGAAACCCTGGGAAACTGCAGTGTTTGTAGGGGGGAAATAGGGATAGATTCCTGTGTGGGGCCGCCCTTTTTAGGGTGAGTAACACTTGCAAAAAAGGGAATTAATAATGCGAGAGTGGGGCCTTAGAGGGGAAGTTTTTACCCCCACCGGTTACAATGGACCATACTTTGTTCCCTTCCACCTTTTAGATGTCTTTGAATCACATCAATACTTGGTGGTGTAGGTGGCACTTGGTTTTTTGTAAACCTTTCTTTTTGTTTGATTTAAAAAATTTTTTGAGTACGTATATTTTATCCTAAAAAAAAGTAAAATTTTAGCTAATGCATATCCTCAATACTTACTTGTGGTCTGATGGCGAGGAATGTCGGTAACTAGTGAGCAGCACCTTAAACATGTTTTGCACTATCCATATTTGTGAAGTGTTGGTGTGGCACCATGGTCAATCTACTTTGATGCATCAGCCATTGGTGGATGAAAATCCTGGCTGATCCATTCCTGATTCATCTTCACAAAGGTCAGTCTCTCCCCATTTTTCGTGGACAGACAAGTTCTCCTTGGGGTGACTATGGCCCCCGTCGCACAAAACATCCACCCTGATGGCACACTACTGGCCTGGCAGGACAGCTTTTCCAGGGCAAACTCTGCTAGTTGCGTCCACATATCAAGTTTGGCTGCCCAGAAGTCCAGCGGATCTTCAAGGTGTGTTGGCATGGTCATGCCAACTGACTATGTAGGATGTCTCTGTAGTAGGTCAGTTTGTCCTCCCTCTCAGTGAGTGTGAAAAGGCCCCCTTGTTGTATCGGTAGCGAGGGTCCAATAAGGTGGAGAGTTGGAAGTTATACAGCTGCCGAATGGTGACAATTCTGTAGTTACTACGCAAGTGAGCATGCATCGTGACATTTGTGCAAGTGACTTGGAGGGACTCCCTGCCTCCATCTCCCCTGCATACTGCCACAGTGTGCCTGGGTCCTGTATCTCGCCATAACCCTCTAGCTCCTATAGCTGCTCCTGCTCCTCCTTTCCTGTCAGATGACTAGAAAAACAGCCCATCTCGAGAAACCTAAACTGTGCTCCACTGTGCCCCTCCCTCCCCCCCCCCCCTTCCTCCTCCTCCTCCAGTTCAGCCCCCTAGGGCTCATGTGGCCATGAGATGTAGGCGCCACGTCCACAGTGACCTGACCAACCATCCTTTCCAACACGTGTTGTAGTAGATGAAGCAGTGAAATGATGTTGTTCATCCTGTAATCCGGGCGACTGATTAATAATGTGGCTTCCTCAAAGGGCCGGAGCAAACGGCAGGTGTCACGTATGAACTGCCACTGGTTGACATTGAAGTTACACAGGGGAGTCTCCCTATCCATTTGGATCCTCAAGAAATCAGTGATGGCTTTTCTCTGTTCGTATTGTTGGTCCAACATATGGACGGTGGAATTCCAATGTGTGGAAATGTTGCAAATCAGACTATGTCTGGGGATGCCTTTCTGACACTGGTTGAAGTGCATGCATAGTTTCCTTCCCATTGTTAGGATGTCTTTCAGATGGGGGGAACACTTCAGGAACTGCTTGACAACCGGATTGAACATGTGTGCTATGCAGGGCCCATGTCTCAAGCTTCCTTGTCGCAACACAGACAAGATGTTCTTCCCATCGTTGGTCACCATGGTTCCCATTTCCAGTTTTCGTGAAGTAAGCCATGATTCGATTTCTTGGTGAATGACTTTTTGCAGTTCCTCCCCTGTGTGACTCCGTTTGCCAAGGCAAACCATGTAAAGAACAGCGTGACACCGCTGTGCCCTGCACACATTGTATGCTGGAGGGGCACTAAGACTTGTCCATACAGTGGAGGCTGAGGACACGGTGGAGGATGAGGAGGCAGAGTCGCACACTCTGTGGCGTGACCTGTCCAAGTTGCTGTTGTTGTGGCTGTGCAGGAACCACATTCACCCAGTGGGCTGTAAAGGACATGTATTGTCCCTGACCGTAGCTACAGCTCCACATGTCAGTGCTGCTGTGCGCTTTGGTACACACCGACAGGCTCAAGGACTGGCCCACCTTCTGTTCTACAAAATTGTGCAGGGCTGGTACTGCCTTCTTCGCAAAGAAATGACGGCTTAGCTCCACCTCGGCTTGGCTCAAGCCATCAGTTCTCTGAAAGGTGCAGTGTCCACCACTTGAAAAGGGAGGGACTGCAGCACCAGCAACTTGGACAGGAGCACATTAAGCTTCTGTGCCATTGGATGAGTGGGCGCATACAGTTGTCTCTTGGACATGGCTTCGCCGATAGATTGTTGGCGGAAAGACTGACTTGAAGTAGGAGGAGCAGGAGTATCTGGAGCGACAGAAGATGGGTATGACACACAGCTCCCTTCGGCTGAGGTGGTGGAGCCTTGGCTGGCTGAAACAGGAAACAGCGTGCCACTGGGGGATGCAGCAGGCTGGACCACCACATTGGAGCCACAGTTCTCCAAGGCTGCTTTATGGGGACGCAGGGCCGTGGTGCCAACATTGGGACCCTGGCCACACTTCACCTTCTGTCGACACATCTTGCATGTGGCCAGATTAAGCTTCTCCGGATGCTTAATGAAAAACTGGCACACCGCCGAGTAGCTGATTTTCCCACTAACAGTCTTCACTGATTGACTGCTACTGCCGTCGACTCCAGGAACCCCTGTTTCACTACCTCCCGGGAAGGTAGGCTACCGCAAAGCAGTTGGTCTACCCCGGGCACATTTGGCTCCAGACTTCTGTCACCATGCTGACTGCCAACCATGCTACCACCTTGCTGGGTCAGCTGCTGCCTCACGGGCAGGGGCGTAGGAAGCCCAAAAAATCTGAGGGGGATAGCATTGTGGCGTCGGAAAAAGGTGGAGCCATAAAATGGGAGGGGCTAACGGGGAGGGACTAACAGGGGTGGGGTCACGAAATTTTGCATGATAATTCAGGCTTCTCATCACAGGTACCTTCAGGAAGCAGTGAATTCGAGGGATAGGTTTGTCTACATATGTGGTAACACCTAAAATATAATTGCACAACTCTAACAGCAGCCATTGGAAAGCTGAGTGAAAATTATTATTGCAGCCATATTTTTTCCACCCAGCTTTCCTAGACTTCAAAACAGCCAAGTTTGCCTACATATGTGGTAACATCTAAAATATAATTGCACAAATCTAACAGCAGTCATTGGAAAGCTGAGTGAAAAATATTATTGCAGCCATATTTTTCCACGCAGCTTTCCTAAACTTCAAAACAGCTAAGTTTGCCTACATATCTGGTAACACCTAAAATATCATTGCACAAATCTAACAGCAGTCATTGGAAAGCTGAGTGAAAAATATTATTGCAGCCATATTTTTTCCACCCAGCTTTCCTAGACTTTAAAACAGCCAAGTTTGCCCACATAAGTGGTAACACCAAACATATAATTGCGCAAATATAACTGCAGCCATAGGAAAGCTGACTGAGAAATAAAATTGCATATGCCTAGGCATATTTTTTTCACCCAGCTTTCCTACTTCCTAGACTTCAAAACAGCAAAGTTTGCCAAGATATGTGGTAACACATATCTAGGCAAACTTTGCTGTTTTGAAGTTTAAAAAAGCTGGGTGAAAATAATATGGCTGCAATTATATTTCTCACAGGAATCACTCAGCTTTCCTAGTAGAAAAGCTGAATGATGATTCCATCCTGTGAGAAATAACAGGAAATATCATTCAGCATTCCTACGTATATGTGCGTATATGAGGAGTACAATACGCTACAGTACTCTTAAAAAGATATTTGTGTACAACACCAGCTGTTGAGTACTTTTGCCTGGCCTTTCACAGTATTTAAGACCTTGAGACTTTAACAGGAACAAAATAGGACACCACTTAGATGTACGTATATGTGATATGCACTGTTGATGGGAGAAAAATGTGCTACAGTACGCTTAAAAACGTATTTGTGTGCAACACCAGCCGGTGAGTACTTTTGCCTGGCCTTTCACAGTATCTAGGCCCTTTAGACTTTAATAGGAACAAAATAATACACCACTTAGATGTATGTATGTGGTATGCACTGATGAGGGGAGAAAATGCGCTACAGTACGCTTAAAAAAGTATTTGTGTACAACACCAGCCGGTGAGTACTTTTGCCTGGCCTTTCACAGTATCTAGGCCCTTGAGACTTTAACAGGACCAAAATAGTACACCACTTAGATGTACGTATGGGGTATGCACTTATGACAAGAGAAAAATGCGCTACAGTACGCTTAAAAAAGTATTTGTGCACAACACCAGCAGTACACACCAGTGCTGCAGCACATAGTCGCTATGTACTACACCCAAAATTGCACTTTATCTCTCAATCCCACTCCCTTCCCTATCAGTGCTTCTAGGCAGGATTTGTGCTTGAGGTGAATTTCTGTTGTTCTGTGCAACACACTGCTCATTGTATCTCTCTGTAATAAAACACTGTAGACAGTCACTGGGAGGTGAATCGCTGCTCTAAAAATGCTTTTCTGTGAAACACACACTGCTCTCTGTCACACGGGGGCGGGGCCGTGACATCACAATGCTACGGCCCCGTGATCACCAGTAATCAGACTCGGAGCGAAAGTGCTCCGGGGACTGATTCTAACGGGGTGCTGCGTGCAGGATCACGGGGGTCCCCAGCGGCGGACATAAGATGTCTTAGCGCCAGAGTACTTTAATGCAGTGATTCCCGCAATAGAATCACGGTGATATTCGCATTCGTTGTGAATCAACTTTTTCCTGAAATTTGTAATGAATTTGGATTTGTCAGATTCGATTCGCTCATCCCTAGTCTTGATCCGCTGTCTGAGCTAGTCGGGAATGCTTTTACCCATTTTAGTCACAGAGATTAACTTTGATTGTGCCGTCTAAAGAGTTAATGCTGTGGGTCCTGGCTGCTTATAGCAATCATGATCCACCAGGTTCATGACCCGCCAGGTTTGAAGCGCCCTCAGCTCCTCAGCGCATTTTATACAACAGGAGCAGGATGAGGGCATACGTTTACCTCCAATTTCCTGAAGGGGTCAAACAAACTAGAGTGTTTTTAACCCACACAATTGGGTGCAAATATTGTGTGCCTAAATAAAAAACACATAGCAACTAACAAGCACAAACAAGAAGTCTGCAAAATAATGAGTTATCTCAAAACCCTTTTTTGGCTTTTTATTACAAAATATTGGAATTGTCTGTTTTATTTTGCTATGCATAACTCCACAGAAATCTCACAGAAAACAAATAGTAAATCAGGGCCAATGTGTGCAATAACACACGCTTTTCCATACACTTTATTAGATTTAAAACCTTGTACTTTTTATACCAATTTATAACTGTTTTTAGTTTTGATTGTACATTGTGTGAATAAAGCTTTTGCCTGTTGCTCATTATTCATTTTTAGATTATGAGCAAATATTTACAAGAAGAATAGGTTTTTTTTTTTACTGCTTTTAAAAGTTTATCGTGATGTTCACTTTGTTAGTATGCTGTATATAAATGTTGGGTACAGTACATTGAAGGCCATGATAAAGTGCAGGAAGCATGAAATGACTATTGCTATGCCTTTTGATTCTATTCATCACACTGTGATTTTAAACTGACGGACTAAAGTAAGTGTTTTAAGGATATTTTGGGAGTACTGCAACTTCTCCTTTCTTGCTGGATTGAGTTGACAGGCTACATTTATTGGTTGCTGAGCACCTCCTGCTGTTCTCTGGGATCAAGGCTGTAATGCTTCAGAATGTCAGTATATTTCTACTTCTTTGTCAATGTAATTTTCTCAGATGTCCATATTTTTGACATTTAAACAAAGACAGATATTTAACTGCTGGTATGCATATTAGATTACTAGAAGGGATGTAACTGCTCCCAGGAATATGTGCTACAGTTCACACTGCAAATTAATTATTATTGTTATTTTTTTTATTTTGTTTGCGTGTTAATTTCATAAAGATCACTTTTCTGAGCATGGGAATTCCACTTGGGAATGCCAGTTGCGGGTTTAAAATGATGTTTGCCCAATTGAAATATAAGGTTTTATTTTTCATTTGACTATGTAAGGCTGGGTATACACCTACAGTTGTGCAAAAGCGTCAAAAAAACTCCAGACTAAGTATTATTTAGAATGAATCAATAACTCTTTATTCATCTACAAAAAGATATTAAAAACACATATAAAGGATCCCACAAAGAGTGGAAAAATGCATATATATATATATATATACACACAGGGATACTGGGATGAAAGTCCTGATAAGGTAGTACACTGTATGTCTGTGTGATAATAATGCTACAGAAAGAAAGAGTAATCAGGTAAGCAAGGCATATATAATACAGAAATGTAGGTGCACTACTGTGGTAGATGTATACAATGGCATTGGCTATCCCTCAACACTGATGTTTAAATTGAGACATTCGCCAGTATATCCTTAGATGAAGGACATACCAGAGCCCGCACACCAACGCCAAGGTTTCTCAAGCAGCACGGGACCTAACACTAACCTACCTGTGCGTGATAAACAAAAAACAGGGGCCAGTGGGCAATTACAGCAGCATTAGGCCGACTTGCAGCCTCCTCCCAGGTACCCTCCAGTGTGGCTACAAGCACACACCTAAGTTGGCTGGTATGTGTGCCAGCCTCACAGGTGAACCTTAATGCTGCCTTGATAGTGATCAAGGCGGATTAAATGTGGAGTTTATATACCTCCAAGTTTAAGATTTAAACAACAACAAAAACGTGGTCTCAAATGGCAGGAGGTGCTCAACCCCAAATGCAGTTGTGCATATATACTGGGGGAGCAGATCCTGCCCTTGTGGTCTGTTACTAAGAGCGATCCCCAGCATAAAAATGCATACAATTGTATGTGTGTGCTTGTAGCCATGCTGGAGGGTACCTGGGAGGAGGCTGCAAGTCGGCCTAATGCTGCTGTAATTGACCACTGGCCCCTGGTTTTGCTAATCATGCACAAGTAGGTTAGTGTTAGGTCCCGTGCCACTTGAGAAACTTTGGCGTTGGTGTGCTAGCCGGGCACTTTCACTTTAGTTTTTAGCCGCGCAGCTCAACTTTGAGCGCGCGGCTAAAGGGTTAATAGCGCGCGGCACTGCGATCGGTGCCGTGCGCTATTAGCGGCGGGACCTGGCTTCACTATGACATCGGGCCCACCGCGATATGATGCGGGGTCGCCGTGTGACCCCGCGTTATATCGCAGGACTGGGACTCATGACGTACGCGTACGTCTTTGGGGTTGTATTGCAGCAAGTGGCACAGGGAACGAGTAAAAAGAAAAAATGGTTTCAATAAAATTTCAGCAAATTTTGGATGCTAACTTGATGACATCTGTGAAAAAGCTGAAGTTAAAGAGAGGATGGCTTCTACAATGGATAATGATCCTAAATACACCTCAAAATCCATGGGGGATTAATCAAGAGGCGTAAACTGAAGGTTTTGCCATGGCCTTCACAATCTCCTGACCTCAACATAATTGAAAATATATGGATAGACCTTAAAAGAGCAGTGCGTGACAGATAGCCCAGAAATCTCAAAGAACTGGAAGACTTTTGTAAGGAAGAATGGGCAAAGATACCTCAAACAAGAATTAAAAGACTCTTGACTGGCTACAAAAAATGTTTACAAGCTGTGATACTTGCCAAAGGGGGCAGGACAAGATTAACTCTGCAGGGTGCCCAAACTTTTGCAGATGCCATTTTTTTTTGTTTTCTGTTATTTTGAAAGTTATTTTGAAAGTGAAAATAAATGTTTTTGTTGACATATTTTAAGAATGTCTAATCTGTAATTTTATGCCTTTTGGAGATTTTTCCATCTTTCCTTGGCTTCTTTATGCACATTAGTACAAATTTTTACCTGGGGTGCCCAAACTGTATATGCCTTGCTTACCTGATTACGCTTTCTTTCTGTAACATTATTATCACACAGACATACAGTGTACTACCTTATCAGGACTTTCATCCCAGTATCCCTGTGTATATATATGCATTTTTCCCACTCTTTCTGCGATCCTTTATATGTGTTTTTAATATCTTTTTGTACATGAATAAAGATTTATTGATTCATTCTATGTAATATTTTGGAGTTTTTTTGGTGCTTTTGCACAACGGTAGGTATATATTGTGTTTTAAATGAACCCCCACTGTATGTATTTAACATTGGAGCCGTTATAGGGGAAGGGCCTTATAGGTTCATTATGTAAAGCTGGGTTCACATATGTCCAGCATCCTGCATAGTCAGCCTAGATCTCGATGCAATGGACGCCATAACTGATGACAACATGCATCAGTTGTTATCAGTTGTATAGCATCCGGTGTCCATTGTTTTGGACACCAGACAGGGGAAGACAAAAAGCTGCGTTCCTCTCTCCTGTGCCATCCGGCATGTCCAACCATCTGGCGTCAAAATTGAGATGCTGGATGATTGTGTCCTGTCCTATTTAAATGAATGGGATCAGTTCTAACATCAGTTTCCCTCCGGTGCACGCCAGAGGGAAACTATGCTGGACGTCAGACATATGTGAACCCAGCCTTACATGGGCTGAAAAATTTGTGAATGTACCTGTGTTTGATGGGGGTCTCGCACTTTTTATGTGATCTTTGCCCAAAATATTTCCTTTTAACAGCATACAAAATGATTGTCATCTCAGGTTTTCTCCGGTTGCAGTGCAACCCAAGACATTACATCATTAGTTTGGTGTTCAAAGGGAGCCTGTCTGCTTCAATGGGTGGAGCAACCACTGTATGGGGGGGGATCATTCTTCATCAGGCTCCAGGGAATTGTCCCAGGTGTGCTTCAATAGGAGAGGTGGGGTGGCTGATGTGTGGGATCAAGAAAAGTGACCTCACACTTACAAACAAGGGATCTTGGGACTTGTAGTTGGAGGAAGGTAACTGCAACAGGAAATAGCCATTTCACAAAAATAAACCAGCAGCGTTATGGTGGACCCACAACACAGCCGCTTAGCCCCAAGACAAGCACAGATCCTTCCAAAGCAAGTCTGTTACTGTCTGGCAGGTACATACTAAAGTCCCCTTATGGTGGATAACCTCTTTAATGGTTTTCATCTGGTATTTGCTTATTTAGCAGGACCTCCCCAAACAGAAAAATTATTGTTTACAGAATTTTTTGTCTGGTCCTAATAATTAAATATATTCTGATATTGAGCTCCCTGAATGGAATTCCAACAGAGATGTGAACATAGCTTAATCTGCAGCCAAAAATGTGCAGATTTTGGCTGAAAGTACACTGCAGATGAGGCTTCCTGATAGGAAACTTACACTGTGGCCCTCATTTACTATTCTAAACCCGACTTGTTTAGTCAGCTTTTTTTGTCGCATGTTTGTCTGCATGTCAGTCTGCGACACGATGCAACATTTTTTCCCGACGGACCCGATCTGGATTCTCCCAACCCCGAAAAAGGGGCGTAACCCGATATTTCTGAGCTTTCCCACGTATTTATAAAGCTTTCCAACCCAAATTTGTTGAATTGTTGTGGATTTTTTCCCTACAACTCAGAGGAGTTGGAAACCAAGCCAAAAAAACGCACGTGCGACAAACAGGATGCGACATAATAATAAATACCAGGGTTTTTTAGAGATCATGGGGAAAGTATTTATCAATTCTTATTGTGGAAAGATATTTCAGTAGATAGTTTTTTAGCTGTGTTTTTGGCGTCTTTACGCCAAAGTTGTCATTTTGGCACAAGGCTTTGATAGCTTTGTTGCAAATAAAAGTGTTGTCCGGGCATACTTAGGTTTGGGACTTTTGAAAGCCCTTTGCGCTCGAAAGTGGAGCCTTTAAGAAACGTTGCATATAGTAAATTTGTTACCACTATACTTTTCTGACTTAATAATGAACTGAAATATTTCAGATTTTGATCTCTTTGTTTGTCGCACAAAAAAAAGCAAAAAGTGACAGCTCAAGACAAATGCAACAAAAGTAACCAAAACAGCTCATCAATCCCCCCCTCCCCCCATATGTCTTAGGGCCCATGCACACTTAGTAGTTTTGGCAAGGAATTTTGTTGCTGAAAGTTATTCATCCTAAAGTGGAAACATGACTTGGCAGCAGTAAAACCATGCCATACCCAATGTTTTTGTTCTTGCACCTTCACTAAATGAGGTTTTGGGTCCCCTGTGGATCCTCACTGCAGTCAAGCCATTAAAAATGTATGCAGTTTTTTTCCTTTCAGAATCTGATTTTAGCTCTGTTCTACATATTTAGTCATATACTAGGAAAACATATTTATAATGTTAGCAATTGCTCTTTACACCTGTAGTTTCTCCTGTCTTTTATTAACGTATAACTTTTTCTCCTTGTTTTGTCATTTTTGCTCATTTTCTTTACATACATTTTTTTTTTATTCAAAACTTTATTTTTGTCATAAAAAGAATAGAGGTGGTACAAAAACGTTGCGGACTCGCAGGTCCATACAGATAAGTAACTTTTCAGTGCAACGAGCACTAATACAGCAATAGAACCACAAAGGAAAACAATAATACGTGGAATTCCGTTAGGGTTACATAAGTAAAGGCAAATTACACTTAATAATAGGAAATAAAAGTAAAGCAAGCCTTGTCAGAGATAATGTGTTTCAACATTGATGACACATCATACCTGCAACTTTGCCTTCAGTTCAGACCAAACAAGGTAAGTAGCAATATTAGATCTAGACATCTTCAGCCTATCCAGAATCATAATTTCCATGGTACATGTATGCAGTAAATGTTGTTTAAGTTCAGCTATAGTCGCTGTGTCCTGGGATTTCCAGTTTCTAGCAATGGATAATCTAGCCACCGTGAGTATGTGAAAGCAAATTAACAAGTTGGAATGCAGTAATTTTTCGGGGTGGAGAGACAATAGAGCAACCCCAGGGCCCCAAGAGAGAGGTTCCGTTATCAGTTCTTGTAGAAAGGCATACACATTATCCCAGAATACCCTTAAATTCGGGCACGCCCACCAAATATGGAGTAAGGTCCCCCGTGCCTCTCCACACCGCCAACAGAGAGGGGAAGTGCCAGGATAGATTCTCGCTAAGCGGGTGGGGACCATGTACCAGCGATACATCAATTTCCGGGTTACTTCTATATGACCCACATTACGTGATAACCGAGTTGGAAGTGAGAACAGCCATTCCCATTGGACTTGAGAAATAGTTGTGTTAAGGTCACATTCCCAGGCTAATTGATACGGGAATGTAGGGGGCGTAGACTGGGTAGCTAAGACTAAGTAAGCCTTGGACACTCCTCCCCTGCCCGAGGTCGTGCAAGTGAAATAGTGGTTGTATGGTGTGGTAGGCCCACTCGGAGTCCACCGCAGGCACGACAATAAGTGTCTAAGTTGGAGGAATTTATAGAAGTCCCTGCTGGGTATAGCATAACCATTGGAGATAGTGCTGAATTGAGCAAGTGTATTATCAGTGCTAATGTCACCCAGGGAACATATCCCGGCCTCGATCCACGGGGAAAAATCAGCACTAAGGAGTAACAACTGGATAGCCGCTAGTGGTGTGGTGTTGTACGGGCCAGGGGAGATAAAGTTATGTCTAATAGCGTACAACCATACAGTGAGACCCACTTGTATTGTGGGGACATAACTCAGATCAAAATCTCGTCTCAAGTAAACGGACCAAAGAAGAGATCTAAGTGACGACACCCCCAAAATGTCCCGTTCTATGGTAACCCAGTGAGCTGTAACTTCCGTGTCCCACCATTGTTTAACCTGTGTAAGGATAGCAGCTCTGTAATAGCTCACTAGGTCAGGGCATCCCAGACCCCCAGATCTAACAGGCCTGTATAAGATTTTAGCTGATATGCGAGGTCTGGAGTGTTGCCAGATAAATCCCATGAGTTGGGACTGCAGACGACGTATAGTAGAGATAGGGAAAGGAATAGGGAGGTTTCGGAACAGGTAGAGGATTTTGGGTAGCAAAAACATTTTGGCCACAGCTATTCGCCCTAACCAGGACATGGGGATTTTAATGTACTTTGCAATCTCCGTCTTCAACAGGGCGGTGAGGTGAAGCACATTAGTAGAGAGAAGAGTAGAGGCAGATGGGGTCAGTTTAATTCCGAGGTATGTTATGCTATCGTCCGCCCACATAAATGGGTATGTAGATTTTAAAAGTTGGGTCGTAGGGAGATCCAGATTAAGGGGCAGAATAACTGATTTCGTGGAATTTAGTTTATAGTAACTAACCTCGCTAAACGAGGAGAGGGTTTGCAAAATCGATCGTAAGGATGAAACTGGGTTAGTGACAGACAAGACCACATCGTCAGCAAAAAGCCCGATGCGGTGATCCCGACCTCCCACTACAATGCCGGTAATATCAGGGGAACACCGGATACGCTGAGCCAGTGGTTCCATGACAAGGGCGAAAATCAGGGGTGATAGCGGGCACCCCTGGCGTGTACCATTCGTTATGAGAAATGCCCTGGACAGCGCCCCCCCCCCCCCCCCCCCGTAAATACCCTTGCAGATGGCTGGGTATAAAGCACCATTAGTGCTGCAATCAGGGGTTCAGGGAATCCGAACTTCTGCAGCACCCCCCTCAGATAGTCCCAGTGGACGCGGTCGAACGCCTTCTCCGCGTCCAGAGAGAGGAGCAGAGAAGGCGTCCGACACCTATTGGCCACCGATATGAGGTCCAAAAACCTCCTGGTGCCATCAAGAGTCTGCCTCCCCTTTACGAATCCCACCTGGTCCATGGTAACCAGAGATGGGAGAACATTCGCCAAGCGGTTGGCCCATAACTTCGCATATATCTTTACGTCCCCATTTAGCAACGAGATAGGGCTGAAATTTGCCGGAGTGGTGGGTAATTTTCCCGGCTTTGGCAGGGTCACTATTACTGCCGACAACATTTCACTGGGAATGTAGCCAGTGCGAGCTATTTCATTAAAAACATCCACCAGGTGGGGGGACAACACAGGGGCATGGGTGGTATAAAATTCATTAGTAAAACCGTCGGGTCCAGGGGACTTGGCGGATTTAAGGGACCTTAGAACTGCTAACACCTCCTCATTGGTGAATGGTAGAGCGAGGTCCGCTGCCTGGGAATGGGATAAGGTGGGGAGGGATATCGAAGATAAGAAGGAGGAGATGGAGGGGAGAGAAGGATGAGCAGTATCAGCAGAAGAGGAAAGATTGTAAAGAGAAGTATAGTAGTCAGCGAAGGAGTCTGCAATCCCTTTAGGATCCACTATTTTCGCCCCTAGGTTACCTTCCAAATAGCTTATCCTACTATGTTGCTGTTTCTTAGCAATCTGGCGAGCAAGTAGGCTACCAGGTCTGTTAGAGCGCAAATAAAAGTTCATTTTCATCCTTCTCAGTGCTAGATCAAAACGGTACAAGTCTAATTGTCGTAGCTCCTCCGTAAGAGAGGAGATACGAGTAGTGATGTCAGCGGATACAGTAAGTTTGTTGCATCTGTGCAGGTCGGCTAGTTCAGTGTTAATAGCAAGTCGCTTGGCAGTAGTAGATTTTCTGAGGAATGAGGTCTGACTAATAAGTTGACCCCTCACCACTGCTTTGAAGGCGCACCATAGGGTAGAGTTTAAAGAAACCGAGCCCCGGTTGGTGTCAAAATAAGAGGTCATGAGAGATGCCAATTTAGGCCAGAATTCCGGGGATTTTAGGACATATGGACTAGCACGCCATAATCTATCGCCGGGTTTCGCAAGGGAGTCCTTAATCGACAGTACAATGGGAGCATGGTCGGACCATGTGATTGTGGAAATAAGCGTCTGATGAAGACAGTCTATGAGGGGGGCACTAACCAAAAAATAGTCTATGCGGGAATAAATTTTGGGGGGATGGAAAAAAAGGTGAAATCGGTATCAGTCGGGTGCATGAGTCGCCATGCATCATAAAGGCCATGCGACTGGATAGTGTGGAACATAGGGGAGGGTTCCGCAGCCTTCCTAGCGGATGAGGAGTCAACTGAGGGCCATACAGGGCAATTAAAGTCCCCCATAACTATAACCCTATCTCGTGGACTAATTGCCGACCTGCGCAGCACTGTTCGTAAGAAGCTAACCTGTTTAACATTGGGAGCATAAACCCCAACTAGCACATATGGTGTACAGTTGATAGAGCATCTCACAATCAAATATCGACCACCTGTGTCAGACTCCACCTGGACATCAGTCAAGGCAATGGAACTTTTAAACGCTAAAGACACCCCCCGTTTTTTACGGGGGGCAGGTGCATGGAGCACAGTAGGAAAGGACCTGTGTGAAAGTCTGTGGGAGTCCATGGAGCGAAGGTGCGTCTCCTGGAGAAAGAGCACATCCGCCCGAGGCCGCCAGCTTCCTTCCAAACCATAGACCTCTTAAAGGGGGAGTTGAGACCCTTACAGTTGAAGGAGACAAACCTTAGAGTCATAGCATAACATTAACCCAGTCCCAAAAATAATGAGAGGAAGCACAGAAGGCGACTTCCTGGGTTGCACCAATCCTGACAAGGTACTGAGGGTCACAAGTAACATGAGTACAGAGAGAAAGGAAGTCCACGTAACAAACAGAGAACAAACAAGAAACAGAACAAACAACGGTCCAGAGGGACCACAGGTAAAAGAAGAAAATAGTCGCCAGACAGAAAGAGCGCGTGGAGTACGCTCTCGGGGGGTACTTTAGAACACACAACGTACTAAACCGTGACTAAATCGGCCTTAGGCTAAAAAGAAGGATTATCGCATCTTAAGAATCATAATGTATAACAAAAGAGAGATCACGAAGGTGTATACATTACAATCAGACAGTCCAAATTCAAGTAGTCTTCCTCTTCTTCTTGGTGACTGTGACCCATTCCTCCGCAAGATGGGCTGGTGCACCTCCAGTAGTGGGGTGAGCAGAAGGCACATCAGGGCAGAGGTTCCAGTCCTGACAGAGTCTGAGCAAACCCTGAGGCGTGGAGGCGGTGTGCTTCATTCCCTTATGAGTCACGATTACCTTCACTGGGAACCCCCATTTATAGCTGATGGAGTGATCTCTCAATATGCGGGTACCCGCAGCGAACTCCCTCCTCCTCGCCAAAGTAACAGCAGAGAGATCCGCAAAAATGGAAAGGGATGCAAATCTTTCAGGTAGGTGAGCAGCGTTGCGGGAATGAAGCATGATTTGTTCCTTAATATGGAAAAAATGCAAGCGGAGTATGGTGTCCCTGGGTGATGATACAGGGATGGACTTAGGCTTAGGGAGCCTATGGGCCCGGTCGATGAGGAGATCTTGAGAGGACGCCTGAGGGAGTATCGCTGCAAAGTAATCAGTAAGAAAGTCCTTTAAATCTTCAGTCTTGACAGCTTCAGGGATTCCCCGTATCCTGAGATTATTCCTCTGAGACCTATCTTCCATATCTGCCACTTTAAGTCTCAAGGAGGTGAGCTCCTCATCCATGGAGTTAATGAGGTCAGCCATATTGTTGTGGGAGTCGGTAATTTCAGACATTTTATTCTCAATATGGGACGTTCTGGAGCCCAAGGAGTGCATTTCTTGCTGGATGCTGTGAACAGCAGTGTGAAGGGCTTGTTGAAAGGAAGCCTGTAAGTCAGCCAGCAGGAGTCTCATGGCAGTCTCAGTGATAGGAGCTGCAGGGTCACGGGCAGCCTGAGACAGAGTACTGGGTACAGCGCTGGGAGCCGCCATTGCAGGAGAACGTCTCTGAGCCTGAGACCCCGGCAAGGCCAGGAGCGCTTCCGGACTGTGCTCGGGTGAGGGAGCCGACAAGGCACCCACTGAGACACCTGATGAAGCAGGGGATAAACGGCCCCGAGGACTCACCGCTGATGGAGGTTGCACATTAGCTCCAGCCTGCTGGGACATCGCTGGTGAGGAACGCCCGGGCAAATCAGCGCCATCTTGGTTCCGCTCAGCCGCGGGAAAGAAGGTAGTCAGTCTAAGAGGGCTTTTCTTCTTGGCTCTAGTGCGGGTCATGGTCGCGGCAGTTTCCGCCGATGCCTGAAGTCTTCAGGAGTCTGTTAAGCCCTTTGTTCAGTTATGCAGTCGCAGTGTGCCGTGATAATAGCCGGTTACTGACGGAGCTCTGCAACTATGCGTCCGCCGCCATGCGTAGCTAGCCACGCCCCCCTCTTTACATACATTTTAATGATGAACAGAATGTGTAAAAACCTTGACGTTCTTATATTATATACCAATCTCCATAAGCAACACAATAATTACAACAAAAATAACTGGGAGTTGAGCATTTTGTTAACTATATAAGAATATTCCTATATAAGATTATTAATATATAACATTATTACTTGTTCACATGACATTTATGGTTTCCACTGTGAAAACATGTTGGGATACCATCAAAAAGGTACAGTGTTCCCTCAACATACGATGGTAATTCGTTCCAAACGAGCCACCGTTTGTCGAATCCATCGTATGTTGAGGGATCCGTGCAATGTAAAGTATAGGAAGCTGTACTCACCTGTCCCCGCCGCTCGAGATGGTGTCCCCGCCGCTCCCGATGGTGATCGCGGGCCTCCGCTGGGCTCTCCGATGTCTTCTCCGGTCCTCCGCTGTCTTCTCCGGTCCTCTTCTGTCTTCTCCGGTCCTCTTCTGTCTTCCCCGGTCCTCTTCTGTCTTCCGCAAGGCCCTACTGGGCCTGCGTAGTGACATCATTACACCTCTGCGTATCATCGGAGAGGGCCGAGAAGACGCCGGAAGACCAGCGCTGGACCCGGAGGGCACCCCCGAGCATCGTGGAGGGGTAAGTAATACTTACTGCACCACACGGGGAACATTAAGCTGCTATCCGGCAGCAGCTTAAGCATTTGGCGCTGCCGGATAGCACTTAATGCGATGGCCCCGACATAAAAAAGCATTGTATGTCGATGCTGACATCGACATGCGATGGCCTCTGAGAGGCCATCGTATGTCGATTTCATCATATGTCGGGGCCATCGTAGGTCGGGGGGGTCACTGTATTCACTTGTGTACCATGGTGTTCTTGTGGCATACCCATAGGCTTTAATAGACACTGGCCAGAAATTCTGTCTGCGCCAGATTTTGTGCCAGAATTTGTGCCAGAATTGAAAATAAACCCCGACTAACTCTCCATTTTGCTAAGAAAACTCGAAAAAGGGACCACTAGGGAAAGGGGGCGTGTTCCCAACATTTTCACAAAAAAACCAACATATTTACTAAGGTTTCCACATAAAATGTGGTGGATTTGAGGTGAGGAAAACCAGACAGATCAGATCATGTGTAAAAAAAAAAAAAGCAAAATGTAGGGAAACCTTAGTAAATACCATGGAAAATAAATTGTAGGGAATTAAAACCCACAAAGAAACCTACACTCCACTCTTAGTAAATAAGGGCCACCTTGTATATCTAGGTTATATTATTAAGAAGTTTTTTTTCTAGGCAAAACCAGTAAGGAATCCTAAAGAAAATTACAGCCAAAGAAAAAACTTTCACTATAAACAATTATACATTTAACAGTGTAAACATGGCTTCATAGCAGCAGTCTGTAAGGTAACAAAGAGTTGTGGTATCATGAACAGTGACGGAATACTGTTGTGCAAGTTTAAAAATAACTTAAATTCAATGTAATTTTATTAGGTTGTGTCATATATTTGTAACTGAATAGAACGGTTGACCCACAATTTCTTGACAAAGATGTCATTCCGCAGAATCAGTCCATGTCCAACATCATCTACTGTATTAATCAACTTATTCCAGTTGAACAATACATTGTTTCCTTACCAGGGTGCCTCTAGCTATTGCAAAACTACAACTTCCAGCATGCTTGGACAGCCAAAGAAGTTTTGCAACAGCTGGAGGTGCCCTGTTTGGGAAATACTGAAATACAGACATGGGTTTTTGAATGATTTAAATAAAAACATATTTGTTGAAAAGTCAAATGGAGTTAATCTGGTTTTTATTCATTTTTATTAGGAGTTTTAAAGTACAGTGGTCCCTCAAGTTACAATATTTTTTTTTCTTTTATTATTATTATTATTTATTGTATTTTAAAAGACATTACAACTCAAATCCTTCTGTTGTACTATAATCCAACCCACATAAAGAAAAAAATATATATATCAGTAAATGAATAACATGGGTAAGCTAGGTATTCCACATTCATTCATAGATACCTTAAATCATGTGCTATGATCACCTTCATATTCCTCAACTATGTATATTATATTCACCTTCATATCCCTTATTTTTTCGTAGCTAAATACCTAAATTCTCCAGCCAGCACTTATAAAAAAAAAAAAGAAATAGAAAGAATAAAATTCCCACCTTTCCTTATTTTTTGCTTTCTCAACTACTATGATCCAGTTATGCTCACTCCTTGTGTTCTTGTATTTTTATCCAATGATCCCACATACTACACTCTTTGTCATATAAAGGTATATTTTCTATTTTATCTAGTCTAAGCCTCTCCAGTGTACATGCCTGACTGGCAAAACTCATTACTGTTACCAGGGTTGGCACTTGTGCACTTTTCCAATTTTTTGCTATTTCTGTTCGGACCACTGATAAAAAAATAAAGGCTACCCGTCTATCCCTATATACCAATGAATCTAAGTCGATGTTTAAAAGGGCAACTTTTAAATCCCATTTTATATCTTTCTCCAGTAATATTCTCAAAAGATTATTAACTTTTTTCCATATCGGCTGTATCTGAGCACAAAACCACCACATATGCAAAAATGTACCCTCCTCAGCCCCACACCTCCAGCATAGAGGCGAGATGTTTTCATTAGGGTACATCCTTGCTATCTGCCGCGGTGTACGGTGCCATCGGTATAGAAGCTTTCTGGAGTTTTCGAGGTGAGAGGCGCAGTGGGATAATTGTGTTGGCATTATGAATATTTTAGACCAACTTTCTGGAGTTAATTGTATTCTTAACTTGTTTTCCCATTTTATCAGAAAATCTGCTTTTACTTCTTCCACTAAACCACGCCACGCTTTATATGCCCTAGAAATTGCACCTCTGCTGATTTTAGCTGACTTAAAATTATTTTCGGATATTGTAGGCATTCCCTGTGGTTTAGTTTTTATCGAACTTAGAAAATGGCGTAACTGTAAATACTTAAAAAACTCTTTTGACGGTAACTGAAATTTTTCACATATCCATTCAAAGGGTAGTAGGGAACCATTACTGCTTGTTTGATTCAAATCTATAATTCCTTTCCTCTGCCACTGTGAAAAATCAGTGGCCGGTAGGAACTCCTGAATTACATTTATGTTAATATCTTGGGGATTGATACCTTTTATAAGATGTTTAGATATGGCAAGCCTCCAAACCTCCATACTTACTATGGACTTTGGGCTTACTGTATGTAAAGAACGATTCGTCAGTGCTATTCTACATAAGGCATTTTTTAGTGATCTTGTTTTCATTAACTCCGATTCTATACTTATCCATTTAGTTGATTCATCAGGGCTCCACCACTTCTGCAGTTGAGTTAAATGGACTGCTCTATAATAATTCAATAAATCCGGACACCCCACTCCTCCATCTTTAACCTCTTTATACAATAGTCGTACTGTGACTCTTGTTATTCTATTTTTCCATATATACTTTAGTAAAATATTTGTAATTTTTTTTATAATAACTATTGGAAACTTTATTGGGAGATTACTAAATACAAACAGTATTTTAGGTAATAAAATCATTTTTATCACCGCGATCCTCCCTATCCATGAAATTGGAAGTTTAGCAAATCTCTTAATATCCGCCTGCAGTTTATTAATTAATAATTCTATATTTATTAGTAATGATTTCCTTGGGGAGGGACTTAAGGCTATTCCCAAATACGTAAACTAATTTTCTGTCCATTTAAAAGGGAACTTCTCCATATTCTTCATAAGGCATTTTTTAGTGATCTTGTTTTCATTAACTCCGATTCTATACTTATCCATTTAGTTGATTCATCAGGGCTCCACCACTTCTGCAGTTGAGTTAAATGGACTGCTCTATAATAATTCGATAAATCCGGACACCCCACTCCTCCCTCTTTAACCTCTTTATACAATAGTCGTACTGTGACTCTTGTTATTCTATTTTTCCATATATACTTTAGTAAAATATTTGTAATTTTTTTATAATAACTATTGGAAACTTTATTGGGAGATTACTAAATACAAACAGTATTTTAGGTAATAAAATCATTTTTATCACTGCGATCCTCCCTATCCATGAAATTGGAAGTTTAGCAAATCTCTGAATATCCGCCTGCAGTTTATTAATTAATAATTTTATATTTATTAGTAATGATTTCCTTGGGGAGGGACCTATGGCTATTCCCAAATACGTTAAATAATTTTCTGTCCATTTAAAAGGGAACTTCTCCATTAAATCCATTTTTATCTGGGTGTCTAATACCAACGGTAACACTGATGATTTCTGCATATTTCATTTGTAATAACTTATTTCTGAAAACTGATCCAAAATAAATAGCAAAGGGGGAATAGACTGATGGGGATGTGTTATGGCCAATAAAATATCATCCGCGAAAATACCTATTTTATGTGTTTTAGCGCCTATTTCTACTCCTCTAATCTCTTGAGACATTCTTATCCTCTGAGCCAGAGGTTCGATGAGCATTACAAACAAAATAGGCGCGAGGGGACACCCCTGCCGAGTGCCATTTGAGATGTTTATTAATTCTGATTTCCGGCCTTCAATACACACCCTTGCTGATGGTTTGTAATATAGTGTCATAATTGCTGCAATTAGTTTTTGGGGAATTCTGAAATTTTCTAGGACTTGCTCTAAATAGCCCCAATGGACTCGATCGAAAGCCTTCTCCCTATCTAAAGATATTAGCAGAGAAGGCTTCTGATCAGCCACTGCGCATGATATGATATTTAGAAAGCGCCTTGTCCCGTCCAAGGATTGACGTCCCTGGACGAAACCTACCTGGTCAGGATCTATTATTTTTGACAAAACTCTATTTAATCTCGTTGCTAAAATTTTTGCATATATTTTAATGTCGCTATTTAATAACGAGATTGGTCTAAATTGGGATGGTTCCTCTGCTTGTCTTGGGGCTACATGGCTATGTTGTGAGATTACCATAACGCTGTGGCTGTCTTTTTGTGAACTGGGTGTTTCCTGTTGGAGTTTGTTCTCTCAAACTACAAATCCCATAGTTCCTTGGTTGTAAGTGTGTAATTTCAGGAAAAATACGATTTTTAACAAATGCAAATATCACCGTGATTTGATCACGCAAATCGCTTCATTAAACTCCATTTAGTGCATTCCACGCTCCAGAGGCCGGGCATCTAAAATGGCTGATCCACATGTCAGGACATGGGGCAAGAAATCCTGGGAAGGAGGGAACAAGGGTAAGGGTACGTTCACACTACGGAATTCGCGCAGAATTCACGGTGTGAACTTAACATTAGTGTGAATGGGTCTCCGTGAGACCCGTTCCCACTGCGCACTGTTAAAGGCCAGGCAAAAGTACACACCTGCTGGTGTTGTAGACAAATACGGTTTTAACCCGATAACGGCCATGGACGAGTATAGATGTCCAGGTTGGCGGGCGTTCCCGCACCTGGACGTCTATACTCGTCCATTCTTCTCGTGGGTGCTGCCCAGTGTACCCACGAGATCGCGGCAGGGACTCAGCTGTATCACACAGCCGGGACCCTGCTGCACTGCCAGTTTTAACCCTTACAGCCGCGGTCGGAAGTGACCGCGGGCTGTAAGTGTTATGACAGAGGGAGGGAGCTCCCTCTGTCTCCTCTGCAGCACCCCGCATCGCGATCGCGGGGTTCTGCGTGTAATACGTGTAATACGCGGCTGGCCGGGGCCTGCCGCACTGCCGGGAGTGAAGTTCACTTCACTCCCGACAGATTAACCCTTACAGCCGCATATACAATATGTCTACTTTATGTTGGCATCATAAAGTTGACATGTTTTTACTTTTGGAAAACATTAGAGGGCTTCAAAGTTCAACAGCAATTTTTCACAAAATTTTCAAAATCTGAATTTTTCAGGGACCAGTTGAGTTTTTAAGTGGATTTGAGGGGCTTTCATGTTAGAAATACCCCATAAATTACCCCATTATAAAAACTGCACCCCTCAAAGTATTCAAAATGACATTCAGAAAGTTTGTTAACCCTTTAGGTGTTTCCCAGGAATAGCAGCCAAGCGAAGGAGAAAATTCTAAATCTTCATTTTTTTCACACTCACATGTTCTTGCAGAGCCATTTTTTGAATTTTTACAAGGGGTAAAAGGAGAGAAATCCCCCCAAAATTTGTAACCCCAGTTCTCTTGAGTAAGGAAATACCTCTAAAGTGGATGTAAAGTGCTCTGTGGGTGCACTAGAGGGCTCAGAAGGGAAGGAGCGAGAATGGGATTTTGGAGAGTGAATTTTGCTGAAATGGTTTTTGGGGCGGGCATGTCGCATTAAGGAAGCCCCTATGGTGCCAGAACAGCAAGAAACACATGGCATTCTATTTTGGAAACTACATCCCTCAAGGAATGTAACAAGGGGTACAGTGAGCTTTAACACCCCACAGGTGTTTGACGACTTTTTGTTAAAGTCAGATGTGTAAATGAAAAAAAAATCCCCTAAAATGCAAATTTTTCCCCAAATTTTACATTTTTACAAGGGGTAATAGGAGAAAATGCCCACCAAAATTTGTAAACCCATTTCTTCTGAGTATGGGAATACCCCATGTGTGGACATCAAGTGCTCTGCTGCCGCACTACAATGCTCAGAAGAGAAGGAGTGCCATTGGGCTTTTGGAGAGAGAATTTGTTTGCATTTACAAAGCCCCCGTGGTGCCTGTACAGTGGACCACCCCCCCACATGTAACCCCATTTTGGAAACTACACCCCTCACAGAATTTAATAAGGGGTGCAGTGAGCATTTACACCCCACTGGCGTTTGACAGATCTTTGGAACAGTGGGCTGTGCAAATGAAAAATTACATTTTTCATGGACCACTGTTCCAAAAATCTGTTAGACACCTGTGGGGCATAAATGCTCACTGCACCCCTGAGGGGTGCAGTTTCCAAAATGGGGTCACATGTGGTTCATTGTTCTGGCACCATGGAGGCTTTGTAAACACACATGGCCTTCAATTACGGACAAATTTTCTCTCTAAAAGCCCTATGGTGCCCCTTCTCTTCTGAGCATTGTAGTGCACCTGCAGAGCACTTTACATCCACATATGGGGTATGTTCTTACTCGGAAGAAATGAGGTTACAAATTTTAAGGTTTTTTTTTTTTTACTATTTTTCCTTTAAAAAATTTAGGCTAACACCAGCATTTTAGTTAAAAACATTTTTTTTTTCATTTTCCCATCCAACTTTAACCAAAATTCAACAAAAACAACTATGGGGTGTTAAGTCTCACTGTACCCCTTATTACATTCCATGAATGGTGTAGTTTCCAACATGGGGTCACACGTGGGTATTTATTTTTTTGCATTTATGTCAGAACCGCTGTAAAATCAGCCACCCCTGTGCAAATCACCGATTTAGGCCTCAAGTGTACATAGTGCACTCTCACTCCTGAGCCTTTTTCGTCCACATATGGGGTATTTCCTTACTCGGGAGAAATTGTGTTACAAATTTTGGGGGTCTATTTTTCCTTTTATCTCTGAAGAAAATAAAAAGTATGGGGCAACACCAGCAAGTTAGTGTAAATTTTTTTTTATTTTTTTACGCTAACAGACTGGTGTAGCCCCCAACTTTTCCTTTTCATAAGGGGTAAAAGGAGAAAAAGTCCCTCAAAATTTGTAACTTAATTGCTCCCGAGTACGGAAATACCCTATATGTGGCCCTAAACTGTGCATTTGAGGACTAAATTAGGGGTTGCATAGGTATTCTGCGCCACTGATTCCCAAACAGGGTGCCTTCAGCTGTTGCTAAACTCCCAGCATGCCTGGACAGTCAGTGGCTGTCCGGAAATGCCGGGAGTTGTTGTTTTGCAACAGCTGGAGGCTCCGTTTTATAAACACTGCTGTACGATACGTTTTTATTTTTATTGGGGGGACAGTGTAAGGGGGTGTATATGTATTGTATTACCCTTTATTATGTGTTAGCGTAGTGTAGTGTTTTTAGGGGACATTCACACGGGCGGGGGTTACGGTGAGTTTCCCGCTACAAGTTAGAGCTGCAGCGGAAAATTTGCCACTGTTACGCCGAGCGCTCCGGGTCCCCGCTCCTCCCCGGAGCACTCGCTACACTCTCGCTACTGCAGCGCTCCGGTCAGATCCACTGACCCGGGGCGCTGCGATACCACCTCCAGCCGGGATGCGATTCGCGATGCGGGTGGCGCCCGCTCGCGATGCGCACCCCGGCTCCCGTACCTGACTCGCTCTCCGTCGGTCCTGTCCCGGCGCGCGCGGCCCCGCTCCCTAGGGCGCGCGCGCGCCGGGTCTCTGCGATTTAAAGGGCCACTGCGCCGCTGATTGGCGCAGTGGTTCTAATTAGTGTGTTCACCTGTGCACTCCCTATTTATCCTCACTTCCCCTGCACTCCCTCGCCGGATCTTGTTGCCATTGTGCCAGTGAAAGCGTTCCCTTGTGTGTTCCTAGCCTGTGTTCCAGACCTCCTGCCGTTGCCCCTGACTACGATCCTTGCTGCCTGCCCCGACCTTCTGCTACGTCCGACCTTGCTTCTGTCTACTCCCTTGTACCGCGCCTATCTTCAGCAGCCAGAGAGGTTGAGCCGTTGCTAGTGGATACGACCTGGTCACTACCGCCGCAGCAAGACCATCCCGCTTTGCGGCGGGCTCTGGTGAAAACCAGTAGTGACTTAGAACCGATCCACTAGCACGGTCCACGCCAATCCCTCTCTGGCACAGAGGATCCACCTCCTGCCAGCCGGCATCGTGACAGTAGATCCGGCCATGGATCCCGCTGAAGTTCCTCTGCCAGTTGTCGCCGACCTCACCACGGTGGTCGCCCAGCAGTCACAACAGATAGCGCAACAAGGCCAACAGCTGTCTCAACTGACCGTGATGCTACAGCAGCTACTACCACAGCTTCAGCAATCATCTCCTCTGCCAGCTCCTGCACCTCCTCCGCAGCGAGTGGCCGCTTCTGGCCTACGACTATCCTTGCCGGATAAATTTGATGGGGACTCTAAATTTTGCCGTGGCTTTCTTTCCCAATGTTCCCTGCACTTGGAGATGATGTCGGACCAGTTTCCTACTGAAAGGTCTAAGGTGGCTTTCGTAGTCAGCCTTCTGTCTGGAAAAGCTCTGTCATGGGCCACACCGCTCTGGGACCGCAATGACCCCGTCACTGCCTCTATACACTCCTTCTTCTCGGAAATTCGAAGTGTCTTTGAGGAACCTGCCCGAGCCTCTTCTGCTGAGACTGCCCTGTTGAACCTGGTCCAGGGTAATTCTTCCGTTGGCGAGTACGCCGTACAATTCCGTACTCTTGCTTCAGAACTATCCTGGAATAATGAGGCACTCTGCGCGACCTTTAAAAAAGGCCTATCCAGCAACATTAAAGATGTTCTGGCCGCACGAGAAATCCCTGCTAACCTACATGAACTCATTCATCTAGCCACTCGCATTGACATGCGTTTTTCCGAAAGGCGTCAGGAGCTCCGCCAGGATATGGACTTTGTTCGCACGAGGCGTTTTTTCTCCCCGACTCCTCTCTCCTCTGGTCCCCTGCAATCCGTTCCTGTGCCTCCCGCCGTGGAGGCTATGCAGGTCGACCGGTCTCGCCTGACACCTCAAGAGAGGACAAGACGCCGTATGGAGAATCTCTGCCTGTACTGTGCCGGTACCGAACACTTCCTGAAGGATTGTCCTATCCGTCCTCCCCGCCTGGAAAGACGTACGCTGACTCCGCACAAAGGTGAGACAGTCCTTGATGTCAACTCTGCTTCTCCACGTCTTACTGTGCCTGTGCGGATATCTGCCTCTACCTTCTCCTTCTCTACGATGGCCTTCTTGGATTCCGGATCTGCAGGAAATTTTATTTTGGCCTCTCTCGTCAACAGGTTCAACATCCCGGTGACCAGTCTCGCCAGACCCCTCTACATCAATTGTGTTAACAATGAAAGATTGGACTGTACCATACGTGTCCGCACGGAGCCCCTTCTAATGTGCATCGGACCTTATCACGAGAAAATTGAATTTTTGGTCCTCCCCAATTGCACTTCCGAAATTCTCCTTGGACTACCCTGGCTTCAACTCCATTCCCCAACCCTGGATTGGTCCACTGGGGAAATCAAGAGTTGGGGCTCCTCTTGTTTCAAGGACTGCCTTAAACCGGTTCCCAGTACCCCTTGCCGTGACTCTGTGGTTCCCCCTGTAACCGGTCTCCCTAAGGCCTATATGGACTTTGCGGATGTTTTTTGCAAAAAACAAGCTGAGACTCTACCTCCTCACAGGCCTTATGATTGTCCTATTGACCTCCTCCCGGGTACTACTCCACCCCGGGGCAGAATTTATCCCCTCTCTGCCCCAGAGACTCTTGCTATGTCGGAGTACATCCAGGAAAATTTAAAAAAGGGCTTTATCCGCAAATCCTCCTCTCCTGCCGGAGCCGGATTTTTCTTTGTGTCCAAAAAAGATGGCTCCCTACGTCCTTGCATTGACTACCGCGGTCTTAATAAAATCACGGTAAAGAACCGCTACCCCCTACCTCTCATCTCTGAACTCTTTGATCGCCTCCAAGGTGCCCACATCTTTACCAAACTGGACTTAAGAGGTGCTTATAATCTCATCCGCATCAGAGAGGGGGATGAATGGAAAACGGCATTTAACACTAGAGATGGACACTTTGAGTATCTGGTCATGCCCTTTGGCCTGTGCAACGCCCCTGCCGTCTTCCAAGACTTTGTTAATGAAATTTTTCGTGACCTCTTATACTCCTGTGTTGTTGTATATTTGGACGATATCCTGATTTTTTCTGCCAATCTAGAAGAACACCGCCAGCATGTCCGTATGGTTCTTCAGAGACTTCGTGACAATCAACTTTATGCCAAGATGGAGAAATGTCTGTTTGAATGCCAATCTCTTCCTTTCCTAGGATACTTGGTCTCTGGCCAGGGACTACAAATGGATCCAGACAAACTTTCTGCCGTCTTAGATTGGCCACGCCCCTCCGGACTCCGTGCTATCCAACGTTTTTTGGGGTTCGCCAATTATTACAGACAATTTATTCCACATTTTTCTACCATTGTGGCTCCTATCGTGGCTTTAACCAAAAAAAATGCCAATCCTAAGTCATGGCCTCCTCAAGCGGAAGACGCCTTTAAACGGCTCAAGTCTGCCTTTTCTTCGGCTCCCGTGCTCTCCAGACCTGACCCATCTAAACCCTTCCTATTGGAGGTTGATGCCTCCTCAGTAGGAGCTGGAGCGGTCCTTCTACAAAAAAATTCTTCTGGGCATGCTGTTACTTGTGGTTTTTTTTCTAGGACCTTCTCTCCGGCGGAGAGGAACTACTCCATCGGGGATCGAGAGCTTCTAGCCATTAAATTAGCACTTGAGGAATGGAGGCATCTGCTGGAGGGATCAAGATTTCCAGTTATTTTTTACACCGATCACAAGAACCTCTCCTATCTCCAGTCTGCCCAACAGCTAAATCCTCGCCAGGCCAGGTGGTCTCTGTTCTTTGCCCGATTTAATTTTGAAATTCATTTTCGGCCTGCCGATAAGAACATTAGGGCCGATGCTCTCTCTCGTTCCTCGGATGCCTCGGAAGTAGAACTCTCTCCGCAACACATCATTCCTCCTGACTGCCTGATCTCCTCTTCTCCAGCCTCCATCAGGCAAACTCTCTCCATGCCAACGCCTCGGAATCCTCAAATGGGGTCACTCCTCCCATCTCGCAGGTCATGCGGGCATCAAGAAATCCGTGCAACTCATCTCTCGCTTCTATTGGTGGCCGACTCTGGAGACGGATGTCGTGGACTTTGTGCGAGCCTGCACTGTCTGTGCCCGGGATAAGACTCCTCGCCAGAAGCCCGCTGGTCTTCTTCATCCTCTGCCTGTCCCCGAACAGCCTTGGTCTCTGATTGGTATGGACTTTATTACAGACCTACCCCCATCCCGTGGCAACACTGTTGTTTGGGTAGTCGTTGATCGATTCTCCAAAATGGCACATTTCATCCCTCTTCCTGGTCTCCCTTCAGCGCCTCAGTTGGCAAAACAATTTTTTGTACACATTTTTCGTCTTCATGGGTTGCCCACGCAGATCGTCTCGGATCGAGGCGTCCAATTTGTGTCAAAATTTTGGAGGGCTCTCTGTAAACAACTCAAGATTAAATTAAACTTTTCTTCTGCATATCATCCTCAATCCAATGGGCAAGTAGAAAGAATTAACCAGGTCTTAGGTGATTATTTATGACATTTTGTTTCCTCCCGCCAGGATGACTGGGCAGATCTTCTACCATGGGCCGAATTCTCGTATAACTTCAGAGCCTCTGAATCTTCCTCCAAATCCCCATTTTTCGTGGTGTACGGCCGTCACCCTCTTCCCCCCCTCCCTACCCCCTTGCCCTCTGGTTTGCCCACTGTGGATGAAATATCTCGTGATCTTTCCACCATATGGAAAGAGACCCAAAATTCTCTCTTACAGGCTTCATCACGCATGAAGAAATTTGCTGATAAGAAAAGAAGAGCTCCCCCCATTTTTTCTCCTGGAGACAAGGTATGGCTCTCCGCTAAATATGTCCGCTTCCGTGTCCCTAGCTACAAGTTGGGACCACGCTATCTTGGTCCTTTCAAAATTTTGTGCCAGATTAATCCTGTCTCTTACAAACTTCTTCTTCCTCCTTCTCTTCGTATTCCTAATGCCTTTCACGTTTCTCTTCTTAAACCACTCATTATCAACCGTTTCTCTCCCAAACTTGTTTCCCCCACTCCTGTTTCCGGCTCCTCGGACATCTTCTCCGTTAAAGAGATACTGGCATCAAAAAAGGTCAGGGGTAAAACTTTTTTTTTAGTTGATTGGGAGGGTTGTGGTCCAGAAGAGAGATCCTGGGAACCTGAGGAGAATATCCTAGACAAAAGTCTGCTCCTCAGGTTCTCAGGCTCTAAGAAGAGGGGGAGACCCAAGGGGGGGGGGTACTGTTACGCCGAGCGCTCCGGGTCCCCGCTCCTCCCCGGAGCGCTCGCTACACTCTCGCTACTGCAGCGCTCCGGTCAGATCCACTGACCCGGGGCGCTGCGATACCACCTCCAGCCGGGATGCGATTCGCGATGCGGGTGGCGCCCGCTCGCGATGCGCACCCCGGCTCCCGTACCTGACTCGCTCTCCGTCGGTCCTGTCCCGGCGCGCGCGGCCCCGCTCCCTAGGGCGCGCGCGCGCCGGGTCTCTGCGATTTAAAGGGCCACTGCGCCGCTGATTGGCGCAGTGGTTCTAATTAGTGTGTTCACCTGTGCACTCCCTATTTATCCTCACTTCCCCTGCACTCCCTCGCCGGATCTTGTTGCCATTGTGCCAGTGAAAGCGTTCCCTTGTGTGTTCCTAGCCTGTGTTCCAGACCTCCTGCCGTTGCCCCTGACTACGATCCTTGCTGCCTGCCCCGACCTTCTGCTACGTCCGACCTTGCTTCTGTCTACTCCCTTGTACCGCGCCTATCTTCAGCAGCCAGAGAGGTTGAGCCGTTGCTAGTGGATACGACCTGGTCACTACCGCCGCAGCAAGACCATCCCGCTTTGCGGCGGGCTCTGGTGAAAACCAGTAGTGACTTAGAACCGATCCACTAGCACGGTCCACGCCAATCCCTCTCTGGCACAGAGGATCCACCTCCTGCCAGCCGGCATCGTGACAGCCACAGCTCAAACTTGAAGCAGGAAACTCACTGTAAACCTGACCGTGTGAATGTACCCTGTACATTCACATGTGGGGAGGGGGGGGCAAACCTCCAACTGTTGCACAACTACAACTGCCAGCATGCACTGACAGACCGTGCATGTTGGAAGTTGTACTTTTGCAACAACTGGAGGCACACTGGTTGGAAAACCTTCAGTTAGGTTCTGTTATCTAATTCAGTATTTTCCAACCAGTGTGCCTCCAGCTGTTGCAAAACTACAACTCCCAGTATGTACTGATCGCCGAAGGGCATGCTGGGAGATGTAGTTATACAACAGCTGGAGGTACGCAACTACAACTCCCAGCATGGCGAGACAGCAGTTTGCTGTGTGGGCATGCTGGGAGTTGTAGTTTTGCAAGATCTAGAGGGCCACAGTTTAGAGATCACTGCACAGTGATCTCCAAACTGTAGCCCTCCAGCTGTTGCAAAACTACAAATCCCAGCATGCCCAAACAGCAAACAGCTGTCTGGGCATGCTGGGAGTTGTAGTTTTGCAACATCTGGAGGGCTACAGTTTAGAGACCACTGTATAGTGGTCTCCAAACTGTAGCCCTCCAGATGTTGCTAGGCAATTCACCGGCTTCCGTAGTCTGATGCACGCCACACCAGGTAGCCAGCCACACGTCATCGCCGCCCGCCGATCACCGTCGGTTCCCCTGATCTGCCCGGACTGCTGTGGGTGGGCAGAACGGGAGAACCGAACTTTAACCCCCCCACCCCCGATCTGCTATTGGTCAGTTGCTACTGACCCACCAATAGCAGGGATAGGAGGGGTGGCACCCCTGCCACTTAACTCCTATCCCTTCAGGGGGACTGGGGGTGTCTTGGACACCCCCGATCCCCCTTATTTTCCGTATGACCCGGATTCACCGCAGAATTGACATGGGGGGGTCTCAGGACCCCCCTGGGTGATGTGCCGGGACACCTGCTGAATGATTTCAGAAGGCATTCCGGTCCCTGACCGGCTAGCGGCGGGGTCTGAAATTCCCACGGGGGTAACCATACGCCCTCAGTCCTTAAGGACTTTAAAACTAAGGCGTATGGATACGCCTGGCGTCCTTAAGGGGTTAGGGCCTAGATTCGGTGAAAGGCCAGCCAAAAGTACAAACCTGCTGGCGTTGTACACAAATACTGTTTTAAGCGTACTGGAGTGCATTGTCCTCCCCTCATAAGTGCATAGCACATACGTACATCTAAGTGGTGTACCATTTTGTTCCTTTTAAAGTATTAAGGGCCTAGATACTGTGAAAGGCCAGCCAAAAACACACCTGCCAGTGTTGTAGATAAATACTGTTTTAAGTGTAGTGGAGCATATTGTACTCCCCTCATATACACATTAAGTATGTCAGGCAGAGAAGTGCCAGGACTTGCTCAGAGGAGTGGCAGAGGCCTAAATTCATCAGGCAAAGGTCACGGCAGACTAGGGGCGAGTGGCAGCAGGAGTCGCAGCCAAAGGCCTGGGCTCCCGTTATCAGCTAGTGGTCGTGTCTCAACCAGCAACCCATCTGCCGTCATCGATTGGTTAACATGGTCATCTACTTCATCACAAGTGACATCTGACACCCCCAGTCAATAGTCGGTGGGTTCCTCAGACACAACCCTCAGTTGGCATGGGCCGTGAGCAGTCCCTGTCCTCCCATTGCCTCTGTCCTATGCTGTACCCTCTCCCACAGAAGTATCTTATGCTGTGGGTTTAGCTCCACTATTTAGTGATGACGATCTAGAGGACAGTCAGCAGCTACTGCCCAGCAAAGAAGTGGAGGAGACATCCACTGCTTCCTCCACTAGGCAGGCAAGTAGTGATGTGGGAGGTGGTGTTGCGAGCATTCAGGCTCCTGAAGCAGACACTGTTGAGGAACCTGAGGAGGACATCAGTGATGTGCAGACACAACTCGATGATGATGAAGCCGATAGCACTTGAGAGCCGGGTGCAGAAGGGTCTTCATCATCATCAGGAGAAGAGGGTTGCAGGTTGCCTGTGAGGCAGCAGCTGAGCCAGCAAGGCGGTAGCATGGTTGGCAGTCAGCATGGTGGCAGAAGTGGAAAGTCTGGAGCCAAACGTGCCAGGGGTAGACTACCTGCTTCGCGGCAGCCTACCTTCCCAGGAGGTAGTGAAACAGGGGTTCCTGGGGTCGGCGGCAGTAGCAGTCAATCAGTGCAGAGTGTTGGTGGGAAAATCAGCTACTCGGCAGTGTGGCAGTTTTTCATCAAGCAACCAGAAGATGTTAATTTGGCCACATGCAAGATGTGTCGGCAGAAGGTGAAGCGTGGCCAAGGTCCCAATGTAGTGATGATCAGCATTGCCCATATTCGAATTCGTGATATTTCGCAAATATATAGACGAATAGTCGTCCAATATTTGCGAATTTCGTGTATTCGTTATATTCGCATATGTGAATATTCGCACATTTGCATATGTGAATATTCGCATATTCACGTATTCGAGGAAGAAAACAGTGAGGGGGTGGGCAACTTTACTATTGATTGCTAGGGATGTTGTTGATAACCTCTGACAAGTGTATTTGCATTATTCTAATTGGCCCACAAGTAAAATGAAGGAATATGCGAATATTCACATATGCGAATATGCGCATATACAAATATTCACATATGCGAACATACGCATACACTAATATTCACATATTCACATATGCGGGAAAAAAGCGAATATTCACAATTTCAAATATATAGCAAATATATTCGCAAATTTGCGTTATTCGGAAATTTGGAACGCGAATATTCACGCCCAACACTATCCCAATGTTGGCACCACGGCCCTGCATCAACATATGCAGCATCCCAATAAAGAGGCCTGTGAAATCCATGGCCTCGATGCGGTGGTCCATCCTGCTGCATCCCCCAGTGGCATGCCGCTCCCTGTTTCAGCCAGCCAAGGCTCCACCACCTCATCTGAAGGGAGCTGTGTATCATACCCATTTTCTGTCGCTCCAGATGCTCCTGCTGCTCCTACTTCGAGTCAGTCATTCTGCCAGCAATCCACAGGCAAAGCCATGTCCAAGAAAAAACAGTATGCACCCACTCATCCAACGCCGCAGAAGCTGAATGTGCTCCTGTCCAAGTTGCTGGTGCTGCAGTCCCTCCCTTTTCAAGTGGTGGACTCAAGAGGTGGAGAGTACCAAGCCGTCATTTCTTTGCAAAGAAGGCAGTACCAGCCCTGCACAATTTTGTGGAACAGAAGGTGGGCCACTCCTTGAGCCTGTCGCTGTGTACCAAAGTGCACGGCAGCGCAAACATGTGGAGCTGTAACTACGGTCAGGGACAATACATGTCCTTTACGGCCCACTGGGTAAATGTGGTTCCACGCCACTTCCGCCTCCACACTCTCAGGCCGTTGATCCTGTGACAGTGTACGATTCCACCTCCTCATCCTCCACCGTGTCCTCAGCCACCATTGCATGGACAAGTCTCAGTGCCCCTCCAGCATACCATGTGTGCAGGGCATGGTGGTGTCACGCTGTTCTTCACATGGTTTGCCTTGGCGAACGGAGTCACACAGGGGAGGAACTGCTAAAGGTCATTCATCAAGAAATCGAATCATGGCTTACTACATGAAAACTGGAAATGGGAACTATGGTGACCGACAACGGGAAGAACATCTTGCCTGCGCTGCGACAAGGAAGCCTGAGACATGCGCCCTGCATGGCACACATGTTCAATCTGGTTGTCAAGCGGTTCCTGAAGTGTTCCCCCCATCTGCAAGACATCCTAACAATGGTAAGGAAACTTTGCATGCACTTCAGCCACTCGTACACCGCAACACACACCCTCCTTGAGCTGCAGCGTCAGAACGGTATCCCCCAACATAGTCTGATTTGCAATGTTTCTACACATTGGAATTCTACCCTCCATGTGTTGGACCGACTTACAGAGAAAAGCCATCACCGCTTTCTTGATGATCCAAGCGGATAGGGGGACTCCCCTGTATAACTTCATTGTCAACCAGTGGCAGTTCATACGTGACAGCTGTCGTTTGCTCAGGCCCTTTGTGGAAGCCACATTATTAGTCAGTCGTCAGGATTAGGGGATGAACAACATCATTCCACTGTTTCATTTACTACAACACATCTTGGAAACAATGGCTGGTCAGGGGACTGGAGACGTAGCGCCTACATCTCACGGCCAAGAGCCATGTGGGGGCGGAACTGGAGGAGTAGGAGGGGAAGGGGCACAGTGGAGCACAGTTTAGGTTTCGCAAGATGGGTAGTTGGTAGTTTTTCTAGTCATCTGACAGGAGAGGAGGAGCAGGAGCAGCTAGAGGAGCTAGAGGGTTATGAGGAAGGCGAGACAGAGGAACCAGACACATTGTGGCAATATGCAGTGGAGATGGAGACAGGAAGTCCCTCTGAGTCACTTGCACAAATGACACGATGCATGCTCACTTGCTTGCATAGTAACTGCCGAATTGTCACCATTCAGCAGCGGGCTGACTTCTGACTTTCCACCTTATTGGACCCTCACTACCGGCACAAAATGGGAGCCTTTTTTATATCCACTGAGAGGGAGGACAAACTGACCTTCTACAGAGACATTCTATGTAGTCAGTTGGCCATCCACTCGCAGGTCTGACTAGGGGGGCCCTCTGCTCTCACCTTCCACTGCCATGGCTGTACCAGCTCCATCGGCAGCCTGAGTCTACAGTCGCTGATGAGTAGCTTTCTTCACCCGCATATTGAAGCAACTCATCAGCAGCAGGTAGACCTGGAGCAGGACCTGAACCAGCAGTTGGTGGTATACCTTGATATGACCATGCCAACACACCTTGAAGATCAGCTGGACTTCTGGGCATCCAAACTCGATTTGTGGCCGCAACTAGCAGAGCTTGCCCTGGAAAAGCTGTCCTGTCCGGCCAGTAGTGTGCCATCAGAGTGGGTGTTTAGTGCAGCAGGGGCCATAGTAACCCCAAGGACAACTCGTCTGTCCACGAAAAATGTGGAGACACTGACCTTTGTAAAGATGAATCAGGCATGGATCAGCCAGGATTTCCACCCACCAATGCCTGATGAATCAGAGTAGATTGACCACTGGTGCCACACCAACACTTCACAAATATGGATAGTGAAAAACATATTTAAATTGCTGCTTCCCATTTACAGACATTCCTCGGCATCGGCACAAGTAAGTATTGAGGATATGCATTAGTAAAAATTAACTTTTCTTAAGATAAAATTATGTACGTAACATTTTTTTTAATCAAACAAAAGCAAAGGTGTGCAAAATACACCATGTGCCACCTACACCACCAAGTATTGATGTGATGCAAAGACCTCTAAAAGGTGGAAGGGAACAATGTATGGTCTATTGTAATCGGTTGGGGGTAAAAACTTCCCCTGCAAGCCCTAATCTCGCATTATTAATTCCCTTCTTGGCAAGTGTTACTCGCCCTAAAAAGGGTAACCCCACACAGGAACCTCTCACTATTTGCACCTACAAACACTTCCATTTCACAGGGTTTTTAGGTGGAAATATGGAGAGTTTCCTGTGTGGGGCCGCCCTTTTTAGGGCAAGTAACACTTGCCAAGAAGGGAATTAATAGGGGGAGAGTAAGGCCTTACAGGGGAAGTTTTTACCCCCACTTGCTACAATGGACAATATGTTGTTCCCTTCCACCTTTTCGAGGTCTTTGCATCACATAAATACTTGGTGGTGTATGTGGCACATGGTGTTTTTTGTACACCTTTCCTTTTGTTTGATTAAAAAAAAAAATGGGGTACATATATTTTATCCTAAGCAAATTATTAAAAGTTGTTTTACCTAATGCATATCCTCACTACTTGTGCACACTAACACTTGTCAGGATCCGGACTAGCGGCTGGTGAGGACACTGGAGGTGGATCCTCTGTGCCAGACAGGCGATGGCGCGGGTCGTACTGGGTGATCGGTTCTAAGCAGTTACTGGTCTTCTCCAGAGCCCGTCGCAAAGCGGGATGGACTTGCTGCGGCGGTAACTACCAGGTCGTGTCCCCCAGTAGCGACTCGACCCCTCTGGCTGCTGAGACAGGCGTGGTACAAAGGACAAGGCAAAGGCAAGGTCAGACGTAGCAGAAGGTCAGGGCAGGCAGCAAGGTTTGTAGTCAGGGGCAACGGCAGAAAGTCAGATACACAGGCTAGGGAATTCACAAAACACTTTCTCAGGGCACAAGGCAACAAGATCGGGCAGGGACAGGAAGGGGAAGTGGGTTTTTATAGTGTAGGGAGTGATTAGAACTAATTGGGCCAGGCACCAATTAATGGTGCACTGGCCCTTTAAATCTGAGAGACCTGGCACGCCCATGCCCTAGAGAGCAGGGCCGCGTGCGCCGGGACTGAGATCGCAACCCCGCCGAGGGACACAGAGCAGCGCTCCCAGTCAGCGAGTCTGACCGAAGCGCTGCAAGCAGGAGTGTAACGCCGCGAGCGCTCCGGGGGAGAAGCGGGATCCGGAGTGCTCGGCGTTACAGTACCTCCCCCCCTTAGGTCTCCCCCTCTTTTTGGAGCCCAGGAACCTATGGATGAGCTCCTTGTCGAGGATATTGTCCTCGGGCTCCCAATACCTCTCTTCGGGGCCACAATTCTCCCAGTCAACAAGAATTTTTTTTTTACCTCTGACGACCTTGGAGGCGAGGATTTCTTTTACCGAGAAGACGTCAGAGGACCCAGTGACAGGAGCAGGAACGGTAACCTTGGGGGAAAAGCGGTTTAGAATGAGAGGTTTGAGAAGGGATACATGAAAGGAATTAGGAATACGAAGAGAAGGAGGAAGATGGAGCTTGTAGGAGACAGAGTTGATCTGACTTTTGACTCTTAATGGCCCGAGGTAACGAGGACCCAGCTTGTAGCTAGGGACACGAAACCGAATATATTTGGCAGAGAGCCACACTTTGTCACCAGGGGCAAAGACAGGAGGAGTTCTTCTCTTCTTATCCGCATGTTTCTTTATGCGAGAAGAGGCCAGTGAGAGCGACTTTTGAGTCTCTTTCCAGATAGAGGAGAAGTCCAGGGTCAATTCATCTATGGCAGAAACTCCAGATGAAGTGGGGACGGGGAGGGGGGGGGGGGAGCGGGTGACGGCCGTACACCACAAAGAATGGAGACTTGGCGGATGACTCAGAGTTTTTGAAATTGTACGAGAATTCAGCCCAGGGTAACAGGTTGACCCAATCATCTTGGCGGGAGGAGACAAAATGTCGCAGGTAGTCACCAAGGATCTGGTTCACTCTCTCCACTTGTCCATTGGACTGCGGGTGGTAGGCGGAAGAAAAATTCTATTTAATCTTCAATTGAGTGCAGAGTGCTCTCCAGAATTTTGAGATGAATTGAACGCCTCTATCAGAGACGATATGCGTGGGAAGTCCGTGGAGACGAAAAATGTGCAAAAAGAATTGCTTTGCCAACTGTGGCGCAAAGGGAGACCAGGAAGCAGGACAAAATGAGCCATTTTGGAGAATCGATCAACGACCACCCAAATGACGGTGTTGCCATGGGTTACAGGAAGGTCAGTGACAAAGTCCGTTGCTATGTGGGACCGAGGCTGTTCGGGCACCGGCAGAGGAAGGAGAAGACCCGCAGGCCTCTGGCGAGGAGTTTTGTCACATGCATAGACAGTGCAGGACCGTACGAAGTCAGTCACATCTTTTTCAAAGGCAGGCCACCAATAGTGTCTGGCAATCAACTGAATGGATTTTTGGATTCCAGCGTGACCCGCCAAGTGGGAGGAATGACCCCATTTTAGAGTCCAGAGGTGAAGACGTGGAGGGACATAGGTTTTTCCTGGAGGAACTGGCACCAGGGAAGCAGGAGCAGCAGAGATCAGACACTCAGGAGGGATGATGGGTTGAGGAGTGGCTTCAGCTTCTGTGGCATCGGTGGAACATGATAGGGCATCCGCCCTGACATTCTTGTCTGCAGGACGAAAATGGATCTGGAAGTTGAAGCGGGCAAAGAACAACGACCACCTGGCCTGGCGAGGATTTAAGCGCTGGGCGGACTGTAGGTAGGACAGATTTTTGTGGTCAGTCTAGATGGTGATAGGGTGAAGGAATCCTTCCAGGAGATGTCTCCACTCCTCTAGTGCCAACTTAATGGCCAACAATTCACGGTCACCTATAGCGTAGTTCCTTTCAGGAGGAGAAAAAGTTTTCGAGAAAAAAACGCAGGTGACGTTTTTTCCTTTAGCGTTTTTTTGAAGAAGGACCGCCCCGGCTCCTACCGAAGAAGTGTCTACCTCAAGGAAAAACGGTTTCAGAGGATCGGGCCTAGTCAAGACTGGGGCGGAGGCGAAGGCGGCCTTAAGGGGAGACCAGGATCTCGGATTCGCATCTTTCTTAGTTAGTGCCACAATGGGAGCCACGATAGTGGAAAAGTGGGGGATGAACTGATGGTAGTAATTGGCGAATCCGGGGAAGCGCTGGATAGAACGAAGTCCCGAGGGGCGTGGCCATTCCAAGACCGCGGAGAGCTTGTCGGGGTCCATTTGAAGACCTTGTCCTGAGACCAGGTATCCTAGGAAAGGAAGACAGCTACGTTCAAAGAGGCACTTTTCAATTTTGGCGCTGAAGCACTTGACAAACATGGAGGCGGTGTTCCTCTAGGTTGGAGGAGAAGATTAATATGTCATCAAGATAGACCACTACGCAGGTGTACAATAAGTCCTGGAAGATTTCATTGACAAAGTCTTGAAAGACTGCAGGGGCGTTGCAAAGACAAAATGGCATGACAAGGTATTCGAAGTGGCCATCTCTGGTGTTAAAAGTGGTTTTCCACTCCTCTCCTTCACGAATTCTGATGAGGTTATACGCGCCCCTGAGGTAAAGCTTAGTAAAAATCTTTGCTCCGCGCAGACATTCAAAGAGTTCCGAGATGAGAGGCAGAGGGTAGCGTTTTTTTACAGTGATTTTATTGAGGCCGCGGTAGTCAATGCAAGGGCGTAATGACCCGTCCTTCTTGGCAACAAAGAAGAATCCTGCTCCGGCAGGAGAAGAAGACTTCCTGATGAAACCTTTCTTGAGATTCTCCTGAATGTACTCCGTCATGGCCTTAGTTTCTGGAGTGGAGAGAGGGTAAATCCTGCCACGGGGCGGTGTGGTACCTGGGAGCAAGTCAATAGGACAGTCGTAGGGCCTATGTGGTGGTAAGGCCTCTGCCTGCTTCTTGCAAAAGACGTCAGAAAAGTCCTGATAGGCCTTTGGAATGCCGAGCAATGGAGAAGCAATGGAGACTTGGCTAGTAGGTACTGACTTAAGGCAATGTGTGTGGCAGGAAGAGCCCCAGGATTTAATGTCCCCAGTCGAGGGTAGGAGAGTGACGCTGAAGCCAGGGCAAGCCTAGAAGGATGTCAGAGGTGCAGTTTGGCAGAACAAAAAATTCAATCGTTTCTTGATGAAGAACTCCCAAAGTCATGTGCACGGGTTCTGTGCGGTAACGCACAGTGCAATTCAGGTTTTCTCCATTTCCCGAAGAAATGAAGAAGGGCTTGACGAGACGGATAACAGGGATGTTAAACCAGTTGATGAAGGAGGCTTTAATGAAGTTTCCTGCTGAACCTGAGTCCAAGAAGGCCTCCGCAGAGAAGGAGGCTTTAGCGGCTCGAGAAATCAGTACTGGAATAGTCAGGCGTGGAGAGGAAGAATTTACACCCAGTGACGCCTCTCTCATGTTCACTAGGTGCAAGCGTTTCCCTGACGCGGAGGACGAAGAGGACAGTCCTTTAAGAAATGTTCAGAGCTCGCACAGTATAAGCATAAGTTCTCGTTCCTCCGGCGAGTCCACTCTTGCTGGGTCAGGCGAGACTGGTCCACTTGCATGGCCTCCTTAGCGGGAGGCACAGTAACAGGCTGCAAAGGATGCTGGAAGAGAGGAGCCAGGCATGGGTTTCGCCTGGTGCAAACAAGATCTTTCTCCTGGCGGAGCTCCTGACGTCTTTCAATGTAGCGCATATCAATGCGAGTAGCCAACTGGATGAGTTCAGTCAGGGAGGAGGGTATCTCTCATGCGGCCAGACAATCCTTAATGTGGCTGGATAAACCTTTTTTAAAGGTCGCGCAGAGAGCCTCATTGTTCCGGGCCAACTCAGAGGCCAAAGTACGAAATTGTATGGCATATTCGCCCACTGTAGAGTCCCCTTGGACAAGGTTCAACAAGGCTGTTTCCGCGGAAGAGGCACAGGCAGGTTCCTCAAAGATACTGCGGACTTCAGAAAAGAAGGACTGGACTGAGGCAGTGGCAGGATCGTTGCAGTCCCAGAGCGGCGTGGCTCAGGCCAAGGACTTCCCGGATAGTAAACTGACCACGAACCCCACCTTAGACCGTTCTGTGGGGAACTGGTCCGACAACATCTCCAGGTGCAGGGAACTGCACGGTGCAGGCTGAGATGCAGGCTGAGGAGGCAGAAGCTGTTGAATCATGGCGGTCAACTGCGACAGCTGTTGTCCTTGTTGGGCAATCTGCTGGGACTGCTGGGCGACCACGGAAGTGAGGTCAGCGAGGCTTGGCAGCGGCACCTCAGCGGGATCCATGGCCGGATCTACTGTCAGGATCCGGACTAGCGGCTGGTGAGGACACTGGAGGTGGATCCTCTGTGCCACCAATTAATAGTGCACTGGCCCTTTAAATCTGAGAGACCCGGCGCGCGCCCTAGAGAGCGGGGCCGCGCACGTTGGGACTGAGCTATAGGACGGGGCCAGTGAGTGATACGGGATGCGACCAGCGGGCGGGCACGTCCCGCCGCGGGGATCTCTTCCCTGCCGAGGGACACAGAGCAGCGCTCCCGGTCAGCGAGTCTGACCGGAGCGCTGCAAGCAGGTGTGTAACGCCGCAAGCGCTCCGGGGGAGAAGCAGGATCCGGAGCGCTCGGCGTTATAACACTTTTACAAAAGAGACCGTTTTCTTATCCCTACCTGCCTCAGCTACTATCCTGCCATCCACCTGATGCCACACATCTGATGCCAAGTTCTCCTTTTTTAACCCACCTTCATCACCGGGTACTGGTATTGCCACCCACTGCCCCACTATATTCCGGGGTCACTTTCAGGACTCCTGATGCTGCTACTGCCACCTCCAGGCTGTCTCATACTGCCACCATATGTTCTCCTCATGCTGATGCCAGCTCCAGGCTGTCTCATTCTGCCACCATATGTTCTCCTCATGCTGCTGCCACCTCCAGGCTGTCTCATTCAGCCACTATATGGTCTCCCCATGCTGTCGCCAACTCCAGGCTGTCATTCAGCCACTATATGGTCTCCTCATGATGCCGCAAATTCCAGACTGTGTTATGCAGCCACTATATGGTCTCCTCATACTCCCGCCAACTACAGGCTGTGTCATTCAGCCACTATATGGTCTCCGCATGCTTCCGCCACCTCCAGGCTGTGTCACTGTACCGCCATGGGGTCTCCTCATTCTGCTAGCACATTTAATAAAACTTTTTAGGTTCATCTATTTGAAATCTTCAATTTAAATGTAAAAAAAATATCTTTAATCTTTTCAATTGTGAGGCCCTATGGTCTCGTCAGGCTGTTGCCAACTCCAGGCTGTGTCATTCAGCCACTATATGGTCTCCTCATACTAATGTCACCTCCAGGCTCTGTCATTGTGCCGCTCTGCGACAGTGATTCTGATAGCGACGCCTCTGATCTGCATGTCATACTGAATAGCAGTATTATTTCACTAACCCAGCACACATCCTATGCATGTTACAGCAAGGTGAAGTGTTCTACACCCCTATTGAGGCTCTTTGTATGCCAGAAATAGCTGTTTTTAAAACAGATTCGCCATAAATAAATTTGGACCGAACCAAATTTTTTGCGAAAATTTTGCGTATCGGCCGAATCGAATTTTTCAAAAATCCACTTATCTCTAGAAACTATGTAATGAGTTCAAGGTAAGTAATTTATTTATACAAATACATAAAATGCACAATATCTAACACAAATACATTCCTCTTAGGGTAAATAAGGATAATAAAGTTAAATATACTATGTGTTCAAAAACAATGATATGGTACAATAAGGTAAATTTATATAAAATATAAAAATATATTTGTTGGAAAGTTAAATGGAGTTAATAAATCTTACGGTAATCACATATGGTTAGGTCCCACCTTATTTCCCAGGAGAGGAGGACTGACTTAGGACAGGATTCACCATTCATAGAGTCCACTTTGTCCACTGTTTATACATTTAAAGGGGTATTCCGGCCTTATACATCTTATCCCCTATCGAAAAAATAGGGGATAAGATGTATGATCACAGGGGTCCCGCCGCTGGGTCCCTTGCAATCTTGGTGCATTTCCTGGCATTCTGTGCTGGGCGCTGCATCTGAGACATGAATTTAGGGAGCGCGACATGAGGACACAAGAGGGCGTGGCCGTGATGTCACGTCTCGGTCTCAGAGGCAGCGCCCAGCACAGAATGCCACGGGCTGCACCACGATCGCAGGGTCCCAGTGGCAGGACACCTGCCATCATCCATCTTATCCCCTATTCTTTGGATAGGGAATAAGATGTATAAGTCCGGAATACCCCTTCAATGCAGAAAAGACAGTTTGCATGACCATACAATATTTTAGACACATACTTAGCAGATGGAACAGCTTGTGCTGGTCCACCAAACTTGAAACATAACATGAAATGCTGTTTCCATGTTTTCTATTTTCTAATGCAATTTCTTTATCTTACAGGTGAGATGCAAAAGAAGAGAGATAATCACAATTATTTTGCATCATAGACAAGGCCAGACTTGCACAAGACCATAGGGGGATTTATGATTGTTGTCTTTAGAGGGTGTGTTTTAAAGTAATCTACATTTTTGCTTTAGTTTTGCTTACGTGCGTGACATTTATAATACTATCGCAGGGTGGTTAATAAATTTGGTGCACGTAAGTATGTAGTGTAAAAAACAATAAATCACGACAGAACACCATTTTGAATGAATTCTCCCCTTCTCTGAGACCTTTCTGTGACTTTTTTGTGTCACTTTTTAAAAGTGCTCTCCCAAAGCAGTTGTGTAAGCCTGGACTGGGCTGGTGAAGATCTGCAGTGTTTTGGAGGGGTTTTTGACTTTTTGTGCAACTTTTGCAGTTAATAAATCAATTATCAAGTGAAAACTGAAATTGACTTTTGCAAGATTTGTATTTTTTGCTCACGGTGAAAATTCCCAAAAAAATTTGCTTTAGCACACATGCAACATTTCATGTGCCAAATATAAGACCATGATGAATGTCCCCCCATATGATTTGTAGTTATCTTTCGAGCCAATCACTTGCTACTTAGGCCTATTTCTTGTGGGTTGAATTACATATAAATAACCTTTTATACCTTACTAAAGATATGTCCTGTGCAATGATGAAACGTTTACGTGGGATCCCCAAGAGGATTAGCAAGATAAAAAAAGGGGGCCTGGCAAAAAAACAAAAAAATCTTACACCAGTCATAACTGACAAACCTATTTCTTTGACCCAGCCACCCACTTGTTTAAAACCTTGGAATAGTGTAACATAAAGGATACAAAAGCACATTTAGTTCCTTTGGAAGCTTAGTGTAGTCTGCAGCAATGACCAACATAGGGTGTGTAAACTCTAGCTTTCACATCAGATGAGCCCTCTCCTTTAGGCTTTGACATAAAGCCAGTAACATCTCAGTCTCAGTATTCACACCTTTCTCATGTGTACACAAATACCCAGTCACGTTGTTTCTCAAATTGCCTACGTTAAGTCTTTCTGCACTAAGGTCCTTACTTGCATTATTCATTACTTGATTCTTCCTGTGTACTCATGACTCTTGGCTTTGTGACCCGACTATCCCCCTTCATCCGTTTTTGTACTGTGAGCTCTCTTTGTTTTGATTCAGCTTGTCTAACTACACTTTCTCTTTTTTGTCTGTTTATTCCCTGTGTTTTGTAACGTGTGCTTTTCCTATTAACCCTTTTTATTCTGATATGCTTTCTTGATGCCTGTACAGTGTTTTTTTCAATGTTTTGGACCTTGTTATGCCCCTACATTTACTCAGAACAGGGACTGACACCAGTTGAGCATCTGTCGCTTAGGGCGGATACTTAAGTAGGCAGGTAAAGTGGCTGTAGGTAAGAATTTTGCTGAAAATTGAATGCTTATGTATACTATTAACAGGAGCAGCACACTTTATTCACTTCTATAACTCCATTTAGGACGTATGTGCTATTTTAACCCCTTAAGGACGCAGGACGTAAATGTACGTCCTGGTGAGGTGGTACTTAACGCACCAGGACGTACATTTACGTCCTAAGCATAACCGCGGGCATCGGAGCGATGCCCGTGTCATGCGCGGCTGATCCCGGCTGCTGATCGCAGCCAGGGACCCGCCGGCAATGGCCGACACCCGCGATCTCGCGGGCGTCCGCCATTAACCCCTCAGGTGCCGGGATCAATACAGATCCCGGCATCTGCGGCAGTTCGCGATTTAAATGAACGATCGGATCGCCCGCAGCGCTGCTGCGGGGATCCGATCATTCATAACGCCGCACGGAGGTCCCCTCACCTTCCTCCGTGCGGCTCCCGGCATCTCCTGCTCTGGTCTGTGATCGAGCAGACCAGAGCAGGAGATGACCGATAATACTGATCTGTTCTATGTCCTACGTAGATAGAACAGATCAGTATTAGCAATCATGGTATTGCTATGAATAGTCCCCTATGGGGACTATTCAAGTGTAAAAAAAAATGTAAAAAAATGTAAAAGTAAAAGTTAAAAAAAAGTGAAAAATCCCCTCCCCCAATAAAAAAGTAAAACGTCCGTTTTTTCCTATTTTACCCCCAAAAAGCGTAAAAAAACATTTTTTATAGACATATTTGGTATCGCCGCGTGCGTAAGTGTCCGAACTATTAAAATAAAATGTTAATGATCCCATACGGCGAACGGCGTGAACGAAAAAAAATAAAAAAAGTCCCAAATTCCTACTTTTTTAATACATTTTATTTTAAAAAAAATGATAAAAAATGTATTAAAAGTTTTTTATATGCAAATGTGGTATCAAAAAAAAGTACAGATCATGACGCAAAAAATGAGCCCCCATACCGCCGCTTATACGGAAAAATAAAAAAGTTAGAGGTCATCAAAATAAAGGGATTATAAACGTACTAATTTGGTTAAAAAGTTTGTGATTTTTTTTAAGCGCAACAATAATATAAAAGTATATAATAATGGGTATCATTTTAATCGTATTGACCCTCAGAATAAAGAACACACGTCATTTTTACCATAAATTGTACGGCGTGAAAACAAAACCTTCCAAAATTAGCAAAATTGCGTTTTTCGTTTTAATTTCCCCACAAAAATAGTGTTTTTTGGTTGCGCCATACATTTTATGATATAATGAGTTATGTCATTACAAAGGACAACTGGTCACGCAAAAAACAAGCCTCATACTAGTCTGTGGATGAAAATATAAAAGAGTTATGATTTTTAGAAGGCGAGGAGGAAAAAATGAAAACGTAAAAATTAAATTGTCTGAGTCCTTAAGGCCAAAATGGGCTGAGTCCTTAAGGGGTTAAGTGGATTCAAAAACAGGGGCTGTTGTGCTTTTAAAATAGTTCAGATGTTGCTAGCTCATTCCTCAGACAGAACTTGCCTCAAAGTCATTGCCGTTTATGGGTATGGTAATGTCTGTGTGGTCGTAACGGCGACCGATTCAGACTGTGCAGGCTGCACTCGGAATCTCTGGTTGGAAATTACTTATTAGCCTTATACTCTATTTATGTATCGGTGTATGCATGCAAAATACATTCATAATGTAAGTTCTCAATAAGATAAAAAAATTAAAAAGATGTTGTAATACTGTCTTGTAACGTGAACACGGTTCTAAACTCTTATCTTGATAAATCTCAACATAAAAGGGGGAAAGAAATCTATTTATATGATTTATTGTTTAAAGAAGACTCATATGACTCATGGAGGGTTTTACATGCATCTGAAAAGGATTTCAAATTCTTCTCCAAACCACATGGGTTCTATTCTAGAAATGGTTTCATTATAGTTGACAAATGGCTGTTACAAGTACTTTCTTATCACATTAGATTAATCCCATGGTCAGATCATGTACCTGTAAGCACAAAATACAAGAACAATATGAACCTTCGTCCCCATGGCCTCTTAATAACTTTCTATTTAATAAAAAAGAGAAACCAAAGTGCTGAGTGAAAAAAAAAAACGCAATGACAAAATATTTCAAACGCAATGACAACGTTTTAGACTGAATGCTATGGTAAGCCCATAGAGGAGTTGTCAGAGAGCAGTTCTTAAAAATAGACTCCCTAAGCTATATAATATCAAGACAATGGAAGTAAAACATTTTTTTTTTATGTTTTCCCTTACTGTGTCGGCCTACCATTATCACCATTATCACCATACCTATCACCATTATCACCATACCTATCACCATTATCATTTCATGATCTGTGCTATTTGGCTGTTAATAAAACAAAACTTTGATTTACCAGTAACCGTATCCTCTTGGGAAAAAAAAAGATTTATATATATATATATATATATATATATATATATATATATATATATATATTGAAAAACCGAACAGGAGAGCAGCACATCCAGGTAAGGAGTAGGATGGTGCAGAGAAGCATCAAGCTCAGGTCTGGAGCTGGTGTAGATCCATGCAAAACAAATTATGCTGCAGCACTGAGATGATAGTGAACAAATTAAGTAGATTAATTCCATTCCAAATACTGCAACGTTTCTGCTGCCCATGCAGCCTTTCTCAAGCACAAGTGCAAAGTGACCAAAATAGTGGTATATATAGGTGAACAGTTGTTTATCATTAATTACATCGTTTAAATACAACAGATGTGAAAAGTATACAAAAGATGACATAAAAACATAGCATATAGTGCATAATCGTAACGCTCTCATGACATCAAGTATTAGGTGAATATCTCATATATATTTGCCCATTATAACACTGTACATAAATGTGAAAGTGCATAATCGGTGCCAGTGTATACAATATAGACATATTAGGAGAGGAGGAGGTGGGGCGCCATTACACTCACCAGTATACATAATAGTACAGCACACGCTGATGTCGAAGACAGCGTGCCCATACTGCGCACACGCATTTTGTGCACGGCTCAGGAGAAACATGTCGCCTGCATCCAAACCATGCTTGCGCGCATACACGTAACATTGGGGAGGCCAGCGGCCAATGGGTGAAAACATGGTGCATCACATGTCTCACTTGGGGCACGTTCAGTGCGTGCATGCATGCGTCATATATAAGAGACAACAGAAGCCATCTTGTAAATGGGCAAAGATGGAAAATGTAGTTTTGTGGTATCTTATTATGGAGAAAATGTAAATACAAATATATCCTGGGTATATATAGACCCAACGGAAGAAGATCAGGCCCAGACAAAACAATCATCCTACCATACATCCATAGACATATTTTGCCTAAGTCCCGTGGGTCCAACTTCCATTATGCTGCATCCACCCATGTACTCAGGGGGATTATGACGACCTTGGTATCGCACTGGGTACATATATATGCCCCTGGTGTTACCTGGGAATGGAGGGGCCGAAACCTGGGACCAGCCAAAACGGCCAAAAAGGCATGTCTATCCATATGTACATAAATGCATCCCACGAGTCTGAATAGAATATGAAAGCAGCTCAAAGTGTACAAAAGATACCATAAACAGTTAGAAGAAAGTGTTTAACATAATCCCAAGTGACCAGTTTACATACCCAAAGTTACGTGTATAAAAGGAACAAAATAAATGTTAAAAATCAGGTGCAAAGAGCAGCCACATCCGCCTTCCTCTTCCTAAAAGACACAACAATTAAATCAGTGTTAAAAAAAACATTGAAGAAAGGTCCCATTTGCCAATCTTAATGAACATGATAATTAGATCAGAGGCTGATGGAACAATTATCAATTATATAAAAAGAAAGAAAAAAGTGCTCAGCTCACCATCCACTAATGAAACGTAGTGCAGAGACTTTGGCTGTAAAGAAGCAACTGGAGCTCAGATTTTTCGGGCGGCTTCCCATATGTAGAGACCATGAAGAGAAGGGGATACAGCTCACAAAAATAGTAATAAAACATAGATTTTAATAACTCATATTAAAATCATGGGTGAACAAAAAAAACACCCAAGTGGGTTTAAAGTAGCACAGAGGAGCTCTTAATCATGGCAACATAATACTGTACAAAGAGGGTTTATATATGCTGGTGAAATGAATAAGTAGTTAGACACATGTTAGCCTGCGAGGTGCCCAGCACCTCGCTGGCTAACACATGTGTAACTACTCATTCATTAAGCGCTGCCGAATCTGTAGGCGCTATATAAATAAATAAAATAAAATCAAAATATATAAACCCTCTGTTTGTACAGTATTATGTATCCCCCTTCTCTTCATGGTCTATATATCTGAGGGGTTACTGTAAAATCAGCATTGAGTCCTTTCCGACGTAAAGATTGCAGTCTGTGGATCCAGTCTGGATAAGTCTCATTAGGCAATGGATGAGTGAATGTAGGGCCTTTTAACATATGTGAACAATTTACACATCTGCAGCCCTTGTTTCTGACAGTACAGTATTTCTGTCTGTTTTTTTCTCATAGAGATGTCCGACTTCCACAATTTGTCACGAAGGTTAAGTGGGTGTATGTATGAGAGTAGTGGTGGATTCGAAAATTCGGCAATTTGTGGAAAACCTCTGTGTAATAGAAGCCAATGTTTGTTTAGTGCACTCGAAATACATCCAGAAAGATCGCTATAGGTGGATACAAAAGCGATCCTGGGTTTGGGGGTTTTGTCTCTATATTAATTTCTTTCGGTCCATGCCTAGGATTTTTTTTCCTACTCTCTTGGAGCAAGTTTCTAGGATAACCTTGGGTGGCAAAGTTATTCACCATTTTGTCCAGGGCTGTTCAATGCGTTCATCATCTGCAATTATGCGTCTTGCTCTCAGCATTTGGCTTGCTGGGAGAGAGCTCACCATTGGTCTCGGGTGACAACTATCGTGGTGTAATACAGAGTTACAATTGGTAGGTTTTGCAAAAAGGTCAGTTGTTAATTTACCATTATTAAAAGAAACTATGGTGTCCAAAAACTGTACACAAGAATAGGAAAAAGTTAAAGTAGATAGAATATGTGGATTGATGGAATTAAGGTATGTATGGAATAGATGAAGTTCAGATTCTGTACCAGTCCAAATCAAAAAGACATCATCTATGTATCTCCACCACCCCAGCACATGCCTGGAGTGGTGGGACACATAGATGTGTTGTTCTCCTAGCACGAACACATGAACACATTGGCGTAAGTGGGCGCCATGTTCATGCCCATGGCCGTGCCAGCTAACTGTAAATAATAAGTATCGTCAAATAGAAAATAATTGTCATGTAAGATCAGTTCTAACAATGTGATGATTAAATCAGCTTTGTTATATGTGAAGTTATCCGCAAATGTGGACCTTACTGCCTGCACACCCCCATCATGGGGGATGGAGGTGTGCAGGCTGGTCACGTCCATCAATGCTACAATAGTACCGTCTGGGATGGTAATCTCAGAGATTTTTTTTGTAAAAAGTCAGATGTGTCACGTAAGTAGGACTTGGTTTTAGTAGCAAAAGGACGTAACAACTGATCAACAAAAATGGACAAATGACTGGTGATAGAACCCTCCTGGAGACAATGGGTAAATAAAGTAGTGGAGTAACAGGATGTTGTATGAATAAATAATCGTACAGTTGTTGATCAATCAATCCAGTTTGTAAAGCTGTGTCATGTACCCTTTTGATATGGCATGAAATCTCATGTGTAGGATCACCTTTCAAAATACAATATGTCTGAGTATCACTCAGTTGTCTCATGGCCTCCTGAATGTATTTACTTCGATCCATAACCACAATCGCCCAAAACTATCATTTTCTATCAATTTACAAGATGGCGTCTGTTGTCTCTTATTTCTGACGCACGCATGCGCGCACTGAACGTGCCCCAAGTGTGACATGTGATGCACCATGTTTTCTCCTATTGGCCGCTGGCCTCCCCAATTTTACGTGTATGCGTGCAAGCGCAATTTTGATGCT